>NC_048569.1:39894890-40220515 GCF_013265735.2 Oncorhynchus mykiss
TCTCTCTGGATCTGTTTGTTGTCCCTCCCTCTCTCTCTCTGGATCTGTTTGTTGTCCCCCTCCCTCTCTCTCTGGATCTGTTTGTTGTCCCTCCCTCTCTCTCTGGATCTGTTTGTTTTCCCCCTCCCTCTCTCTCTGGATGTGTTTGTTGTCCCTCCCTCTCTCTCTGGATCTGTTTGTTGTCCCTCTCCCTGGATCTGTTTGTTGTCCCTCTCCCTCTCCCTGGATCTGTTTGTTGTCCCTCTCCCTCTCTCTGGATCTGTTTGTTGTCCCTCTCCCTCTCTCTCTGGATCTGTTTGTTGTCCCTCTCCCTCTCTCTCTGGATCTGTTTGTTGTCCCTCTCCCTCTCTCTCTGGATCTGTTTGTTGTCCCTCTCCCTCTCTCTCTGGATCTGTTTGTTGTCCCTCTCCCTCTCTCTCTGGATCTGTTTGTTGTCCCTCTCCCTCTCTCTCTGGATCTGTTTGTTGTCTCTCTCTCTTTCTCTCTCTCTCTCTCTCTGGATCTGTTTGTTGTCTCTCTCTCTGGATCTGTTTGTTGTCCCTCTCTCTGGATCTGTTTGTTGTCCCCCTCTCTCTCTCTCTCTCTCTCTCTCTCTGGATCTGTTTGTTTTCCATCTCTCTCTGGATCTGTTTGTTTTCCCTCTCTCTCTGGATATGTTTGTTGTCCCTCCCTCTCTCTCTGGATCTGTTTGTTGTCCCTCTCCCTCTCTCTCTGGATCTTTTTGTTGTCCCTCTCCCTCTCTCTCTGGATCTGTTTGTTGTCCCTCTCCCTCTCTCTCTGGATCTGTTTGTTGTCCCTCCCTCTCTCTCTGGATCTGTTTGTTGTCCCTCTCTCTCTCTCTCTCTCTCTCTCTCTCTCTCTCTCTCTCTCTCTCTCTCTCTCTCTCTCTGGATCTGTTTGTTGTCTCTCTCTCTGGATCTGTTTGTTGTCCCTCTCTCTGGATCTGTTTGTTGTCCCTCTCTCTGGATCTGTTTGTTGTCCCTCTCCCTCTCTCTGGATCTGTTTGTTGTCCCCCTCTCTCTCTCTCTCTCTCTCTCTCTCTCTCTCTCTCTCTGGATCTGTTTGTTTTCCATCTCTCTCTGGATCTGTTTGTTTTCCCTCCCTCTCTGGATCTGTTTGTTTTCCCTCCCTCCCTCTCTGGATCTGTTTGTTGTCCCTCCCTCTCCCTGAATCTGTTTGTTGTCTCTCTCTCTCTCTCTCTCTTTCTCTCTCTCTGGATCTGTTTGTTGTCCCTCCCTCTCTCTCTGGATCTGTTTGTTGTCCCTCCCTCTCCCTGAATCTGTTTGTTGTCTCTCTCTCTCTCTCTGGATGTGTTTGTTGTCTCTCTCTCTCTCTGGATCTGTTTGTTGTCTCTCTCTCTCTGGATCTGTTTGTTGTCCATCTCCCTCTCTCTCTGGATCTGTTTGTTGTCCCTCTCTCTCTCTCTCTGGATCTGTTTGTTGTCCCTCCCTCTCTCTCTGGATCTGTTTGTTGTCCCTCCCTCTCTCTCTGGATCTGTTTGTTGTCCCTCCCTCTCTCTCTCTGGATCTGTTTGTTGTCCCTCCCTCTCTCTCTCTGGATCTGTTTGTTGTCCCCCTCCCTCTCTCTCTGGATCTGTTTGTTGTCCCTCCCTCTCTCTCTGGATCTGTTTGTTTTCCCCCTCCCTCTCTCTCTGGATCTGTTTGTTGTCCCTCCCTCTCTCTCTGGATCTGTTTGTTGTCCCTCTCCCTGGATCTGTTTGTTGTCCCTCTCCCTCTCTCTGGATCTGTTTGTTGTCCCTCTCCCTCTCTCTCTGGATCTGTTTGTTGTCCCTCTCCCTCTCTCTCTGGATCTGTTTGTTGTCCCTCTCCCTCTCTCTCTGGATCTGTTTGTTGTCCCTCTCCCTCTCTCTCTGGATCTGTTTGTTGTCCCTCTCCCTCTCTCTCTGGATCTGTTTGTTGTCCCTCTCCCTCTCTCTCTGGATCTGTTTGTTGTCTCTCTCTCTTTCTCTCTCTCTCTCTCTCTCTCTCTCTCTGGATCTGTTTGTTGTCTCTCTCTCTGGATCTGTTTGTTGTCCCTCTCTCTGGATCTGTTTGTTGTCCCTCTCCCTCTCTCTGGATCTGTTTGTTGTCCCCCTCTCTCTCTCTCTCTCTCTCTCTCTCTCTGGATCTGTTTGTTTTCCATCTCTCTCTGGATCTGTTTGTTTTCCCTCTCTCTCTGGATATGTTTGTTGTCCCTCCCTCTCTCTCTGGATCTGTTTGTTGTCCCTCTCCCTCTCTCTCTGGATCTTTTTGTTGTCCCTCTCCCTCTCTCTCTGGATCTGTTTGTTGTCCCTCTCCCTCTCTCTCTGGATCTGTTTGTTGTCCCTCCCTCTCTCTCTGGATCTGTTTGTTGTCCCTCTCTCTCTCTCTCTCTCTCTCTCTCTCTCTCTCTCTCTCTCTCTCTGGATCTGTTTGTTGTCTCTCTCTCTGGATCTGTTTGTTGTCCCTCTCTCTGGATCTGTTTGTTGTCCCTCTCTCTGGATCTGTTTGTTGTCCCTCTCCCTCTCTCTGGATCTGTTTGTTGTCCCCCTCTCTCTCTCTCTCTCTCTCTCTCTCTCTCTCTGGATCTGTTTGTTTTCCATCTCTCTCTGGATCTGTTTGTTTTCCCTCCCTCTCTGGATCTGTTTGTTTTCCCTCCCTCCCTCTCTGGATCTGTTTGTTGTCCCTCCCTCTCTCTCTGGATCTGTTTGTTGTCCCTCCCTTTCTCTCTGGATCTGTTTGTTGTCCCTCTGTCTCTCTCTCTGGATCTGTTTGTTGTCCCTCTCCCTCTCTCTCTGGATCTGTTTGTTGTCCCTCTCCCTCTCTCTGGACCTGTTTGTTGTCCCTTCCCATCTCTCTCTGGATCTGTTTGTTGTCCCTCTCTCTCTCTCTTTGGATCTGTTTGTTGTCCCTCTCCCTCTCTCTCTGGATCTGTTTGTTGTCCCTCTCCCTCTCTCTGGACCTGTTTGTTGTCCCTCCCTCTCTCTCTGGATCTGTTTGTTGTCTCTCCCTCTCTCTCTGGATCTGTTTGTTGTCCCCCTCTCTCTCTGGATCTGTTTGTTGTCTCTCTCTCTGGATCTGTTTGTTTCTCTGGGCATGCTTGCTCTCTCTCACTTATACAGCTCGATTATTGATATCTGCCTTGCACAGAAGCCTCTCTTTCTGCATGACCCTTTAAGATCTCATGAACATCATTTATTTATGCCTAAGAAAAGTAAGACATGCTGTACAAATTTAACTGAAAGCTTCTACTCGCTTTTTTATCACTAACCTTCATCAGACATGCTCCCTCAGCCCTGTCAGTCTCCAGCTCACTAAAAGATTTGTGCTGAGAATTTGAGAGAAAATGGATTTTTGTGTGTATGGAAAATGCCTGGGATCTTTTATTTCAGCTCATGAAACATGGGGCAACACTTTCCATGTTCCATCTTTCCATGTTGCGTTTTATATTTTTGTACAGTGTAGTGTCAATGTGTGGAATCACTTGAGCGTTTTTAGATTTTTGTACAGTGTAGTGTCAATGTGTGAAATCACTTGAGCGTTTTTTGATTTTGGGTAAACGTCTCCTTGAATCCATTGATTGACAGGTCTAAAAGATTTCCCTGACGCATTTGATTTAAACATTTTTAGGGAAATGTAGGCTATGGAAATGTTGGAATCAGTGCAACTTTGTTTGCAGTTTGTATGCCAATCGTAAAACAGTATATTCACCCTACACTTCCCTCTTATTTCCAGGTAGAAGGAGCTGCCTATGTCGGCTCGTTTGTGTGGAAATCTCGTAGTATTGGCATGTGGAACAACTCGCGTGGGGAGAACATGCTGGACAGTGGAGCTCCATTCTATGACACATACCAGACCTCTGATGGGAAATACATGGCTGTCGGGGCTATTGAGACACAGTTCTATAACCAACTCATCCATGGTCAGTTTTGCTCAACGTTACTTTCACTTATTGTCTTATTTTCTTTCTCTCCTGCTTCTCTCTCTTGCTTGTCTTTCTCCGGCTCCTCTACCGCTTCTCCCAACTGTGTCCAGACAGGCTGATCAGCATCTCTGCAGGTTATCCCTCCTTCCCTCCCCTGGCATACTGAGCACATCTAACAGTCTGTCATGTATAATGCATATTACACACACACACGCAAACACATCATGCACAGCAAGATACTGCAAACAACACTCACACCATTCTTTTTCATGTGACCGTCTTGCAGCTGTGAAAATCCATTTAAAAAAACTGGACAGATACAGTGCCTTCAGAACGTATTCACACCCTTTACCTTTTTCATGTTGTTGTGTTACAGCCTTCATTTAAAATCAATTAAATAGAGATTTTTTAAAACACAAGGCCTAATCTACACTGGAGTTGTTTACCAAGAAGACGGTGAATGTTCCTGAGTGGCCGAGTTACAGTTTTGACTTAAATCTGCTTGAAAATCTATAGCAAGACCTGAAAATGGTTGTGCAGCAATGATCAACAACCAATTTGACAGAGCGTGAAGAATTTTGAAAAGAATAATGGGCAAATGTTTCACAATCCAGGTGTGGAAAGCTCTTAGAGTAATCACTGTCAAAGGTGCTTCTACAAAGTATTGAATCGGGTGTGATGAGATTTCTGTATTGCATTTTCAATAAATTTGCCAAGATGTCTAGAAACATGTTGTTATTATGGGGTATTGTGTGTAGATGGGTGAGGGAATAACGTATTTAAATTCAGGCTGTAACACAAGAAAATGTGGAATAAGTCAACGGGTAGGAATATTTTCTGTAGACACTGTAAATACCCACAGGACACCTCTTGATGAACTCATTTGTGTTTGTTTAAAGATTTCTCTAAACTCTAAAAATGATGTGCCTCATTCTCACACAGCTTGAATTGACACTCCATTCTTTTTGAGCCACATAAAAGGAATATCAATGATTTAGCCTTTCTGTAATGTCAAACATTGATGGGTGCTTGTTCATCACATATGGAATGGATTTGAATAGATATTACTTCTCTTTCCTGTCGTCACTATCTGGGCAAGTGGCAAAGTCATAAACCGTAACTATTTTTTACAACTTCTTAATATCTGATTTTAAATCTAACCTTAATTTAAAAAAATAAATAAAATGTTTTAAGATGTAGCTAATTTTTTGACTTTGCCACATCGAGTGGGAACCTATTTCCTCGACTGCATCCATATCTCTGTGTTACTCATATCTCATCATTTGCATATCACCTTTTCTAGGCCTGGGATTAGATGCTGCCAACCTTCCTCCCCAGATGAGCTTCTCTGATTGGCCTGTGGTGAGGCAGATCTTCACTAAGCAGTTTGAGACTAAGACACAGGAGGAGTGGGGTCACGTGTTCGACGGAAAGGACGCCTGTGTGACTCCCGTTCTCTCTCTGGACGAAGTGATCTCCCACCCCCATAACCAGGAGAGGGCCTCCTTCCACAGGGACGCCCAGGGGGAGGTGACTCCGAGCCCCGCACCTGTCCTATCCCGTACCCCTGCTGACCCCTGCCTGGCCCAGGACCCCCTTATAGGGGAACACACACGCCCCGTTCTAGAGGAGTTTGGCTTCAAACTAGCAGAGGTAGACCAGTTGCTTTCAGCTGGTATTATTGAGTGTAACGTAGCCAAAGCACGGTTGTAGTCAGGCCTTTCTTCTTCTTCTGCGCCTCTCTCCTCTTCCCTCCTTCCCTTTGTCCTTCTTTAAGAGAAACACCCCGGCTCTCCAATGTACACTTTAGTGTTTATAAGTTGGACAACCGTCTTTGATACATGGTGTGCCATGCATTGCTGATGGAATAGCTATTCAATCATTAAGTACTTGGAGCCCTTGGATAAATCCCACTGCAAATGCAATTCATTCATATAATTGTTATTATTATATGTAACTTACCGGTGTTTGTAGTAATGGCTTCCCTCTAACATGCAATAATTGCTTCAGTAGAACGTCTTCCACCTACTGCAAGCCCTGTCTCCTTTGTAAGTGTTTGGACTGTAAGCACTTAATTGTAATTGATGTAATTATGTTGATGGCTAGATAGCAATGACAATATGTCAGTCATTACTAGAGTGAGTTAGAGCAAGAGGAGGCGGAGAGAATGATGACCCTTGACTGTAAGTACTCTTTCATATCAGTTATTATCTGTATCCAAGGGTTTGTGATGATTTTTTACATGATCAAATCAAATGTTATGGGTCACATTCGCCGAATACAGCAGGTGTAGACTTTACAATGGAATGCTTACTTACGATCCCATTCCCAACAATGCAAAGTTAAAAAGTTAGAAAAATATTTTCTAAATAAAGAAATAGTAACACAATAAAAAACAACGAGGCTAATATACAAGGAGTACCAGTACCGAATACATTAACGTGTCATAATGTGCCTCTGAATAGTCTTTGTAATTCTATAAATATGGTGAGAAATTATTCTCAGCTATTGACTGAAGTGCCTGTATTTTATCTTGAATGGTTTCAAAGATGGATGGGCACCCCATTAATAATATTTCTTGACAATTTGTATTAAAATGCTTCAATTAAAGTCATGTTTCTTTTTTATTTGATTTTGTAGTTCAGCTGTTAGATCAATTGAATGCATGATGTTCAGAAACCTAGAATTACATTTGATAATTGAAATATCACCCAAAGCTATAGATACAGCGCTTTAAATCAGGAATGTCGTTTACTTCAGGCATATAGACACACACAGTACATTCAGAAAGTATTCAGATCCCTTCACCTTTCTAGCATAATTCATCTAATTGTGATGGACCACATTGATAAGAATGTTCACTTCCTCCACTCAAAGTAGTCTAGCACGTGACCGTACCTAGTTCTCACTCATTGGTATTTTTAACTCTGGAACACAATGTATCTATGTTAGTGACCCTAGGACTCGGGGTCTGGTGAGAATGTGGCCTTTAAATCTGTCTGACGCCTCCCTAGGTTCCTCTGACGTGGGCGGTGGGCATGGTTCCCATGAGAACCCCTGGGAATTGCCTCAATGTCTCACATGACTGAGGCAGGGCAACTAGCTAGTGTCTCATGACAAATACTAACAACGTTTTAGAATTTGAATACATAGAGGAAATAACTTGCTCAACTGCCAAGGGTACATCCTTGTCTTTGGGCATCCAGTTAATGCATCCAGTCTTCTCTTCCAGGAATTGTTTACTGTAAATACATTGGCTGGCCATCCTCCTCCACCCCCCCTCCACTCTTCCATCAAAGGGTTACAACTCCTTGTCTCCCTCACATGCTACATCACTTGATCAACCTGATGTGCACACGAGCAGACCACAAAAGAGACCTTGTGAGCAAACTGCATAAAAACAGGAAAGCAAGGATTCAGATACGCATGCAATGTAACATGCTTTAGCAGAGTAGTAAATTAATCTCTTGTCATTCTCCTGTCATCCAATTCTCTCTGTTAGGACTACTGAATTTCTGGTAATCCATCAAGTGATAATTTCATGGAACACCACATTATTCCAGGAATAATTTTGATGTAAAGGAATATAGTGTTGTGAGATGGGGTTAAAAAGCCACAATCCTAGTCACGTGCTTAAAAAGAAAAAACTGAAAGTTGAAACTTCATTCATCTAAATCAAACCAACAGCCACACCCCATCTCTCCTCCAATCTCCTCAGCCTCTCCTTGCCTCAGATCAGGACTTGAGGCTACTTGGACTCATTGCTCAACTATGCAGTAGGGAATTAGCTTCAGCCAAGAAGCAGAGATTGGGCTGTTTGCCATTGACAAGCGGGCTGAGCGCTACACCCATACAACCTCCATCTCCCCAGTAGCTATGTCCCTCCTCACAGGGGACCAACCCCAGCCATGCAGGCTTCCGGAGACCGGAACACACATTACAGGTCTGGGCTGTTACTCCGTGGGGAGTGTGGACTGTAGGGAGTCTACGAAGGAGGACTACTTGGACAGTATGGAGCCCGTTGTGTTTGGGGTGGTGGAGCTTCCGAGGCGGTCTCGGGGGAGGTTGCTGCTGCATGGCATGGTGATGTTTGGAAGGGAATTTTGCTATGCGGTGGAGGCAGCCTTCGTCACCCCGGTGCTGCTTAGTGTCGGACTCCCTCAGAGCTTGTACAGCCTTGTGTGGCTGATCAGCCCCATCCTGGGCTTCCTGCTGCAGCCCATCATCGGCTCGGCCAGCGACTACTGCAGGTCCCCGTGGGGCCGACGGAGGCCCTACATCCTCGCACTGGGTATTATGATGCTGGTGGGCCTTACCTTGTTTCTAAATGGAGATGCAGTCATATCAGGTAAGAGCCCATGGCTATCAGGCATAGTGTTCTACAAATGTATGTGAGAACTAGTCTGTTTTTTCAATAGTTGTCATGGAGTTGGGTAGCTTGGATATGAGAAACCAAAATACTTTCACTGTAACATACGTAGTATATTTAATTTAAAATTGTGCTTAATTAAATGGGCTGTTTCAATGTTGATAGAAAATGTAAATATTTGTTTTAACGCCCTGCCCGAGCCACCCCTAGGAAAAAAATGAGGGTATCACATTCTGAACTCAAAACTGCTAATTCAATTATCTGAACACCAGATTATTTTTGCTCAGACATGGTCTGAGATAGTCAAACTAATTAACAAACTAATTCAGTTATTGCCAGAAGAGGGCAATAACTGAAAACGAAGAATGATAATATTACATATTTACAGACATATTTACGTTACTGCATAGTTTAGGTGTGTGTGTATGTGTGTGTGTTTGTTTATCTGGCTGTTGAATGTGTTTCATAACCATTAATGAGAGGGTGCATTAGTGTGTCTAGACAGAAGGGTCAAATGTTCCTATTATTTTGACTGGACTGTTTCCCTTCACCAAGTTGATTGCACAAGATGTTCAGCAATTATTTCAGAAAAAAACATGCTGGACACAATCCTGAGTCTCAAGGGGAAAACAAACTATCATCGTCTGCAAAGAACAGAAATGAAAGACATATGGCATATCTTTACACCTCTGCAAATACTGAGACGTACACTGAACAAAAATGTAAAGGCTACATGTGAAGTGTTGGTCCCATGTTTCATGAGCTGAAATAAAAGATCCCAGAAATGCTCCATATGCACAAAAAGCTTATTTCTCTCAAATGTTGTGCACAGATCCCTGTTTACATCCCTGTCAGTGAGCATTTCTCCTTGCCAAGGTACTCCATCCACCGGACAGGTGTGGCATATCAAGAAGTTGATTAAACAGCATGTTCATTAAACAAGTGCACCTTGTGCTGGGGATAATAAAAGGCCAATCTAAAAGTTTTGTGACACAACACAATGCCACAGATGTCTCAAGTTTTGAACTGTGAACTGTAACTCAGTAAAATCTTTAAAATTGTTGCATGTTGCATTTATATTTTTGTTCGGTGTATATGTTCGGCCTGTACCTCTTTTCACACACTGTTACATCCACTGTTGTTTATGTTGTTCATTTTCATGTCCGTCCATGAATTTGAGCTTCCTGAAAAGGGATTGTTTAATTTATTGGGTCAGGTCTATAGTTAGCTCATAAGACCTGGGTCAAAATACATATTTCAAATACTTTTAAATAGTTGAGCTGTGCTTGTGTATTGAAAAGTATAAATGTAAGTAGAATAATACTACAATATGGAAATGCATTCTCTCCATAAGGGCTTGGATTGGATTTATTTTTGCAGCACTATCGTACGTTGATCTGACAACCTAACTTTTTGTTTTCAGTGAATGCCTTCATTGTTGGTTTCAGTTATGCCGGATTTCACCTTCTTTGTAATAATACTGTACAATACAAAGTGTGACCACTTACAGTACTTTCGTTAAGATGATTATTTCCATTCTTCAACACTGTAGTAAATGGTAAAATGGGATCTGTGACAATGCACACCCTGTGTGTTAGCTACTGTAGTGTACAGGACAGTATATGTAGATACAATGGATAAAACGAAGCTTTGAGGAAAGTTCTTGAATTTCTCCAAGATCAAAACGTCGGCCTCAATACATCCGGCATGCCTAATACGACTGCAACACAACACCCAACTGGGATTTGTAATGGGATTAGTAATCACCCACATTTAAATACGGCTGTGTAGGTTTTAATTCTGCTGCAATCTGTCAGCCAATTGTTTCTCACTCAAGATTAAGGACATAATTCTGTTTGTTTGTGCTCCGCCGTGTGCACAACATAATTATGACAATTATTCTGATTGATTTGCTACAGTATCTCTTTTTGATGAGCATCAACACTAGATACAGTGATTACCTATACAAATGTTGTACACAGTGTCAGATTGAGGATATTAACGTACAATTAAGTAGGAGTTGTTTTTCTAGCCAGACAGAGCCACGCTGGCAATGTTTTGTTTCAATTTGAGTTTATTTTCTTTTTAAAGACCATTGCATTGTGTTGAACAAAAGGAATGTGGTTTCAAACATGCTGTTCGTTGCTATATGGTGAATGCATGATTGTATTAGCCCCCGTCGATCTTGACGAAACCGTAAGAACCAATGTACTGAAACTACATGATCTAAAGGGTTTGATCAAGTTGTACACAAATCCACTGTTTACCTCAGAAGCCCTGGAAAATATGTCTCATTGCGTCTGTAAATGTCAGCTGAGCCAGTGTCTGTCTTGAAGTTCATGGATGAGCGAAAGATGTACTTCTTAAGGCAAACTGACATGATTCAGCTGCTACGCCTCATCCTAAACAAACACAAAAAAAGCATTCAGAACTATCTGCTATTGAAAGTGGATCTAGTTGTAGTGATGAGTGAAAAATCGGACAGACTGAAAGTAACTTGAAGTAAATGTCTGTCTTTCTCCTCTTTTGCAGCATTAGTACAGGATAGGTCATTGAAGAGGATATGGGCCATCGTCATAGTCATGTTTGGAGTGGTGCTATTTGACTTTGCAGCAGACTTCATCGATGGGCCAGTCAAGGCCTACCTTTTTGACGTCTGCTCGTACACAGACAAGGAAAGAGGACTGCACTACCATGCCCTTCTCACAGGTAAGAAAAATATGATATAACCTCCCTCCCACTAGTCGGATTCAATATTGTTTGAGTGATAGGCTCTTACTGTTATGCTTGTGGGAATATAGAAATTCAAATTGGTAGGCAAATGTGGAGATTCATTGCTTTATTTGCTGCCCTTATTGATATAGGTTTTCTTTTATATTCATATTATATGTATATTTTCAGAGTTTTGTTATCATGTAGTTAATGTGATTGTTATGGAATAAGAAAACTGGCATCCCAATCTACACTCCTTTATTTGAAGTTATTTTAGACAGTGCATGTGAGGAAGTCGGACTGGGATCACTGGCTCAGTGCAGAGTGCATGTCTGGGTGTGGGGAGGAGAGGGTTCCTGCAGCACAGGGTGCATATTCACATGTGATGTAAATACCTCTCAGTATGCTCTGTGCTTTTAAGTGGCTGTTTAGTAACCTGGAGCCCTGCCCTCAGAGCTCTCACAGTGAGGGAGTCAGTCAGTCAGTCAACAAGCGCGTGAGTAAGTATTCGAGTGTGCTAGCGAGCGAGTGCGTGGACTCAGCTGATGGCAAGGGAAGCCGGCACGGGGTGGTGTGAGCTTGTTCAGTAGGTTCTAATCCAGCAGATTCTCAGTCATGTGTTGGAGTCATGAGTTGGAGCTGAGAGAGAGAGGGGAGGCACATGACCTGCTAGTCACCGTAGCCCTGGTATGTGGAGGAATGTGTGTGTGTTTTCTTGATACACCAGAATTGGCTGTTATGATATTTCTCTTTTGTACTGTTTTATCATTGCAGTCACACGACTTAAACATAAAAAAAACGCCCCAAACTTAATTTTGACTATCCTCACAACTCAAAAACTTTACTAGCCTGTGAATTTAGAGGTGATAAAATTGAGAGTCAATTAGTGGATAAATGCATGAAAATACACAAATACATACACTACCATTCAAAAGTTTGGGGTCGCATAGAAGTGTCCTTGTCTTTGAAAGAAAAGCACATTTTTTTGTTCCTAAAAATAACATCAAATTGATCATAAATACAGTGTTGACATTGTTAATGTTGTAAATTACTATTGTTGCTGGAAACAGCAGATTTTTTATGGAATATCTACATAGGGGTACAGAAGCCCATTATCAACCATCACTCCTGTGTTCCAATGGAATGTTGTGTTAGCTAATCCAAGTTTATAATTTTAAAAGGCTAATTGATCATTAGAAAGCCATTTTGCAATTATGTTAGCACATCTGAAAATGGTTGTTTCTGATTAAAGAAGCAATAAAACTGGCCTTCTTTAGACTAGTTGAGTATCTGAAGCATCAGCATTTGTTTGTTCGATTACAGGCTCAAAATGGCCAGAAACAAACAACTTTCTTCTGAAACAGTCGTCAGTCTATTCTTCTGAGAAATGAAGGCTATTCCATGCGAGAAATTGCCAAGAAACTGAAGATCTCGTACAACGCTGTGTACTACTCCCTTCACAGAACAGCACAAACTGGATCTAAAAAGAAAAGAGGAGTGGGAGGCCTCAGTGCACAACTGAGCAAGAGGACAAGTACATTAGAGTGTATAGTTTGAGAAACAGACACCTCACAAGTCCTCAACTGTTAGCTTCAATATATAGTACCCGCAAAACACCAATCTCAATGTCAATAGTGAAGAGGCGACTCCGGGATGCTGGCTTTTTGGTCAGATTTTTGGTTCCGAACACCGCGTCGTTGTGAGATGCAGAGTAGATGAACGGATGATCTCCGCATGTGTTGTCCTCAAAGTGAAGCATGGATGAGAAGGTGTGATGATGTGGGGGTGCTTGCTGGTGACATTGTCAGTGATTTACAGTTGAAGTCGGAAGTTGACATACACTTACGTTGGAGTCATTAAAACTCGTTTTTCAACCACTCCACAAATATCTTAACAAACTATAGTTTTGGCAAGTCGGTTAGGACATCTACTTTGTGCATGACACAAGTCATTTTTCCAACAATTGCTTACAGACAGATTATTTCACTTATAATTCCCTGTATCATAATTCCAGTGGGTCAGAAGTTTACATACACTAAGTTGACTGTCCCTTTAAACCCCTTGGAAAATTTTCTGAAATTATGTCATGGCTTTAGAATCCTCTGGTAGGCTAATTCACATCATTTGAGTCAATTGGGGGTGTACCTGCGGATGTATTTCAAGGCCTACCTTCAAACTCCGTGCCTCTTTGCTTGACATCATGGGTAAATCAAAAGAAATCAGCCAAGACCTCAGAAAAAAATGTAGACCTCCACAAGTCTGGTTCATCCTTGGGAGCAATTTCCAAATGCCTGAAGGTACCATGTTCATCTGTACAAACAATAGTACGCAAGTATAAACACCATGGGATCACGCAGCTATTATACCGTTCAGGAAGGAGAGCATTCTGTCTCCTAGAGATGAACATACTTTGGTGCGAAAAGTGCAAATCATTCCCAGAACAACAGCAAATGACCTTGTGAAGATGCTGGAGGAAACGGGCACAAACGTATCTATATCCACAGTATAACGAGTCCTATATTGACATCACCTGAAAGGGCGCTCAGCAAGGAAGAAGCCACTGCTCCAAAACCTCCATAATAAAGCCAGACTACGGTTTGCAACAGCACATGGGGACAAAGATTGTACTTTTTGGAGAAATGTCCTCTGATCGAGCAAGGAGAGCTACAAACCTGACTCAGTTACACTAGCTCTGTCAGGAGGAATGGGCCTAAATTCACCCAACTTATTGTGGGAAGCTTGTGGAAGGCTACCCGAAACTGTAATGCGATGCTACTGGTTAAATACACAACATGTAATTGATGGAATTGGAGCCAGGTGTGATGGAAGACAAGACAAAACCAATGGAAAATGAAAAGTGGATCGGCTATGGCTAGAAGGTTGGTGACGTCGACCGCCGAACACCGCCCGAACAAGGAGAGGGACCAACTTCGGCGGAAGTCGTGACAGTACGCCCCCCTGACGAGCGGATCCAGCAGTGTGTCGACACCTGCCTCGGGGACGACCCAGAGGGCGAGGCCCAGGGCGATCCGGCCGAAGACGGTGGATCTCCTGCAGCATTGAAGGGTCCAACACGTCCTCGACCGGAACCCAGCACCTCTCCTCTGGACCATACGCTCCCATTCCACGAGATACTGAAGGCCCCTCGCCCGACGCCTCAAATCCAGTATGGAGTGAACGGAGTACGCTGGGGCCCCCACAATGTCCAGAGGGGGCGGAGGAACCTCCTGCACCTCAGTCTCCTGGAGCGGGCCAGCCACCACCGGCCTGAGGAAAGACACATGGAACGAGGGGTTAATACGATAATCGGGTGGAAGCTGTAACCTATAACAAACCTCGTTCACTCTCCTCAGGACTTTAAATGACCCCACAAACCGCGGACCCAGCTCCCGGCAGGGCAGGCAGAGGGGCAGGTTTCGGGTCGAGAGCCAGACCCGGTCCCCCGGTGCGATCACCGGGGTCTCACTGCGGTGGCGATCTGCCTTCTTCTTTTGGCGCGTCAGGGCCTGCTGAAAGATACGGACACGGACGGCTTCTCATGTCTCCCCCACGCACCTGAACCAGTTGTCCACCGCAGGAACCTCGGTCTGACTCTGATGCCAAGGCGCCAGAACCGGCTGGTACCCCTGTACGCACTGGAAGGGAGAGAGGTTAGTGGAGGAGTGGCGGAGCGAGTTCTGTGCCATTTTGGCCCAGGGCACGAACGCTGCCCACTCCCCCGGCCGGTCATGGCAATAGGACCGCAGAAACCTACCCACATCCTGGTTCACTCTCTCCACCTGCCCATTACTCTCAGGGTGAAACCCTGAAGTAAGGCTGATCGAGACCCCCAGACGTTCCACAAATGCCTTCCAGACACTAGACGTGAACTGGGGACCCCGATCAGACACTATATCCTCAGGCACCCCGTAGTGCCGGAAGACGTGTGTAAACAAGGCCTCCGCAGTCTGTAGGGCCATAGGGAGACCGGGCAGAGGGAGGAGACGACAGGACTTAGAGAAACAATCCACAACGACCAGGATCGCTGTGTTCCCTGTGAGAGTCGAAGATCAGTCAGAAAATCCACCGACAAAGGCTGCTGTGGAACGGGTAAGGGGTGTAAGCTTACCTCTGGGCAGGTGCCTAGGAGCCTTACACTGGGCACACACAGAGCAGTAGGAAACATAAACCCTCACGTCCTTAGCCAAGGTAGGCCACCAGTACCTCCTGCTCAAACAGCGCACTGTCCGACCAATCCCAGGATGACCAGACAATGGTGACGTGTGGGCCCAATAGATCAACCGGTCACGGACAGCAGACGGGACGTACAGACGCCCAGCGAGACACTATACGGGAGCAGGCTCTGCACGTAACACCTGCTCTATGTCCGTGTCCAGTTCCCACACTACTGGCGCCACCAGGCAGGCGTTGGGGAGTTTCTGAGTGGCATCCATGGGCCGCTCCTCTGTGTCATACAGCCGGGACAATGCGTTTGCCTTAGCGTTCTGGGAGCCTGGTCTGTAAGAAAGGGTAAACACAAAACAGGTGAAAAACATGGCCCACCTTGCCTGGCGAGGGTTCAGTCTCCTCGCTGCCCGGATGTACTCCAGATTGAGGTGGTCAGTTCAGATGAAAAAAGGCTGTCTAGCCCCCTCAAGCCAATGTCTCCACGCCTTCAAGGCCTTGACGACAGCCAACAGCTCCCGGTCCCCCACGTCATAGTTTTGCTCTGCCGAGCTGAGCTTCTTCGAGAAGAAGGCACAGGGGCGGAGCTTCGGTGGCGTACCCAAGCGCTGAGAAAGCACCGCTCCTATCCCAGCCTTGGACATGTCCACCTCCACTATGAACGCCAAAGAGGGATCTGGATGGGCCAGCACGGGAACCGAGGTAAACAGAGCCCTCATGTGATTAAAAGCCCTGTCTGCCTCAGCCAACCACTGCAAACGCACGAGGCCCCCCTTCAGCAGTGAGTAATGGGAGACGCTACCTGACCAGAACCTCTGATAAACCTCCGGTAGTATTTGGCAAACACTTAGAACCGCTGCACCTCCTTTACCGTGGTGGGAGTCGGCCAATTACACACGGCTGAAATGTGGTCACTCTCCATCTCCACCCCTGAGGTGGAAATGTGATAACCTAGGAAGGAGACGGATTGCTGGAAAAACAAGCATTTCTCAGCCTTGACGTACAGGTCATGCTCCAACAGGCGACCAAGCACCCTGAGCACCAGGGACACATGCTCGGCGTGTGTAGCGGAGTATATCAGAATGTCATCAATATACACCACTACACCCTGCCCGTGCAGGTCCCTGAAAATCTCGTCTACAAAGGCTTGGAAGACTGATGGCACATTCATAAACCCGTACGGCATGACGAGGTACTCATAGTACCCTGAGGTTGTACTGAAAGCCGTCTTCCACTCGTCTCCCTCTTGGATACGCCCCAGGTTGTAAGCGCTCCTGAGATCTAGTTTGGTGAAGAAGCGTGCCCTGTGCATTGACTCAATCGCTGTGGCTATGAGTGGTAGCGGGTAACTATACCTCAGCGATCTGATTCAGACCCCAATAGTCAATACACGGGGGCAGACCTCCCTCCTCCTTCACAAAAAAGAAACTCGAGATGGGTGAAGTAGAGGACCAAATGTACCCCTGACGCAGGGATTCGGAGACATTTGTTTCCATAGCCTCCGTCTCCGCTTGTGAGAGGGGATACATGTGACTCCTGGGAAGTGCAGCGTCTACCAGGAGATTTATCGCACAATCGCCCCGTCGATAGGGTGGTAATTGAGTCGCCTTATTTTTAGAAAAGGCGAAAGCCAAATCGGCATATTCAGGGGGAATGCGCACGGTGGAGACCTGGTCTGGACTTTCCACCGTAGTAGCACCAACGGAAACCCCTAAACACCTCCCCGAGCACTCCCGCAACCACCCCGTGAGAGCCCTCTGTGGCCAAGAAATAGTGGGGTCATGACTAACTAACCAGGGTAGGCCTAGCACCACGGGAAACGCAGGAGAGTCAATAAGGAAGAGACTAATTCTCTCCTTGTGCCCCCCATGCGTCACTATGCCCAGAGGAGCGGTAGCCTCCCTGATCAAACCTGACCCTAATGGTCGACTATCTAAGGCGTGAACGGGGAAGGGCACAGCCACGGGAACAATGGGGATCCCTAAACTATGGGCGAACGATCTATCTATAAAGTTCCCAGCCGAGCCTGAATCGACGAGCGCCTTATGCTGGGAATGCGGGGAAAACACATAAAAAGAGACACAGACAAACATATGAGCAACAGAGGGCTCTGGGTGAGAATGGTGCTGGCTCACCAGGGGTGACGCCAGAGCGCCCTGCCTGCTGCCTCGATCCCCAGAGGAACCAACCGACCGGCAGTGTGACCTCTGCGGCCGCAGATGGTGCATGAGCTGGAACTCCCTCCGGTCTCCCTGCGCACCGCCCCTCCCAGCTCCATAGGTATCGGGGAGGAGGTACGAGGGGATGGAACCACCAGACCCCGATCTGAACGTCCGCGGGTAACCAGCAGGTTGTCCAGCCGGATGGACAGTTCCACCAGCTGGTCAAACGGGAGGGTGGTGTCTCTGCAGGCCAACTCCCGATGGACGTCCTCGGGCAGACTGCAGCGGTAATGGTCGATCAGGGCCCAAAGGCAGCCAGGGCCCTAAACTCCAGGGCGAACTCCTGGGCGCTCCTCGTCTCTGGCCTCAGATTGAAGAGGCGCTCACCCGCTGTTCTACTCTCGGCGGGTGGTCGAAGACTGCCCGGTAACGGCGGGTGACCTTCTCAAACTGGTTCAACGCCGCATCTCCCTCTCTCCACACGGCGTTGGCCCACTTCAGGGCTCTCCTGGTGAGGCACGAGATAAGGGCAGACACCCTCTCATGGCCCGACGGAGCCGGGTGGACGGTGGCCAGGTATAGGTCCAGTTGTAGAAGGAACCACTGGCAGTTCGCAGCCTTCCCATCGTGTTCCTGGGGCAGGGAGAGACAAATCCCACTGGGACCAGGATGATGAGGGGGGCTTAGTGGAGACCCCGGTTGTGCTGGTGGAGGCGCTGGCAGAACTCCCTGTCTCTCCCAGCGGTCCATTGTCTGGACAACGCGGTCCATGGCCGTGCCAAGATGTTGGAGCATTGCTGTGTACTCCCGGATGCGCTCCTCCACCCCTATACCCGGGGTACCTGCTCCTGCTGACTCCATAGCTGGTCCGTAATTCTGTAATGCAGGAGAGCGGAAACTGATTAACAACGGTTGTGTTTAATAACCATAAACCACCGTAAACAGAATAATACAATAGATGGGTCAAACAAAACCCGGTAAATACCAGCATACCGTGCACAAGCACTACAACAAACAATTACGGACAAGGACATGAGGGGGAACAGAGGGTTAAATACACAACATGGAATTGGAACCAGGTGTGATGGAAGACGAGACAAAACCAATGGAAAATGAAAAGTGGATCGGCGATGGCTTGAAGGTCGGTGACGTCGACCGCCGAACACCACCCGAACAAGGAGAGGGTCCAACTTCGGCGGAAGTCGTGACAGAAACGTTTGACCCAAGTTAAACAATTCAAAGGCAATGCTACCAAATACTAATTGTGTATGTAAACTTCTGACCCACTGGGAATGTGATGAAAGAAATCAAAGCTGAAATAAATAATTCTCTATACTATTATTCTGACATTTCATATTCTTAAAATAAAGTGCTGATCCTAACTGACCTAAGACAGGGAACTAGGATTAAATGTCAGGAATTGTGAAAAACTGAGTTTAAATGTATTTGGCTAAGGTGTATGTAAACTTCCGACTTCAACTGTATTTAGACTTCAAGGCACACTTAACCAGCATGGCTACCACAGCATTCTGCAGCGATATGCTATCCCATCTGGTTTGCGCTTAGTGGGACTATCATTGGTCTTTCAACCAGGACCTCCAGGCTGTGTAAGGGCTATTTGACCAAGGAGAGTGATGCATCATATGACCTGGCCACAATCACCCGACCTCAACCCAATTGAGATGGTTTGGGATGAGTTGGACCACAGAGTGAAGGAAAAGCAATCAACAAGGGCTCAGCATATGCAGGAACCCTTTCAAGACTGCTGGATAAGCATTCCTCATGAAGCTGGTTGAGAGAATGCCAAGGGTGTACAGAGCTGTCATCAAAGGGTGGCTACTTTGAAGAATCTAAAATCTAAAATATATTTGGATTTGTTTAACACTTTTTTGAGTACTACATGATTCCATATGCATGAGTGTGTCCAAACGTTTGACTTGTACTGTATGTCCAGAGAATGCAGACACAGTTGATGTAAAATCCTAGTTAGACGTCCTCAAAATTGCTGCATAATTTATGAGA
The DNA here is from genome assembly GCF_013265735.2 of Oncorhynchus mykiss. Lineage (NCBI taxonomy): Eukaryota > Metazoa > Chordata > Actinopteri > Salmoniformes > Salmonidae > Oncorhynchus > Oncorhynchus mykiss. The sequence goes on from NC_048569.1 coordinate 39,914,223, forward strand.
AGGTTTGTGTTACAGGCTTCTCAATGTAGGATGCTGGTGTAAGAATTTAGGGAACAGACAGTAGTATGTCCAGATTATAGGGATATGTCTGACAGAACAAGCCACTTATCTGTGTGCAGGATCGTACTCCGGGACAACTCATTTATCACAACATTACTCCCAGCTTCTCTGAGATCACCCAGCCTAAACGTTACATTGTGACATGAGCTTTAAATTCAGATGCAAGAAGCATTATTTTATAAATCAGACACTGTATTTATTAAATACAGCCCACGTTATCTTCCTTGGAAAATTCAAAACCACCACAGGCAAAATGGTGTCAGGTGGCCTAGCGGTTAGAGCGTTGGGCCAGTAACCGAAAGGTTAATAGTTCAAATTCAGATCAGACAGAGGTGAACAATCTGCTGATGTGCCCTTGAGCAAGACACTTAATCCTAATGTTGAGACCTTAGCCGTGACCCCACTCCCAGAGGGTGTCTCGGGGAGTTTGCATATGCCAAAAACACATTACCAATTCACACGTGTATGATACATACTTGTACATGTGTGAAATAGGACAAATATAACTACCCTCCAAGTTATTATTATTAATGATAAAATGTTTTTGAAAATATTCACTACAATTCCTGGATTGCAGATGCCGTCTGATGACTGTGCTATGACCAATGGCCTAGGATCCCCACCAACTGACCTGATAACCAATCTCTATTGTGCCTGTTGTCTGTTGTAGGGCTTGGGGGTGCCTTTGGGTACCTCGTGGGAGCCATGGACTGGGGTCACTCGTCCCTGGGCCGACTTTTGGGGTCAGAGTACCAGGTCATCTACTTCTTCTCTGCCATGACCTGGATGGTATTCCTCATCGTGCATCTCTTCAGCATCCCAGAGACACCCCTGACCAAGGACATTAGCTTGGATGTGTTGACCCCCAATGCCCTCCTCCTCCTCAGCACACACAGCAGCAGTGGTGGCTATGGATCCTTGCATGGATCAATGTCCCAAGAGTCGGAGGCAGAACTCCGGCCTCGTTCATTCTCTGCCCTGGGGGAAGCCAATTCCGTCACATCCAGTGCCAAGCAACCCAACAAAGAGGTATGTCAAAGACACACCATGAAGTCTAGTCTGGCTGACCTTCTCTATGAGACCCTGACTTTGATACCAATACTGTGTTTTACAGGTAACAAAACAAAGAGATCAGTCTATGAAACTACACACACTACTGGAATGTCAAATCCTTTGAAACACATCAGTGTTTAATGACATCAGTGTTTAAGTGTTTATTAAGAAGAATGTGATCACACTGTAGAGTAATCTTAATGTACACTGAAGTATACATGCTTTGATTTAGGGTTTTATGTTCATATCTCATGGCACTTCTATGGCACTTGAAAAGAGGTGACTACCTCTCGGGTATCTCCTTGGGTAAAATCTCTTGATTTCCTCGTGAGGAGATATGTAATTATATACTATTTACACAGTATAGTGTGACCTTTGTGTTTTCTGACACATGTCTCACTAAACCGTGCTCGCACGCAGGCCCTGACCCCCAGGCTCCAGGCTCTGACTTTGGGTTTGTCTTTGATAGGTTAAAGCCTGGGAATTATGTCAAGTACTTATGTATTAGTAACAATGACTGTGTTGTATACTGATAATGCAAAATTAATACTTGAGCTTTAAGTATGAGAACAAGTCGTTTATAAAGCCATGAGTGTCAATACTCTCAATATTAGACTACGCAAACAGTCTGGGTGTGCATATCTCTCATTGGACCATTGTGAGTGGTCTGTGTCCTTAGTCAAATGTGGTATCGCTGTGTGAAATATGTGCTTTCACGTCTCTATGGTGTAGCATTGCTCTGGTGTGTGGCAATGGTGACCATTCCACAGGCATTGCCATAGTAACCACATAATTAGTATTTTACAGTATTTCAATGTGTACAATTTCCATATATGGTTTGGATGGAGGAGAGTGGATAGAGAAGGTGGGTGGTGGGGATTGGAGACAGAAGGATTGTTAGAGGACAAGGGTCATGCAGTTATTTAAAGAAGCAGGAAACAGTAACTAGTGTCTGTCTGTTCCCAAACCCAGTGTTAATGGAGGAAACAGGTTTTCTTAGTTACCAGCGTCAGCTGGATTACATGCATGGTTACCTTGATGCTGATTAGACCAGGCAGTCATCAGGTCTGGCTAGAGTGTAAAACAACCACTAAAAGGTTGCAATGTCACCTCACACGAGAAAGCCATTTAAACCATCATTATACTGTACTGTGGCAGTGGCGGGTCTAGCTTGTAATCATAACATTTCAAACTATATAAAAATACATACAAAAATAAGACCAATAAATATCAAAAATAAGTAACATAGACAAATGTTGATTTGGCACTCGAGCATCAATACATTACCCATCCCCCAACACTGTCAACCAAGAGTCAAGACTAAACCCATTCACCTTGGTGGTGTGCAGACTGGTTTTATATTATTCTTAACCATTTCGCACAAACCAGAAATAAAATGCAACAATATGTTTGTGAAACTATATATATTCACAGTATTATGAATTAATTATGGTTTATCTGGTAGCATTTCATAGTGTGACTGATTTTACTAATTGCATTAGTACTGTACAAATTTAGAGGTGCACATTTTGATAGATTCTCCCGCTCCCCCTACCTCGGGCTTCCAGTGGGGAGACCTGAGGTCAACCTACCCCCGCCCCCCTCCCATCTCATACTTCTGAGTGGGAGACCTTCCCAGGCAGTAGCCTGCCAAGCTCACCAACTAGAATCAGGGCGCCCACTCCGACAAGGTTAATTGACCCAGAGTCCCACACGGTGACATCATATCATTGACATGACGTGCAAATGAGCGATGGAAAACCGATCGCGCAAATGTCACCATTCCTCATTTTTTTTGTGCGGGCGCCCCATGCCGGCCCTGGCAAGATGCCGCCCAGGGCGGCTGCCCATGTCGCCTCTACCTAAATCCGGCACTTGCTACAGGTATAGGTACAGTGCCTTGCGAAAGTATTCGGCCCCCTTGAACTTTGCGACCTTTTGCCACATTTCAGGCTTCAAACATAAAGATATAAAACTGTATTTTTTTGTGAAGATTCAACAACAAGTGGGACACAATCATGAAGTGGAACGACATTTATTGGATATTTCAAACTTTTTTAACAAATCAAAAACTGAAAAATTGGGCGTGCAAAATTATTCAGCCCCCTTAAGTTAATACTTTGTAGCGCCACCTTTTGCTGCGATTACAGCTGTAAGTCGCTTGGGGTATGTCTCTATCAGTTTTGCACATCGAGAGACTGACATTTTTTCCCATTCCTCCTTACAAAACAGCTCGAGCTCAGTGAGGTTGGATGGAGAGCATTTGTGAACAGCAGTTTTCAGTTCTTTCCACAGATTCTCGATTGGATTCAGGTCTGGACTTTGACTTGGCCATTCTAACACCTGGATATGTTTATTTTTGAACCATTCCATTGTAGATTTTGCTTTATGTTTTGGATCATTGTCTTGTTGGAAGACAAATCTCCGTCCCAGTCTCAGGTCTTTTGCAGACTCCATCAGGTTTTCTTCCAGAATGGTCCTGTATTTGGCTCCATCCATCTTCCCATCAATTTTAATCATCTTCCCTGTCCCTGCTGAATAAAAGCAGGCCCAAACCATGATGCTGCCACCACCATGTTTGACAGTGGGGATGGTGTGTTCAGCTGTGTTGCTTTTACGCCAAACATAACGTTTTGCATTGTTGCCAAAAAGTTCAATTTTGGTTTAATCTGACCAGAGCACCTTCTTCCACATGTTTGGTGTGTCTCCCAGGTGGCTTGTGGCAAACTTTAAACGACACTTTTCATGGATATCTTTAAGAAATGGCTTTCTTCTTGCCACTCTCCCATAAAGGCCAGATTTGTGCAATATACGACTGATTGTTGTCCTATGGACAGAGTCTCCCACCTCAGCTGTAGATCTCTGCAGTTCATCCAGAGTGATCATGGGCCTCTTGGCTGCATCTCTGATCAGTCTTCTCCTTGTATGAGCTGAAAGTTTAGAGGGACGGCCAGGTCTTGGTAGATTTGCAGTGGTCTGATACTCCTTCCATTTCAATATTATCGCTTGCACAGTGCTCCTTGGGATGTTTAAAGCTTGGGAAATCTTTTTGTATCCAAATCCGGCTTTAAACTTCTTCACAACAGTATCTCGGACCTGCCTGGTGTGTTCCTTGTTCTTCATGATGCTCTCTGCGCTTTTAACGGACCTCTGAGACTATCACAGTGCAGGTGCATTTATACGAAGACTTGATTACACACAGGTGGATTGTATTTATCATCATTAGTCATTTAGGTCAACATTGGATCATTCAGAGATCCTCACTGAACTTCTGGAGAGAGTTTGCTGCACTGAAAGTAAAGGGGCTGAATAATTTTGCACGCCCAATTTTTCAGTTTTTGATTTGTTAAAAAAGTTTGAAATATCCAATAAATATCGTTCCACTTCAAGATTGTGTCCCACTTGTTGTTGATTCTTCACAAAAAAATACAGTTTTATATCTTTATGTTTGAAGCCTGAAATGTGGCAAAAGGTCGCAAAGTTCAAGGGGGCCGAATACTTTCGCAAGGCACTGTAGCTCAGCCCCTGGAATGAAATGAATTACATGACCTCTAAGGCTCAGGCAGCCATTGAAACCAGTGCTCTGAAAGACACACATTGAAACCCAGACTAGTATTCAACAATCTAATTCAGCACCATAACGATGGAAATGTAATGACTGTATTCATGCCCAGCGTGTAACTATAGCTGCAAATAAATTCTGACTGACTTTTCAGTTATTCCACATTTTATGAAAAGAGACAGGAATGATTACTGTATGTCCTTAGTTGATACTATTCCAGCAGGCAAGGGTCCTCTATTATCACAGTAGTCAGACAGGGTTCTTTGGTGCAACCATAGATTTTCATATTCTATTTCGATGGGTACAGCCACTTTACAGGATTCCTAGAAAATGTTGATTGGGAATTTATTTGGGGATAATAACATTAGTTATTGTATGCTGTCAGGCCACGCTGTGTACATTTACATAATATACAAAAGCTTTCAATCCGAGAAGAACCTTAGTTACTATACTAAACCAGAACATGATTAAAGAAATTGAACACACAGTACATTTTATTTCACCTGTTTCTTTAATCCCTTGTTCTTAGTTTTTTTGCCCCTCTGTTCCTGACTTGTTAAAACAGGATTTTTGCAGGATAAGGCTAGTATATCTATCATTAGCTAAAAGCCTTCCTCTGACCTCTTTCTTTATTCTTATCTGACCCCCTACTGTTCCTTGTTCTTTTTTAATTCCCTCTATTCTGACCTCCTGCTGTTCCTGTGTGAGTCCTTCTGAAGTCTCATGACCTGACCCTGTGTGTTTCTCTGTACTGCAGCAGAAGAGGATGACTCTGAAGTCATGTCTCCTGGCCATGATTAACATGCCTAGTCATTACCGCTGTCTCTGTGTCAGTCACCTGCTGGGTTGGACTGCCTTCCTCTGCAACATGCTTTTCTTCACAGACTTCATGGGACAGGTGAGAAGAGCAAGAGAGAGAGAGATGGAGTGAGAGTGTGTGTACGCGCGTGTCTGTTTCTGTGTCTGTACGGCGGGAGGAGTGGGTCGTTCGTTCTGTGTCGCTACCATTAAACATTAAACTAATGCTATCACTCATGCACTACTAATGATTACTCTTATTTGACAGTGGTCATTAACGAAGTGAATCTTTTCACTCAATTTAAATTCTCATGTCTTTAACGTTAGGCGATAGCAAAATGTTCGCCATCGTGTTCATTAATATGCTTCCTCTATTGGTTTAGCTCCATCACAACAAACCCTGATTGGTGGGTAGTCTCTTGTCACAGCATTAGCTGATTGGTTTTGTGGGCTCAGATGAATTGGTCTGTAATGACAGACAGGCTTTATAGTGATCACGGCTGATCTGGATGCTACAAGCACTCACACAGGCCACAGTTACATGGTGGTCATGGTGAATTAGTGGTTGCAGGCAGACTGAGGCAGATTGAGCAGCATGCCAGGCGTGAACAAAACCTGCTTCGGCTGTGTCAATAGAGAGCTGTGGCACAGAGATGGCTTATGATGTTGATACAGGCTTTGGCAGCTATATGATAACAAATGGGATGGAGCTTGTTAACTGTTATAAGCTACTGTACAGCACATGCACTATAAAGCAAATGGATCATAATCATCATCATTATCCATCACTTCATGCCGGCACTAGCTTTTATCTCAATCCTCAACACCCATACCACCACTTATTGATTATTTGTGGGGGTGACTTTGCCTCCATTTTGTATGTGATTATCACAATTATCATACTTTGTCATAACTTGTGTATAATAATGGTTGAGTTGATTGTGTGTGTTGACAGATTGTGTACAAGGGCAACCCATATGCGGACCATAACTCCACAGCCTACGAGCGGTATGAGAGGGGGGTGGAGATTGGATGCTGGGGTCTCTGCATCAACGCCGTCTCCTCTGCTCTTTACTCCTGTAAGTCGTGTCGCAGCAAGCATAAGACATTATTGGAGTCAGCTAATGTCCACAACATGTGATTTAGCTCAAGGCCCCCTTTCTGATTTTCTCTACTTGCATATTTTTTATACTGAATGTTATCAGATCTTCAACCAAAACCCAGTATTAGATAGGGAACCTGAGTTTAAAAATAACACATAATGGAACCCATCTCATCCAAAAAGTTGACTCAAGTTTGCCATAAAGCACCTGGATGATCATCAAGACTCTTGGAAGAATGTTCTATGAACAGGTGAATCAAAATGATAACATTTTGGATGACATGGGTCCCATTATGCCTGGCGAAAACCAAACATTGCATTCCACAGTAAGAACCTTATACCAATGGTCAAGCATGGGGGTGATAGTGTGATGGTTTGGGGATGTGTTGCTGCCTCAGGACCTGGACGACTTGCCTTAATAGAAGGAACCATAAATTCTATGTTGTGTCAGAGAATTCTACTGGAGAATGTCAGGCCATCCGTCTGTGAGCTGAAGGTGAACCGCAGCTGGGTCATGCAGCAAGACAATTATCCAAAACACACAAGTCTACATGAAAATGGCTAAAAAGCAACAAAATTTAAGTTTTGGAATGGCCTAGTCAAAGTCCAGACCTAATCCCAATTGAGATGTTGTGGCAGGACTTGAAGCGAGCAGTTCATGCTTGAAAACCCACAAAAGTTGCTGAGTTAGAGCAGTTCTGCATGGAAGATGGGCCAAAATTCCTCCACAGTGACATGAGACTAATCAATAACTACAGGAAGTGTTTGGTTGCAGCTAAAGGTGGCACAACCAGTTTGTTGAAAAACCTTTTGCAGCGATTACAGGCTTGAGTCAAGCTTGGCACACCTGTATTTGGGGAGTTTCTCCCATTCTTCTCTGCAGATCCAACAGCAGAGATGGTTGTCCTTCTAGAAGGTTCTCCCATCTACATAGAGAAACTCTTGAGCTCTGTCAGAATGACCATAGGGTTCTTGGTCACCTCCCTGACCAAGGCCCTTCTCCCCCGATTGCTCAGTTTGGCCAGGCGGCCAGCTCTAGGAAGAGTCTTGGTGTTTCCAAGCGTCTTCCATTTAAGAATGACGGAGGCCACTGTGTTCTTAGGAACCTTCAATGCGGCAGTCATTTTTTGGTACCGATCCCCAGATCTGTGCCTTGATACAATCCTGTCTCGGAATTCTGTGGACAATTCCTTCGACCTCATGGCTTGGTTTTTGCTCTGACATGCATTGTCAACTGTGGGACCTTATATAGACAGGTGTGTGCCTTTCCAAATCATGTCCAATCAATTAAATTCCCCACAGTTGGACTCCAATCAAGTTGTAGAAACATCTCAAGGATGATCAATGGGAACAGGATGCACCTGCGCTAAATTTCGAGTCTCATAGCAAAGGGTCTGAATACTTATGTAAATAAGGTATTTTTGTTTTGAAATGTAAACATTTTTTTTTTCGCTTTCTCGTTATGTGGTATTGTGTGAGGAAAATTGATGAGGAAAAAATGGTCATTTAATCCATTTTAGAATAAGGCTGTATCGTAACAAAATGTGGAAAAAGTCAAGGTGTCATACTTAAAATTAACCTTTAACAAGGCACACCTGTTAATTGAAATGCATTCCAGGTGACTACCTCATGAAGCTGGCTGAGAGAATGCAGTCATCAAGGCAAAAGTTGGCTACTTTGAAGAATCTAAAAATACATGTTGAATTGTTTAACACATTTTTGGTTACTACATGACTCCATATGTGTTTTTTTATAATGTTGATGTCTTCACTGTTATTCTACAATAAAGAAAATAGTCAAAATGCCTTGAATGAGTAGGTGTGTCCAACGTTTTGACTGCTACTGTATATATACAAAGAAATGTCAATAGAAAAACACGTAAAACTAAACGAAATACAGCTAGTTTGCTGTCTTTCCAGCTTCAGTCTGCCGCAATCTCTTGGACACTTTCTGTGTTCTTATACTTAACCAATAATGCACGAGGGGGTGTGGTATATGGCCAATATACCACGGCTAAGGGAGGCTCTTATGCACGACTTATCACGGAGTGCCTGGACGCAGCCCTTAGCCGTGGTATATTGACCATATACCACAAAACTCGGAGGTGCTTAATTGCTATTATAAACTGGTTACCAACATAATTAGAGCAGTAAAAATACATTTTTTTTGTCAAACCCGTGGTAGATGGTCTGATATACCATGGCTGTCAGCCAATCAGCATTCAGGACTCGAATCACCAATGTTTATTAACAGTAGTATATAATGTAACAAAAAAATGCTTACTTGGCAGTACCAGTCCACATACTGTTTAACCCTTCTGTTGTGTTCGTTTCATGTTAATTCATTCTGTGTTCCCGGTCCAAAATGACCGCCCCAATATAGCTGATTATAAATCCAAAATAATACATATATTATCACCTAATGTTGTGTTAGATCTTTTTATCAACTTAAGTTCTTGTGAACATTACAAGTTTTGAACTTCTATTTGCTATTTATAGCCTGTAGGCCTCATTGACCTGAGCTCCTACAGCTTGTTTTTTAGTTACATTTTTTTTTTTTAAAGCAGCATAATGTATGGATTATTTTGACTATAACAAATACTCAGATGAAACATATTGTGTTATTTATCACAGAATACTTTGTGTCAAAGTTTAACAAGGACTCTCTCCTCCTCACCAGTGTCATGATCAAAGATATGATCAAGATCCTCAGATACAGTGTATCGTTTGGCCATTGTGCTGCCACAGAATGAATTGTGAGCAAGGCCTCAAAAAAGCTTTATATACCAGAGCTGCGAGAAAAGTTATATTTATTATTGAAAAAATGTTGCGATTGTTTGTGAGAATGCCAACAGGTGTGGTTCCTGTGGGGGAAAGATTCTATTGAGGAAAGGTTCCCGTGGGGGTTGCCGTGTGTGTGTGTGTGTGTGTGTGTGTGTGTGTGTGTGTGTGTGTGTGTGTGTGTGCTCAAACACACATGCATGTGGGGCTCTGGGAATGGAAGTGGAAGGTGTGGGAATGGAAGGTCCATCTGATGACTGGGCATGTGCTTGAACTCAATTTTATACACTAATTGTAGTCTCACCCATTCATTTCTAATGGCCGGTCATTTTTGACTGGGAACACCACAGGTGTACAACAGTTAAATAAAACACCCAACATTTTATGAAAATCATCTAAATGTATTTAGTGTGTTCAGATGACCTTTGTGGACAAAGTCATGGAACCTTGTGACAATTAGATGAAATGAACTACATTTTTCAGAGAGAAAACTTATAAATAGTTCCAATTTGACCGGAACACAGCAGAAGGGTTAAAGCTGAAATCGCTCTCTCGCTCTCCCTCTCACCCTCTCTCCACCCTCCCCTCCTTCCCTCTCTCTCTGATGTGTCTGCAGATGTCCAGAGGCTGCTGCTGCCCTACATCGGTCTGAAGGGGCTCTACTTCGTAGGATACTTTGTGTTTGGTCTGGGCACCAGTCTTATCGGCCTGTTCCCCAACATTATCACCACCCTCATCCTGTGCAGTGTCTTCGGAGTCATGTCCAGCACCTTGTACACCATCCCCTTCAACCTCATCTCAGAGTACCACCGCGAGGAGGAGGTCAGTTCCCTCTCCCTCATAGCCTGGTCCCAGATCTGGTTGTCCCACTACAATGACCATAGGAGTTGGCAAGACTGCACAAACAGATCTGGGACCAAGCTACTCTCTCACACCTCAGATAGTTGGAACTGATAGTGGATAGTACATTCTGAGGCTGCAGCAGCTTACGTTACAAGCTACTAATGTGTAGTAGTTGCGAACCTCATCCACCACCTGTCTGTAGCTCATACATGGAGTGATGCGCATCTGTAACTTGAATACTCAACACTGTCTAAATCAATACCCATCACCCTTCCAAAGAAGAGCGTATTATAAGACAAGGAGGGGTGAGGAATGGCATCCAAATGTGTCTTAATATAGTGAGATGATGACAGAGTGGACGCTTCTGATTACATTACCACTTCCCTTCACCATCAGATGGGTGACCTTCTGTCCTTCCAACCCCCGTCTCCCCACTCCCCATGAACATGACTCTTTGCCAGGCCATAGATCCCAGCTATCTGTTGAGCTTGTCAATGTTGAGTGGTCAACGCTGTGTTGGTCAGCATGGGCCCCATGCTAAGAGCAGGTGTGCCATTCACAACAGACAGGCCTCTCAAACACCCTCCCCTGTCTCTACAGACAGATTGGACAACCTGTTCCTTTCTTTAACGCTGATGCTCAACAGGCCTCGCTTAGACATGCTGCTGTTAGTGCTTTGGCTAAGCAGTGAACACCCTTTCATTATGTAAATAGGGAAAGGCTTGGCTTTGGATGGAAAAAAAGGATTAATGAGATTCAGTTTAGCCAATCTGCACTTCACTTTGGATTCAACACATTCTGTCAGCTTCAGTAAGGGCATCTCTGGACAGCGCTCCATGTTTAATTGTGAAAATAATACACATATATTCTATAATCTCAGGAAGAGGGGAAATACTTTTAATCCAAATCATTTAGATTGATGAAACGCACATTTTATCTCAATGAAAATGGGAAAGTTGGATTAAAAAAAAAAAAACATATTGCTTTTTTAATTGGCAAGTGAGATGCTATCCACATGAGAACATCAATTCAGCAATAAAGACCCCAAATGACTAACTGTAGTCCAGTCTGCCAATGCACGACCAAGAGTTAGTGAAAGACTCATACTGCATAATCAAACAGATGGAAGATTCCAACAATGTCTCCAACTGACAAAGCAAAAGTGTTTTCCACCATTGTATTTTCTCTTCATATCACTATCATGTTCATGTCTGTTTTTCCACTATATCCCTCTGAAAGATTAGTCAATTACACTAATTTATATCAAACCAGCTCCATTTCCTATCAATCTATTAACTCCCTTTAGAGCAGGACATGAAGGGGATTTGTGTTAACTAGTTTATTGATTTGGAGCTGAAGCATTGCTTGTAATTCTGCTTACTAGGCTATGTTCACAAAAGACTTCCCCAGCTGCTCTTGTCCTTGTGATGTGTCACAACAGGTTACATATTTCCTTTAGTTTTACAACATGTTCTTTCACAACGTGTCATATACTGGGTGGACTGTATGTGCGACTATGAGAGTGTGTTTTTTATACAGTAAGTAGCATTTCTGAAATGGATTCTTCCTGTTGTGAAACCAGGTGCAGAGGAAGATGGGGAAAGGGAATCCTGCAGGACAGGATCGAGGCACCGGCGTGGATTGTGCTGCGCTCACGTGCATGGTGCAGCTGGCTCAGATCATCGTGGGGGCGGGACTGGGGGCATTGGTTAACATGGCAGGAAGTGTGATTGTGGTGGTCCTATCAGCGTCGACAATGTCTCTAATTGGCTGTCTGTTCATCGCCCTCTTCATCAGATACGTGGAATAACCTCTTAATAAAGATATTTACTTATACCCTTTAACCTCGTCTCCCTCTTCCTTACAACCCATAAAGGTGTTTGTAAATGGATTAAAAGCTTCTTCATATGCTCTTGAGCAAGGCAAAACAAACTGTGCAGATCAATGTGTTTCACTCATCCTCCCTATGTTCCCCATTTGCTATACCAGTAGATGTTCTAAAAAATATGTTGGTGAAGACAGATGGGGCATACTAATGGTGTGCCCTTAGGCAAGGCTTTTAACCAATATAAATCCATCTGTATCAAAGTCGAAACTGTGAGCCAAGTTGCCCCAAATGAATTCTGTCAAGCACATCACTCAAAATGGAATTCATTGAAACGAAAGAAGTTAGAAATCCTAGACGTTATTTCATGTGGGTTTAACTCCTTTGAAACACATGTGCACAGAAGCATCCCACTGGGCAAAAACTTGGTTGAATCAACATTGTTTCCACATCATTTCAACCCAAAACTTTGATGTGATGATGTTGTCGCACTGTGTTGTTGTTTTTGTCGCACTGCTTTGCTTTATCTTGGCTAGGACGCAGTTGTAAATGAGAACTTGTTCTCAACTGGCCTACCTGGTTAAATAAAGGGGGAAAAAATAAATAATTACAATTAAAAAATGTACATGTGAAAAGTAATCAATGTAAGGGATTTTAATTTATTTTACCTAACTTTTTACCTAAATCCAATGACATGGTGAAATGTTCTGATGATTTCATGTTGAATTCACGTTCAACAACTCAACCAAATGTTAATCAAAACTAGATATTGAACTGATATTGTAAAGTATATCATGTGGTATGTATGCACAGAGGTGCAGTACAGTGCCTTGCAAAAGTATTCATCCCCCTTGTCGTTTTTCCTATTTTGTTGCATTACAACCTGTAATTTAATTGATTTTTTTATTTGGATTGCATGTAATGGACATACACAAAATAGTCAAAATTGGTGAAGAGAGATTTTTTTTAAACTTGTGGGGTTTTTTAAACAGTAAAGTGGTGCTATAAAGACCCTAAATAAGATCTGGTGCAACCAATTACCTTCAGAAGTCACATAATTAGTTAGATTGTACACAAGTGGACTTTATTTAAGTGTCACATGATCTCAGTATATACAGTTGAAGTCGGAAGTTTACATACACTTAGGATGGTGTCATTGAAACTTGTTTTTCAACCACACCACAAATTTCTTGTTAACAAACTATGGTTTTGAAAAGTTGGTTAGGACATCTACTTTGTGCATTTTCCAACAATTGTATACAGACAGATTATTTCACTTATAATTCACTGTATCACAATTCCAGTGGGTCAGAAGTTTACATACACTAAGTTGACTGTGCCTTTAAACAGCTTGGAAAATTCCAGAAAATGATGTAATGGCTTTAGAAGCTTCTGATAGGCTAATTGACATCACTTGAGTCCATTGTAGGTGTATCTGTGGATGTATTTCAAGGCCTACCTTCAAACTCTGTGCCTCTTTGCTTGACATCATGGGGAAATCAAACAAAAATCAGCCAAGACCTCAGAAAAAATTGTAGACCTCCACAAGTTTGGTTCATCCTTGGGAGCAATTTCCAAATGCCTGAAGGTACCACGTTCATCTGTACAAATAATAGTACGCAAGTATAAACACCATGGAACCACGTAGCCATCATACCGCTCAGGAAGGAGACGCGTTCTGTCTCCTAGAGTGAAAGTACTTTAGTGCAAAAGTGCAAATCATTCCCAGAACAACAGCAAAGGACCTTGTGATGCTGGAGGAAACCGGTACAAAAGTATCAATATCCACAGTCCTATATCGACATAACCTGAAATGCTGCTCAGCAAGGAAGAAGCCACTGCTCCAAAACCAGACTACGGTTTGCAACTGCACATGGGGACAAAGATCGTACTTTTTGGAGAAATGTCCTCTAGTCCGATGAAACAAAAATAGAACTGTTTGGCCATAATGACCATCGTTATGTTTGGAGGAAAAAGGGGGAGATTTGCAAGTCAAAGAACACCATCCCATGCTTTGCTGCAGGAGGGACTGGTGCACTTCACAAAATAGATGGCATAATGAGGTAGGAAAATTATGTGGATATATTGAAGCAACATTTCAAGACATCAGTCAGGAAGTTAAAGCTTGGTCGCAAATGGGTCTTCCAAATGAACAATGACCCCAAGTATACTTCCAAAGTTGTGGCAAAATGGCTTAAGGACAACAAAGTCAAGATATTGGAGTGGCCATCACAAAGCCCTGACCTCAAGCCTATAGAAAATGTGTGGGCAGAACTGAAAAGGCGTGTGTGAGCAAGGAGGCCTACAAACCTGACTCAGTTACACCAGCTCTGTCAGGAGGAATGGGACAAAAGTCCCAACTTAATGTGGGAAGCTTGTGGAAGGCTACCCGAAACGTTTGACTCAAGTTAAACAATTCAAAGGCAATGCTATCAAATACTAATTGAGGGTATGTAAACTTCTGACCCACTGGAAATGTGATGAAAGAAATAAAATCTGAAATAAATCATTTTCTTAACTATTATTCTGACATTTCACATTCTTAAAAAAAGTGGTGATGCTAACTGACCTAAGACAGGGATGTTTTTACCAGGATTAAATGTCAGGAGTTTAAATGTATTTGGCTAAGGTGTATGTAAACTTCCGACTTCAACTGTATAGACCTGTTCTGAAAGGCCCCAGAATCTGCAACACCACTAAGCAAGGGGCACCATCAAGCAAGCAGCACCATGAAGACCAAGGAGCTCTCCAAACAGGTCAGGGACAAAGTTGTGGAGAAGTACAGATCAGGGTTGGGTTATAAAAAAATATACAAAACTTTGAACATCCCACGGAGCACCATTAAATCCATTATTTAAAAAATTGAAAGAATATGTCACCACAACAAACCTGCCAAGAGAGGGTCACCCACCAAAACTCACAGACCAGGCAAGGAGGGCATTAATCAGAGAGGCAACAAAGAGACCAAAGATAACCCTGAAGGAGCTGCAAAGCTCCACAGTGGAGATTGGCGTATCTGTCCATAGGACCACTTTAAGCCATACACTCCACAGATCTGGGCTTTACGGAGGCGTGGCTAGAAAAAAGCCATTGATTAAAGAAATAAATAAGCAAACACATTTGGTGTTTGCCAAAAGGCATGTGGGAGACTCCCCAAACATATAGAAGGTACTCCGGTCAGATGAGACTAAAATTGAGTTTTTTGGCCATCAAGGAAAAAGATATGTCTGGCGCAAACCCAACACCTCTCATCACACCAGAAAACACCATTCCCAGAGTGAAGCATGGTGGTGGCAGCATCATGCTGTGGGGATGTTTTTCATCGACAGGGACTAGGAAACTGGTCAGATTTGAAGGAATGATGGATGGTGCTAAATACAGGGAAAGTCTTGAGGGAAACCTGTTTGTCTTCCAGAGATTTGAGACTGGGACGGGGGTTCACCTTCCAGCAGGACAATGACCCTAAACATACTGCTAAATCAACACCCGAGTGGTTTATAGGGAAACATTTAAATGTTTTGGAATGGCCTAGTCAAAGCCAAGACCTCAATCCAATTGACAATCTGTGGCATGACTTAAAGATTGCTGTACACCAGCGGAACCCATTCAACTTGAAGGAGCTAGAGCAGTTTTGCCTTGAAGTATGGGGAAAAAATCAGAGTGGCTAGATGTGCCAAGCTTATAGAGACATAGACCAAGAGTCTTGCAGCTGTAATTGCTGCAAAAGGTGGCTCGACAAAGTATTGACTTTGGGGGATGAATGCACGCTCAAGTTTATAAAAAATATTGTTCATCTTCAAAGTGGTAGGTATGTTGTGTAAATCAAATGATACAACCCCACCCCCCCAAAAAAATATGTTTTAATTCCAGGTTGTAAGGCAACAAAATAGGAAAAATGCCAAGGGGGATGAATACTTTCGCAAGCCACTGTATATCATGTGGTATGTATGCACAGAGGTGCATTATGTTGTGTGTTCTGCGCAGAGGGTTATTGGCAATGATGTGCCCCTTGCAGTGCTCTTTCAGTTGAGGAGAGTGAGTATGTGTCTGTCAACTGCCCACCTTTCATAAGAAACTCTACAGATCATCCCTGCACACCGCTTGCATACCCATCTTTCCTAGAAGCAATTAGCTCAGAATAAAGGACTTGTCACTGCTGGTGTTTGCTCCTATTATAGTGACGATCTCTGTACTACACCTCTAAAATGAACTCTAAACGATGTTAAAGGACAGGTCATCCACATGAATGTGAGAGGAGAGGCTATGATAGCCCATTTTATTTCCACCTCAATTACTGATTTATAACTTCTTTGCACAACTGAAATAGATGTTGCCCCCACTGAACACATTCCCCACAGGTTAGATCTAGCACTGTGATTATAAAAAGGCAACGCAAGTAATTAGGGATGTAAAACTCACGAGCATGTGTAGGATTTATTTACCACATCATTCACCAGAGAGGTGAATGTCAAGATTATCCTGGTCTTTATTTTGATGTGTCACACATATACATTAAAGCTTACAATTTACAGATTAACCAACTGGCTGCTTTTATACATTAATGATTTGTATCTAAATACATTTTGAACAGCCTTTATTCAGTTTTTTCTTCAATCAGTCGAGAGCATGCCACTTCTGATTGATGCGTAAAATTGACAAAATAGTGGTCATAGAAATGAATAACTACATCTATAAATATACATTGAATAAATAAATCGATCAACACAGAAATACATTCATTCAAATAATTCATTCATTTTAAATCGACTTTTAAATCGGCACCATAGACAGCTTGGCAAATGTATTAGGACAGGCTACGTACTGTTCGGGAGCATATCGTTTCTCCCATTGTAAATAACAACACCAGGTGGATAGAAAACCAAGGCTGGCTCTGCCGGACAGAGAGCTAACGGAACCATCCCATGGCCGTGCTCGTCCTGTTCCGGCTTGGTCACTGCCGTAAACGGTCTCATGTTGGTCACCGATGGAGACGTTATTTGCCAAAAAAGTTTTTTCAAAGCCTTTCTGAACTCTCTTCTCATTAGACAATACAATATGGGGTTTAGACAGCTGTTGGAGTGCGCCAAACAGACAGACACTGGGAATGCATATGCCTGCGTGGTGTAATATGCCCAACTAAAATGCACAACGTTGTGTTTTATAAGAATCCCCCAAGCCGTTAGTGCCTGGTTGGGCAACCAACAGAGGAAAAATGACAGAACCACTATAGTCACTGATTTAGTCACTTTGGAGCGTCTTTTTGCGGTGGAGGTGTTCACGTTCTTGGATGTGATGAAGCGCAGAAGGAGCAGGTAGCAGACGGAGATGATCCCCAGCGGGATTAGAAACCCGATCAGTACTTTTTGGCTATGGTAAAGTCCAAGCCAGAATTGTGCGTCGACAGTGTCTGGAAATTTAACAAGACACAGTTCCTCGTTGGAGACAGTCGCCGTTGTGGAAAACACCGCATGGGGCAAAGCTGCGAATATAGCAGCAACCCATATGACAATGCTCATAAAGCCTGCGGAGCAGCAGCGAGGACGGCGCCGCCTGCTATTGAGCGCAGAAGCAACGGACCAGTATCGTGCCACACTCATAGCAGTCAGGAAAAACACACTTGCGTACATATTCATCGCCGTCACGTAAGACACTATCTTGCACATGGCTTTTCCAAAAAGCCAAGTGAAGTCCAAAGCGTTCTCTATTGCCCAAAAGGGAAGAGTTAATACAAACTGGAAATCGGTCACTGCTAAACTCGTCACGAAAAGGTTAATTGACGATTTTTTCCATACTTGTTTAGACTTCATTAGATATAAGACAAGGATGTTTCCTATCAACCCCAAAGCACAGACCACAGAGTAAATCACAGAGATTATTATTCTCAGGACGGCGGATCCATCCCCCACGAAATCAAAGGACTGATTCGTTTCATTAAGCATGAAAGAGAAGTTCAACGAAGAAACAGGATAGAATCCGGAACCTTCCTCGGCAAGTTTCCCCTGCATCTCCGACCTCAGCCCAGCACTGCTGCCGTTAAGAAAATCCATTCCATGCTCTGCCAGTTGCCTTGGATGTTATGGGTATCCCAACTGTTGAGACGCCGTACCTGCTGCAGCCTCAGCAGTCTCCCTAAATCCCATAGGTAGTGTTCTTGTTGCAACGTGCTAACACACAACAACCTGCTAGATGTAAAATCCACTTTGAAATGGTCGAAACCCGATCCCAGATGACAACTGCCATAAAAGTAAAAGTGTTTTCATACATGTATCCATTATCAAATTTTGATAGAAAAACTAAACTTACTATGATTATTTTTTTAATAAATACAATTTATCATGCGACAAATCACATGGTGTGTGACCAGTTATATTATCAAGACAACATGACGGGACACTTCCTCTGAGTGTTTACTGTAATATGACTTGAAATGATCTGCTGGGGACGCGTTTTAGTCAAGCGTCTTCGCGGGGATTGGACAATATGCCTTTCACGCATGTGCACTTACGGTCCGCAGTGCTGATTTCGGGCAGTTTATTTACTGTGCATGAGCGACAAAGGATCTATCAAAATCAAATAGCTTCTCCTCTGCTCCCCACTACAGTACATATTTAATGGAACGACAAGGGAGTCCTAAACCATTTGAGCTCATGCATTAATCATAGACCAATGATTGGTATTTCTCTGCCATTATTTCTGGAGAGCTCCATGTCACCTGCAAAACTTCAATATATTATAACATTAAAAGTGTGGTTTCAATTCCACTGCCACATTATCCACAGTTGTGTGAGAGAGTCATGCTTTCCAGTCAGGCTTCCACTAGGCTACAAATATCCCCCCCCCCCCCTTTTTTTTTATTTATTATATGTATATATCAATTTTTGTACAATCTCCGTCATCCACTCTAAATACATTTCTGACAACTGTTGATGTAAAATGCCTTCATTAATTGACTGATTGTGCAGTGAGAGAATATATATATATTACAACCTGTAACGATCTTACACCACCATGGTAAATCATCACTCGGTTGGCAATCATTATCTTGATCATCCTCACCTGTTTTAAACCTTGACACTGTATAATTAACACTGATGCTGCCAGCTGCTGCCAGTGTTCATTTGAAATTCCAATAAAATTATTGAATTCACTCATGAAGTGGAAAGTTCATGTTTAATTCAATTCAATTGCCACAATCTCCAAATCATGGAATTGGAATTGAGTTGGAATTAGACTCTATGGACTGTTTGGATTAGAAATTAATTGGAATTGTTAAAACATTTAATCTTTGGATTTGAATTGAATTGGAATTCAATATTTGTACATTTCCAGTTAATGGAATTAATGCACTTAGTATCAATATTTAACTGCATGATTTATTTTAAATTATTTCAACTTTTATGTCTATATTTCCAGTATAGCTAAATTGTCTGAACAGTGTCATGATCAGCCTAAAAGCCTGAGGGAATTTCATTCCAATAGGAATTTGTGGAATTATTGGGGATAATATTGAATTGGGGTTGAATTATTGAAATTGACCTAACAATGGAACTGCGAGTAATTGAATTATCTCTGAATTCAAAGACTGACCTGGAATTTGAATTGAATTGAATTGAATGGCATTTACAAGGAGAAGGAATTGAATTACAATTTAATTTGTGAAATTATCTCCAACCCTGGCTGTTGCACCTGGATACCTGCACTGTACTGTATGTACATGGTACCACCTCCTATATTGGATACAACCTGTAACGATCTTACACCACCATGGTAAATCATCACGTCCCTCAGTTGGCAATCAAGGATTTTCTCTCACACATTATTCACATTCACTGCTTGTGTTATTCCATTAAATTCCACCCTCTCTACTCTCTCTCTCTCTCTCTCTGCTTTTTACATTTTCCTGAGTAAATGGCACGTGCTAAGGAAGCGCGAGGACTGTAAATATTTGCTACAAGTCCTACGGTTATGTATGCACGAATGACTGTACGTCGCTTTGGATAAAAACGCCTGCTAAATGGCATACATGAATTAAAAGTCAATATTCAGATATACTAAAGTTAATATTGTCACAGTTAGAGTCGAGAGAAATCATATTCATACATCTGATGACTTTACTGACTTTAAAAGTGGTGAATTTATGTGATCGGGATCCTCATACAAGCATGTACCTGGGCGGTCGACGCTCAATATTGTGCACCGCACCATCTAAATGTCAACTTTCAAAGATACTGTATCAAGTTAAAGCTCGCTGCTGTTTGGGCAAGACACCACAAGGTGGCAATCATCAGTTGACTGATTTTGTTGACGAGTCAAATTGAAGCTATTCAGCAAGTCTCAGCACAGTTATTAGTATGCATGCAGAATGATCTGTGAGAATGTTTTTTTTTTGTTTATCTACTATAGTTAGAGTCTGGTAGTTGGGATGAGCAAGGTTACACGCATGGTTTTAAAAGGATTATGAAATCTGATAGAAGTTGTACAGTCTTGAAAAGGAAAGACATCAGATGCTGACAACAACTATACCATCAAAGGACATGTTTTAATCTTCCGTAAGACATGTCATGTTAACTGAGTCATCGCTATATAAAGATTGATCAGTTATTTTTGTTTTGGTGGTTTGTCCTCTCTGTGGTACTTTGAGCAGTGATGAAAAGTAAGACATGAAAGGAGAAGAAAGCAGTTGTTTTCAACAGAGAACTGTGCTTCGCTAGTGAAGGCTTTGAGTGGCATAGTGTGAAGCTACAGCATATTCACCTCTTAATGAAAAGCTTACATTTAGTCCCAGAGAGAAAAGCTGTTCCTCAACGGTAGAAGCACACGTTCAAAGGCTTTATCAAGACCTCATCTCTCTCTTTCTCTCTCTTTCACACACCCACGCATGCGCGCACACACACAGACACACAGACACACACACACACACACACACACACAGACACACACACACACACACACACACACACACACACAGCAATCCCAATGGAAGGATTTGAAAGGCATTGTCAAGGTGTGAGTGCCTCACTTCAAGGCCTGCCTGTAATTCTTTACTATCTCCTCCTCTTGAGAAAGGCCTCTGTCATTGTCACTTGGCAACCTCTTTCACATACTCTTGGGGCATTGAAACTTAAAACACGTCCCTTTGATTCAATTGTACCACCTTTCTTTGAAAACACATATTCAGTTGAAAGATGACAGCTGGACACCACCATGTTTTTACAATTATTTCAGTGAGAGACTTGGAAGTGAAAAAGCAATATAACAACTTTGTTAGAGTTGAATAGAGTGTTTTCCCTGCTGTTTTCAACTACATTTATAATGAACATGATAAGAATTACCTCTAGGAAAAATACATTGTGTGAGGTATTTCACATCCAAACTATAATATTAGTTATACCCAGGAGGCAGTGAGCTTTTCCTTTCATTTTAGTATTTTTTCCCCAACTTGAAGTACAGTATTTGGCAGTAGTGAAGAAAACATCTAAATAACCGTTAAGGTGATAATACACAGGTATCAATTCATTCAGACTATTCTAGTTTTGTTTACCTAATACCTAATGGATGGCCATGGCAATAGAGCTGGTCAGAGTAGGAGCTGTGTCTGATGGGCTTATAAACATGTTTTTTTTTATCTTCTATCCTTCCTGTTCTTGCCTTGGGGAAATGTGTGGGAAGAATACATACAGTAGCCTCATCTCTGTTGTTTGTGTCCAGTTTCTTTTGAGGTATAATGCCCTGTTCTGTTATTATCAATATGATAAAACAGTAAGCGAAAGATCATGTGCTGTGTGGTGTATTGTAAACTCTTAGTTTCTTTTTGTCTATCATCTTCAACTCAGAAGTGGAGATAGGGGGTTGTTATCCACAAGTCATACACACAACATAGTCCCTATACCTTGTTTGAACGGTAAACCTTACGCTCTGAACTGGTGATCTGAATTCACACTGTCTTATGGTAGTGCTCTTGGTCCCAGGTCATCAGGCGAGTTTTTGTGTCTCACAGCAACTGTAACATTTGGCCCTTCAATAATTAATGAGGAGTTGCAGTCGGCTATCTTCATCTTTTATAAAGGTTGTCTGCAGTACACTCCCTTTAGTGTTATTTCATCACCAGCCATTGGTTATACACTCATAGCATCTGTGGTGAAAGTAGAACAAAGACATTCTGAACTGTAGTTGCTTTGCATTGAACCCGTCAATGTACATGTCAACTTTGAGTGTCCAAGGAACCAGATTGGGAGGTGTGTTGTACATCTTTTGGCACAGCATAAAGAACATTCCGGCCATGGTGTTATATGAAGTTAAGTTATTGATAGTTAATGGTATATTTGTTTGCTTTGATAGAACTAACAGGAAAACAACATTAAAATGGCTTGAAGATGAAAAACTCACTGCAGACAGTATAAAGATGAATATGTGTATAATCTACAGGTGTGAGGTAGGCCTTACACAGAGACATACAAATTAACTAATAATAGATTAAGCAAGACACTTATCTCAGGTAAACTCTCCTTCAAATCGTTCTGGAATGAGATGAAAGGTGATCTACTGTTGCACGGCAGGAAAACAACACCCTCATAGGGACGTCACGGAACGTAAAGGTAGCAGCCTACCAAACTCTGTCACAGGGCAAGTGGGTGACAGTGTTTTTTTTTTCTTCCTGATGCAACTTTTCAGCAGTTCAACACACTTCCATTTTTAACTCGGTGTGATTTGAATGTCTGTGCCTATTTGGGTGAAAATAAGAGAATCTGAACCATCTGTTCAATGGTATTGACTTCTGTGAATCTGACATTTTCTAACTAGAGAAAACATGGTTCTCAGCTTTTTGTTTAAGCTCTCAATAATAGACTTGAGAGGTAACGTTTTTTTAAAGGAAACTGGGGGTTTTAGCCTGGGGTTAGTCTGTGACATGGCCAAGGTTTTCTGCATAAAAACCCATATCATTCCAAGCAGACAACCACTGATTGTCAGTGTCAAAGGCTTTTAAAAGTGGCTCATTTGCCAGTGTAAAATTTGGCATAGTTGTGACGTTAAACTTAAAAAGACAGTGCTGCCGTTTCAAGAATGACAATGTATAAAGCAAGACAAAATATTTAACATCATTCGACATATTAGAGATTTCTGTAGAAAAACATCACAGAGAGTAAATCAAGTCTTCAAACTCACACTGTTGGTTTTGCAAGGAAATTGTACATCGCCGTCTGTTATGAGCATTGAGGTATATAATTAACAGTTATGAAAAAAATGTATACCTCAAGTGTGTGATCTCAAGGGGTGAAGACAAAAAAGGTGTGAGTGAACAGTGTTGACAGGAAGCATGCTTTGCAGTGTCTGACTAAGCAGTGCTGAGTTGGGAAGAAAGCTCTTCTCTCAAGCTGCTTCTAAAACAACAGTGTTACAGTCTCAGAGGAAACAGCCAGAAAGGTGTATCTCCACAGCCTAGACTGGTGTCATATAAAAGCAAGATTAATAACATTCTAGCACCTCACTGGTCAAAAACTGGTTAAATCAACGTTGTTTCCACATCATAAAAAATGTTCATCAATGTGATGAGGTTGACTCAACATGGAAAACTGATTGGATTTGCAAAAACTCAAGGAATTGTGTATTTTTTTCACCCAACTTTTAATCTAAATCTAAGGACAGGGTAAAACTGTTTGTTGATTTCACGTTGAATTCACATTAGTTGATAACTCAACCAAATGTAAATCAAAACTAGACTTTGAACTGGCGTCTGTGCCCAGTGGGGTAGCACTCATTTGAGCATGTCGTGAACTTATCTCAGAAGTTCCTCCTTAAATCAAACCTTTGTCCACTTATCTTGTACACCACTTCAATGTTTACTCTGTTCTTAATTATACAATGTTAAAACACATGACACATTTCTCCAGCTCAGGTTCACACATTTTGCAAGCCGTGTAACAGTGAGAGAGCAAAGGTGTCAAAACCAAGGCATTGTCTGCAGGTGTTGTGAACAGCAGATGTGTTTGTACAAACCACAAGAGAAACCTCACAGCAAAAGCAGAGCCATCTCAGCCCCCTTATCTCTCCTACTGAACACTCATAAAATGTGCCTTCTTCCATGGACTCAGTGAGTTGAGATGGAGAGATTCAGCAGAATCATATTTTTGGGGGGACCACTGCTGCAAACCACCCTCTTGATTGCCTCTGTTTGGAAATTAGCAGGTAAGGGCAATTCACTTTTATGTCTATCTTTCAACCTGTGCATGGCTGTTACACGTTGTGCCACTCTAAAGCGCTGTGCTGTATCTATTGTGACACACTGCAATGATGATGTCTTCTTCTCTCAGCTTGCTCTGAGGTTACAATCGTGGGGGGACATGAGGTCAAGCCTCACTCCAGGCCGTGGATGGTGTCCCTTCAGGTCAAGAACAATCACATATGTGGGGGCACTCTGATCCGAGACCAGTGGGTTCTGACGGCAGCTCACTGTAAGGGGTAGGTTAATTTGCTGATAACTTGGATTTAACACCATGTTAATATCTCAATTACTGAGATCAGGCAAGGACACCATATTTATTTAGATTTATAACGTTTATTTGGCAGGGACAGTGTACAACAAAACATAAGTGTCAGAGTATGAGAAGTGATACATTGCACCAGATTTATCTGAAAGCTAATTTACATCTGCAGTCCCCAGGAGGTGAACATATGAACATGAAAACATTATGTACAAACAGACATTTAAAACCATAGAAAAAGACATACAGACATATACATACACCATGCTTAGAAAATAAGTGCTTTTTTTGCTTTTACCTCATTTGCATGTGGATAAAGTATTTGGAAATGGCAGCTCAGAGGAAATGATGTAATGTGAGCAAGAAAAAAGTGGTCTTGAATTGCAGTGTCTTTGGTGAGTCTAAGAAATTCGTGGAAGCCCTCCTTGGAGCTCACTCTCTGACAAGCAGCAAAAACACACAGCGTGTAGCCATTGAGGAGTACTATGTGCCTGGCACCTACAGTGACAGAACCAAGGAAGATGACATCATGTTAATCAAGGTGAATTAATCACAGCAAAAGCATGCACTCTGGGGCGCTGTGCCTCGTTAGTTGGTAAAACGGAATCAATAGTGATATAGTTGGTTGTTGTCCCGGATTTACAGTTGAAGTCGGAAGTTTACATACACCTTAGCCAAATACATTAAAACAAATTTTTCACAATTCCTGACATTTAATCCTAGTAAAAACTCCCTGTCTTAGGTCAGTTTGGATCACCACTTTATTTTAAGAATGTGAAATGTCAGAATAATAGTAGAGAGAATGATTTATTTCATCTTTTATTTCTTTCATCACATTCCCAGTGGGTCAGAAGTTTACATACACTCAATTAGTATTTGGTAGCATTGCCTTTGAATTGTTTAACTTGGGTCAAACGTTTCGGGTAGCCTTCCACAAGCTTCCCACAATACATTGGGTGAATTCCCATTCCTCCTGACAGAGCTGGTGTAACTGAATCAGGTTTGTAGGCCTTCTTGCTCGCACACGCTTTTTCAGTTCTGCCCACAAATGTTCTATAGGATTGAGGTCAGGGCTTTGTGATGGCCACTCCAATACCTTGAATTTGTTGTCCTTTGTTGTCCATTTTGCCACAACTTTGGAAGTATGCTTGGGGTCATTGTCCATTTGGAAGACCCATTTGCGACCAAGCTTTAACTTCCTGACTGATGTCTTGAGATGTCGCTTCAATATATCCACATAATTTTCCTCCCTGATGAAGCCATCTATTTTGTGAAGTGCACCAGTTCCTCCTGCAGCAAAGCACCCCCACAACATGATGCTGCCACCCCTGTGCTTCACGGTTGGGATGGTGTTCTTCGGCTTGCAAGCCTCCCCCTTTTTCCTCCAAACATAACGATGGTCATTATGGCCAATCAGTTCTATTTTTGCTTCATCAGACCAGAGGACATTTCTCCAAAAAGTACGATCTTTGTCCCCATGTGCAGTTGCAAACCGTACTCTGGCTTTTTTATGGCGATTTTGGAGCAGTGGCTTCTTCCTTGCTTAGCGGCCTTTCAGGTTATGTCGATATAGGACGATTTTTACTGTTTTTACTTTTTACTGTTGACTTTTGTACCTATTTCCTCCAGCATCTTCTCAAGGTCCTTTCCTGTTGTTCTGGGATTGATTTACACTTTTCGCACCAAAGTACGTTAATCTCTAGGAGACAGAACGCGTCTCCTTCCTGAGCGGTATGATGGCTGCACGGTCCCATGGTGTTTATACTTGCATACTATTGTTCGTACAGATGAACGTGGTACCTTCAGGTGTTTGGAAATTGCTGAACCAGGCGTTTGGAAAGGATGAACCAGACTTGTGAAGCTCAAAAATTTTTTTCCCGAGGTCTTGGCTGATTTCT
Organism: Oncorhynchus mykiss; assembly: GCF_013265735.2. NCBI lineage: Eukaryota > Metazoa > Chordata > Actinopteri > Salmoniformes > Salmonidae > Oncorhynchus > Oncorhynchus mykiss. The sequence continues at coordinate 39,940,623 of NC_048569.1, forward strand.
TTTGATTTTCCCATGATGTCAAGGAAAGTGGCACTGAGTTTGAAGGTAGACTTGAAATACATCCACAGGTACACCTCCAATTGACTCAAATGATGTCTATTAGCCTATCAGAAGCTTCTAAAGCTGTGACATCATTTTCTGGAATTTTCCAAGCTGTTTAAAGGCACAGTCAACCTAGTGTATGTAAACGTCTGACCCACTGGAATTGTGATACAGTGAATTATATGTTAAATAATCGGTCTGCAAACAATTGTTGGGAGAAAGACTTGTGTCATGCACAAAGTAGATGTCCTAATCAACTTGTCAAAACTATAGTTTGTTAACAAGAAATCTGTGTAGTGATGGAAAAACACGTTTTAATCACTCCAACCTAAGTGTATGTAAACTTCCAACTTCAACTGTATTTGTTTATTGAAGATGTCATGAGGAAGCTTGCATCACGCACCACAAGATACGCCAAGTCTGCATGTCATCTTCACAAGCTAATCACCTGATGCTTAACAGTAGGGGGTGTTTTGTTCTTACAGCTGAAGATGAAAGTCAAGGTAAACAGCAAGACAGTGAAGGTGAAAGAGGTTTCAAAGTCTGGCAAAGACCTCCAGGTTGGCACACAGTGCCAGGTGACAGGATGGGGGGTGGTAAGTGCTACGGGTAGCATGCCGTCAGACACACTGCAGGTGGCAGAGGTGGACATACTGGACAGGAAGCTCTGTGACTGCTTCTACAACAGAAACCCTGTGATCACCCAGGACATGCTCTGTGCTAGCAACAACAAAAGACAGGCAGATGCTTGCAAGGTAAGGTTTGTGGGGGAACTGATAGATCTAACTACATTGATTACCATTTTGTTGCAAGATACTGACTGTGTGGGTATTTTTTTCATGGGAATTTGTTGCATTACCCTTTGAACCAGTCACATGCCATGAGCTCTAGTTGGTCCAACCAACATCCATGTTAACCTGCATGAAAGGTCAAATGTTTGTTGACCTTTTCCAGGGGGATTCTGGTGGTCCGTTGGAGTGTAAGAAAGCCTTTGTAGGCTTGGTTTCTGGGGGACTGGGCTGTGGCAACCCCAAGAAGCCTGGAGTGTACACCCGGTTCTCCAAAAGACACCTGGATTGGATCCACAAGATCATCAAACATCAATCAAATACCACCAATGTTGGCATACTGTAAGGATATAATGGGTCAGACCATAGATTGTTTGAACCTGAATCAAATACAGTCCAGCTCCGAGGCCCCTAAGGCTCATACAATACATGTGTTTCTGTCATCACCCGTTTGCCTCTCTGTTTATTATAAAGAGTAACTGCAACTATAGTGGTATTCACTTTTTCCTGACAGTTTTCTTTTTCCTTCTAGAGCAGTGGCAACCAGTCATTTATGTATTTCCTTTAGGGAGAGCGGTTGTCTTTGCTGGATCTCAATGTGTCAAACAAGGTTTCTCTGTTGGACATCTCTGTAGGACATCAGCTTTAGGTATATCCATTACCTCGCCGGCATTTCTGTTTTTTATAGCTTGAACTGTCCATGGGCGTCAGGCTACAACTGTATATCTGCTTGTGTGGGTCACACAGCTTGGTTACATTTCTATGCTTAACAATGTGAGCCCCACATTTTTAGCAAAAAAAACAATAACAAAAAAAGTAACAATTTGAGCCCCACATTTTTTTTGTGGGTGGGTTTGCTGGTTTTGCTTGTTATTTTGGCGTTAATACGTGTCACATATTAGTTTGCAAACATGTAAAAAATAAAATAAATAATTGAGTTAATAAAGCTATATACAACCATGGTCTCTTTTTTGCTTTCTTGAGTAAGACAGCCACCGGAAAATACGGAGCGTAGGGGTTGCTAATGTTCTCTAGTTGCACTGTGATTGGCTCAGTGTTCTGTCACTCATGGGGACACTACGTCACTGCCAAAATTAAGGGTAGAGGTCGAAAATTCAATCCCCTTGGGTGCTGCCATAGAGTTACATTAGAAGTGCCCATCCAAGAAGGCTCAAGGTCATTGGCCACAGATAAAATTACATCAAATCACGTTATATCTACAGTAGCTTTGATTGGACTGATACTTTGAACATTTTAGCTAGCAGTCATCATCATGAATCAAGTCGACAATCTACTGGCAAATTATTTTTTATCCTGGTCATGTGAAAATAAATAATGAAGAGAAATTATAGATAAAACATATCGGGGCTCATCGGCCATTGGACATAAACATTACACAACAAGTTGGAAATTGCAAATTCAACAATGAGTGGTTTGGAGGTAATCAGTGGCTAACTGCAAGCATTGCAAAGCAATCCCTAGCCTGCTATTCAGGGGAGTGGGTGTGTGGTCCCATTTCTGGGTTTAAGGGTCTCGTTTCCAAGCTTAAAATGGCAAACATTCAACATTGGCCATGCTGTCAAATCTAGCATAATTTCTGCTGTGCTGAAAACAACTGGAAACTCAGAACTGGGAAATCTGATTTTAGTGATTTCAAGACAACTGGGAACTCGGGGAAAAAACGAGCTCCGACTGGGAAAATACATTTTGAATGGTCATCCAAATCGGAATTGTTAGTCGGAAACTCTGGGTTCTTTCTAGAGTTACGACCTGAAGATCACTGCTGTCATCATGATTCAACCTTGTTTTTTTCCCGAATTCCCAGTTGTCTTGAACGCACCATAAATCCAGAGAATGCCAGACTTTGATGACAAAGTTTGATGACAAAATCTGCCCACGAAGGACCTTCCTGTTCAAGTGAGCAAAGCACAACAAGGTGAGTCCAAAAATGTGTAATATGACAGGGAGATATGTATACTGTAGCTAAGAAAGTAATAATAAGTGTGTTTTGTGTAGTAAGCTGTTAGTAGCCCATGTGCCTCACCCTAATAATTTGGTCCATTTTCCCCTCTTAATTTTGCCTACTGTTCTGACTTGGTGGTGCACATGTAGCATATAACCTGTTTTAAATAAATGTAATCATTGAATATTGTAAGAGCTTTAATTGTCTGCTTATATGCCCCCTTGATTTATCTTATGGTTCTGACTTGATGTACAGGGAGAATGCTGTAAGAACAGCCCATGTTCTGAATTCTGTCGCTGTACATTTCAAAAAGTGCTGAACAAATAGTTATATTGACAACGTTTGTCCTAGCTCGCTCATTAATGTCTTAATCGAAATTACGGATTGCCTCTTATCCGCTTGTCTGCCTCTTATCCGCTTGTTGTCCTCTTATGCCATAGTTTGTACATCTTGTCAGTAGAAAACATATTTATTTAAGCAAGTCAATCATATCAGCTATGTTCTTTTTAAAAGTAGTAAATTAGGCTGAATTAACTGTTTCACTGCCAGACAAGGCTCCGTTGATAGCCAGGTGTAGCAGTGGTAAGGTTTTGGGACTGCTGTTGGGACAGCTTTATGTAGGGCCTAAAAGTTTGTGGGCGCAGTTTGTTACCGTTATAGTGCAATTCATGTATTGTTTAGTGTTGTGTTGTGTAGTGACTTTGTTGGCATGCATCCCCCCAAAAAATATGTTTGCCACAACAAGATTTACATGCTAAAATCGCCACTGTTCTAGAGGATGCATGTTTCACTGAAAAATTGTGTGAAGAATTTCCATGCATTCTCAAGCTGAGCTAAACATTAAGCATTGGATGCCCTCTGTTGAAACCATGTAAATGCTTTGGTAAGTGCAGCACAGCACACATTCACATTATACAAATATGTAAAGAGTCACAGGGCAAGAATGAACTGCAAAGACCACAGCAAAGACAAGCACAATAACAACTATTCACTTTTGTGTTGTCTGCAAAATATATTTCATTATGCAGTAAAACAGATCATGTCACTTAGTAATTTACAAAATAAAAAAAACAAGCAAAGCCACCCTGCTGAGTTCAAGTCGATAGCTTGAGGGACAACTGTTTTTCAACAACAACACTTCTCATTGGCTACCATTATTTCTAAAACTAATATAGAGATGTTCTTGATTTTAAAATACTATAACACTGACATCAGACTAATGATGGATGAAGAGGACGACAATGTTAATGAGAGGAGAGACTCATGGGAGCAGAAGTATCTTTGCTGGAGGATTGCAACTTTCAGTACCAATCTTATGCCCCAAAAACCTGGGGAAATTGGGAAAAATATCAAGATAAAAATATAGGGAATTCAATACCCTTTTTAGAGCTCACTCCTGTGCTGTCATGAGATCGTTTTCTGTGGGTGTGTCATGTCAAAGTAAAACGCTTCAATCAATGTAAGTGCGAGAAACACATAACATGTCTGACAGTTGATTCAATCAGAGAGTAGAAGCCTAATTGTGGGTTCATACTTCATCCCACTATGACTCAGCCAAGTAATCTCATCTCTGAGCCAAGGGAGACCAGAGAGTGGCAATCTAATAGCCAGGTCCGCTATGTTCACAATGGTTATATATCTCCAGAGCAGAGCATCTTTCACTTTACGACTCACAGGCCTCAGCGCCATACTGATGAACGAGAGTAGAGAGGAAATTACAGAGCATTATCACCATCTACTGGACAAAGTATTTAAGAAAGTGCCTCACACAGAGTAACATCACACAACTGCAGTATTGATGCAATCTCAGGGTGAGTATTAGTTTAAATTAATGGCATATTTTATGGATGATTTTGAGTGAGGAATGCCAGACCTGACAAGAAAAAGGTGCATAGAAGGAACGTTTTGGTGCAGAAATGTCCCATCTCTGTTAACAGTTTTAGTTAAAGAAATGGGATAAAATAAGTAGATCTACACATATCAATCCCTTTTTTTGCTCATGACCTCATTAATCTCCGACAGTTTTGCCACAAAACCCTCAGTGGAGGATATTTCACTGCCGTTACATCATGATTGAGACATACAGTGATACTCCTCCGGTAGTCTTCACGGTAGAGTTGGCTCAATTTCCAACATGCTGAAACAAAATTGGGGTTAGGTAGGGTCTGGGATAGGCTGTTCTTCAGTCCTGGTCGTGGGGACCCATAGGAAGTGTTCCAACACAGTATTAACATTCCAGTTGACATAGGCCTACTGTAAATATACAACATAACCAGGCCGGTGAAAGCCTATGGCAACGTGGATTAGTATTTCGACAGATGTAGGCTACCACTGCTTAAGGCAGCTTTTGTTGTTTCATTAATCCAGCCAAATGTCTTTGTAACATGGATTCATGGATGATTCAAAATGCACTGAAGTATGGTTTTTAAATGTTTGTGATTGTAATAAACCATGCTGCTGAGGAGAAGAGACTATTGTTTACGTGGGATATAGACAGAGCATCAAAGCAGACATAGCCAATCGTATCAGAAGTAAAAAAGATGTGCATTGGTGGGGAAAGCAGAAAAATAGACAGAACTGCACAACACTGACTGCCCGGCCAACTATACTACAAAGTCTATTTGGAGTTTATACAGACAGGAGTGTTGCTATTTTTGTGCTCTATCACGGGGTGCAGCCTTCAAGAGAGTGCAGAAATTGAATCTGCAGTAGTGATGGGTCGGCTCTAAGAGCCGGCTCTTGTAGGTGAACGTTGGAAGCTGGCTTGCATATCAGAAGAGCCGAAACTATAAAAAAAATATATAAAAAAATGAAGATATGAATAATTCAAAGATTTAAATGAATAGAATGAACTAATTCAAAGAACCAAAACAGAAATAAAATAATATAGGCCTAAATACTCAAGCGCACACATTTGTTCTGACTGTCTGCTCAGACTAACAGCCTCACCTGTTGTTCCTGTCAATCAGACACGCGGTGTCAACCAATGAACCAAAGATGCGTGAGGGAGGGCCGAGCCAACTCACTCACCGTCACACACTTAGCAGCAGAGGAGATAGAGTAAGGACAGCTGTGAAAACAACAGCTGGAAAATGAGTTGGAAGCACAATAGCATTTTGATGCATTTTAATAATGTAGACAACGTTAGAGCACAGTGTAGAATTTGCCAAAACAAAATCTCATATAAAGCCGGTTCTACACACAACCTACACAGGCATATGCGAACTGTGCACCCAACTGTGAAGCTAGCTGTAGCGGAGCTTTGAGAAACTAGCGGGCCTGCCAGTGATAGTGGTGGAGCCACTCAGTCAAGTAGGCCTACTCCGCGACCCACAGCAACGCAGTCTTCTATGAACCAGTTTATGCCAAAGTCTATGTCTGTAAAAAACAAGGCCAAATTGATATTGCATTGGCTAAAATGATTGCCACCGATTTCCAGCCATTTTCAATCGTGGAGGACAATGGTTTTAGAAATTATAGCAATAGTCTAAATCCAATGTACACAATTCCATGCAGAAACACCCTTTCAAAATCACTTATTCCACAACTGCACGAGAGCACACAGGCTTCAGTGCGGGAAAGAGTCCAAAAAGCTACTGCAGTTTGCCTTACCACTGACCGCTGGACATCAAGGGTAACCACTTCTTACATGTCGGTTACATGTCACTTCATTGAAGATTTTTCGATGTCGAGCTGTCTTCTGGACGGCTATGAGTTCTGCGACAGACACACCACAGAGAACTTGGCAGAGGAACTGTTGAGAGTGGCCAGAGAATGGCAAGTAGATGGAAAAATGGTCTGTTAAGTTAGCGATGATGCAGCTAACATGACCAAAGCTATGAGAATTTGAATGCCATGTCTTGCCCACACAATCAACCTGATTGTAAGAGATGCTCTGAAGGTGATGAAGCCCACTGTGGACAAAGTGAAAGCAGCTGTGTATACACAGGAACATAGTAGGTGCTGAAAAACTAAAGTCTACACAATGCCAGATGGGGAGGTCTAAGCTGAGGCCTAAACAAGACGGCACTACAAGGTGGAATTCAATATTTTATATGTTGAAGCGGTTTCTTGAGTCATCATCTTTACCCATCATCATGCCATCATCTTTACCCTAGCCTTTGTCAATGCACTTGTTGATGCTCTGACCCAAGAGGAATGGGAGGTGGTGGTGGTGGGGTGGGGGGGGGGGGGGGGGGGGGGGGGGGGGGGTGGGGGGGGGTGCAGAGTCCCGGAACCCTTTGAGCAGGTTACTGTGGAGTTCAGTGGAGAGAGGTACAGTAAGCAGTTATTACTACATCATTATTTAATCCAGTATTATACATATATATATATATGAGCAGTAGATGAGAATGTTGTATCAGTAGACAAAACATGAACAAAATGATACTCCTGTGTAAGCATCTGCAGATAATCACAGCCAGCCGCCAGAGACAAGCAAATGTAACCACAGGACATGTGACAGAGTTGATGGACACCCTATGTTCATCAATGGACACAAAGTTCCACAGAATGGAATATAATCAAGTGCTATCAGAAACTGCTGCACTTGACCCCAGGCTTAAGAAGTTAGCCTTCAGTGATGCCAGAGCGATTGATGAGGCTCTTCTTAGAATAACCCCAGCAGCAGGCAGGGACAACAGGAAGAAGAGGGATCAGATGGAGCAGAAGCACCAGCAGTAGTGCCACAAACGTCTGCTGTTTGGATGCTGTTTAACGAGAGAGCAACTGGGAATGCAGCACGAAGGAATCCCTCAGCAGATGTCATAATGGAGGTCCGATCCTAATTGGAGGAGCCCCACCTCCAAAGATCTGCAGATCCTCTGAGCTGGTGAAAGAACAAGGCCTCTGTCTACCCACGGCTTACTAAAGTCATGACAGGGAGCCTGTACAGTGGCCACATCCATTCCCTCTGAGAGGGTCTTCTCAAAACCGGGACAAATAATTACTGAGAGTAGAAACCGTATCAGCCCCTCGAAAGTGAGGCGGCTTGCATTTCTGAATGCAAATCTCTTATAAAAGCAAAATATGGTCAGAATTGCTGTGTGCTGCTGGTTATAACATGGCAATAAAGAACAGAGAGAAAAGAGGGACCAGTTTAATGTTTTAAGTGGGATGCTGCAGTTTTGCACATTGTTATTTAATTTTCTTTCATATGGTGCAATATTATATTTTTATATTGTTCAGATTGTATTCGTTTTGAATAGCTACATTTATATGCACTTTGTTTATATACATTAGAAAGTTATACTTTAAATGCACATGTGTAATAGCATCCTTCTTTTTTACATTTATTTCACTTTGTGGGATGCTGCAGTTTTGCAAATTGTTATTTATTTTTCTTTGATGTGGTGCAATATTATATTATGCTGTTCAGATTGTATTCGTTTTGAATGGTTAGATTTGTATGCACTTTGTTTATATTCATTAAAAAGTTATACTTTAAAATGCAAATGTTTAATAGCATTCTTTTTTCATAACAAACTGCAGATTAGTGATGGGCATTCCGGCTCTTCTCAGTGAGCCGGCTCGTTCGGTTTAGCTCACCACAAAGAGCCGGTTCTTTTGGATCCCAAACGGCTCTTTAAAAAAATATGTTTTGTATTTTTTCAAGTCAAACAGTTTGCGATAGTTTGACTATGATTGGTGTTAAAACAATTCTAATTAAAGTATTACATGAAATCATACTCTACCTTAACCAAAACGTATTTAAAAATGGTTTGGTTAAGGTTTGGTTAAGGTAGAGTGTGATTTCATGTAATACTTTAATTAGAATTGTTTTAACACCAATCATAGTCAAACTATCGCAAACCGTTTGACTTGAAAAAATACAAAACATATTTTTTTAAAGAGCCGTTTGGGATCCAAAAGAACCGGCTCTTTGTGGTGAGCGTCTACCACAAAATCACAGTACATTTCTGCAGAAGAGCCGGAATGCCCATCACTAATCTGCAGAAATGTACTGTGATTTTGTGTAGACGCTTTTCTTGTCTACAGTGGTAGTGATGCTTGATCGCCCCGATGCCGGTGTTGTAAACAGTTTTTCCCCTTGTAATTGCAATAAAAGCAAGACTATATTTGAATTGCACATGTATTGTACAAAATGTTTATTCATGAATGGGAATATGCAGAAGAGTTTGGTCACGAGGGAAGAATGACGTCACCCTTTCAACCCGTTGAACAATCAGAGAGCTCCCGGTCGAGCGACAGGGACTTGAATAGCCCAACTTTTAATGTATTCTGCCTGAACCTAGCCAGCATAGCCTATCTTGGTGGTCTTATTTGTTCATATTAGCCACTCCTTTTCTATGTGTCGATGCTATTTGAATAGATTCCTACCGACTGACAATTTAGTCAACTCTGCATTGAACAGGTTTTGTAGTCTATCAAGAGCAGGCTATTCCTCTGTGAGTCCAACTTTTATAGGGTAAGTGTCCAGTGTTCATATTTACAAAGTTGATGCTAGACTGAATTAACTGTTAGCTCGCTAGCTGTTCGTATCTTTCGCTAACGAGCAAGTTTGGTTGAATGAAACAAATGTATCGGATAAAATAGAATAAAAAACAATGCCGTTGAACATTGTGCACTAATGTAGCCATTATATTCAGTAATCTATTGCTACAGGCTACTGTAGACACCTCAAAATCACGTCCAACGTGCCATGGGACTTGAGCGCTCGCTTGATCCTTTGTAGCAGCCAAAAACTTCAGTCCCATGAGTTTGTTTTCATTCATTAGTGCTGGATAGGCTATGGCGCCTTTAGAATAATGGGCAGAGGGCAAGACACGTTTCTATTGCAAATTGTTAATATTACACAGTTGCTTCATATTAATGCTAATAAGGGCTAACTCTCAAATAAGTTAACATGTGATTGGACAAAGTGTTACATTTTCACATTTTGTTAATGCCTCGCCCTGTTGCACTTTAAATACTATTTAGAGTTAGCTTTTTCAGCAGTTAGGTTTATTAAAAGTGTAAGATGTGTAACTATGCATTTTATTTTTTTTGGTTTCAGAGCCTCTCCTGGACAAGTGGGGGGAAACTGTATGGACCAGGTTTAACATGAAGAGCCTTAAAGCAAAGTTTAGGAAGAGCGACGTAAGAACATGCATCACTTATCAGTGGGGTTGGGTGGTGGTGGTATGTTATTGCCTGACAGAATGTTTTCATTCATTCATCCATTCATCCGTATGGCTCTGTGACTGTCATAGCAATGAAGCCCTCAGCCGTAAAGCTATTTCAATAACAGCCTCCATAGGTTGTTTCTCCATAGTTGTGACTGAATCATTTGGGTGTGACTTTTCCAGGCAGGGAGTATTCTAAAGATCCTACAGGAAGTGAGCAGCTTCCACTGAGTATGACTCATTGGTCGTCACGGTGACCTGTATCAGACAGCATTAGTGCCAGAGTGTGGCCATGAAGGGGGGGCGATTTTAGACACTTTACACTGGCTACCTCCGTCATCTCGGAGGAGTACGTACCTAATCAGGAAGCTGGTGAGAAGTCCAAAAGTCAGGGAGTAGGACACTCAAGTTTGGGTTTTCATAAATCAATTTACATTTCAGAACCGTTCCTATGTTATTGACAGGCAGAGAATTTAAATGCAGAATAGCTTCACTGAAATATGTAAGAGTTGATGAGTCCTCCTGTGTCACTGGAATACTAAGAGTTGCCAAGAGGCCCAAAAACTGTTTCAGGTGGGGATTATCTGTGGGAAAAGTACTTTGTGTTTAGCACTTGACGTGCGCCTTAAATCATGGAAGGTATATTTTCTTGCATTATGCAAATCTGATGGGAAATTATTTCCCTAGATACCTCTATTAGCTTGTAATTATAAAAGTGTGAGGCTAAATGCAAATATGAATGCCACAGATAATGGAGTCGTGGATCTGATGCTTTTGTGGTGAAACATAACCATGGCTTATTGCTGATGAATGTAGTTTAACAGTGGGAGTTGCAACCCGTGGGTGTTTTTCACATTAGGTTGCTTAGGAACAGTCGGTCTGTATCTCTGTGACCATCTACTTCACACCCACTTAATCACTTCTCACACTTTTTTTGCTATTAAAAATTCCTCTTCTGTCCTCAAGATTGGCTACAGTTCACTCTTTCCACTGGTTGCCTTAGTGTTAGTAGATCGAAAATGACCTAAACTGTGACCCGGTTCTCTACTCTCATCCTCACAAGAAACACATCGTTCACTGGTGGTCATGGTAGAGTCTTGGACTGAATACATTCAAAACAAACGTTCAAAACTACGCACTCAGGGAAGAAAAAAAACATCAGAACCAGCCGTAGACTTGCCTTCTTTATTAATGGATATATTATATTTTTGTTGAATTCTGGTTTAGTATACAATTGATCCCATCTTATGAATGTAACATGCTACTACTAATTTTAAGAAGAGGCTCATGAGAGGTTCTCAAGTTGAGCTATCGGCCTGTACATATTCCATGTGGCGTTTAGATGGACAGCCTAAGTCAATACCAGAACCATGTGCCATTATGAGGCTTGACTTTTCCTCTCATACAATCTGAGAAAACCCTCCTCATATGTCAGAGTAGTGGGATTACTGTGGATCAGCTAGCTCCACAGACCACATTCATTCTTCCCTCAGCCATACCAAGCTAATCAAGGGCAATAGAAAGAAAATATCCTCCTGATTCTATTTTAGGGCTGTGTGGTAGCCTGAGATTGTGGCGGAATTCATTCCAGAGCCAGACATTCATTCTTTTACAAAACAAGGAGACCTGGAATGCCAGTATATAAATCATTTTATGTAGTCAGCCATTTGCCAAAAAGTCATTTTAATGTAATGGCTATTTTATCCAAGAACTACGATAATGTTAACTGTCAAATCAATGCTAAATGTGTCTCTCGGGATTTTCTTAATCTACAATGATCTATTTGCAATAGGCATTCAAGTCAATCACTCATACAACAGGGAACTCAGCTGAGAATGTTCAGGAATGGAGTGGAGTTGTGTCTACAGTGATTATTAGTGAAAAGTCTTGCCCAGCACTTCCAGCTATGTCATTATAGTTCATACATCCTAGTCTCAGCTATCCTTCCCTCTGCACCTCCTCCCCTACTCCCTGTTTCTTCTAGCCCAAGTGCATATTTTTCAGACTAGCCAGTAATCCCCTATAGACCTGTCCTTACCTGACACCTTCATTGAGTCTAGTTATCTAGTATGTATGCAACTCTCTGTTACAGATGAGCCTCTGTTGCTGCAACTGTGTCTTACTGGTTAGGCTAGACTGTGTTGCAATTGGCTCATACAGGTTGGACACAGTTCCGTTGACCTGATGCTGTTTTACGGAACGCAAACGCCTTCACAACCCAAATTGGAACTGGATCATCTAGCAGGCCTGTATTGACAGGGCCAGGTGGTGTAAATGTGCTTTCCCAGCTTGGTATTAAACAGATTTAACGTTGCATGAAGGAAAATGTTATATCAAGTGAGCCATGTAAGAAAACAAGTTTCACTGGTTAAAAAAAAAGCAGCCATTGTAAACTATCAGCAGCAGGTGTCTTACAGTGTCTAGCTATAAGGTCGTGGTAAACGAGAAGAGCTGATGAATGTTTTTTTGTGTTTTTTTTGTATGTGTCTGTGAATATTGTTAGCATTTTATTCTAAGCCCATTTGGCGATAGCAACAAAAGTGAGAGCCTTGTTTTTTTTTTCTGTCTCAGTAAGTCTCTGTGGCTAATGGCCAAGCACATTCCCAGAAACCAGGTTATATCCAGTCTGCTCCCTCCCAGTCACCAATCAGAAATCCACAGCTGCAGTATCTAGACCACAGATCCAATCAGGAGAGAGCTTGAGACCTGGCCAAACTGCAGGTGACCAATCATAGAATCTGGCAGCGGCGCAGCATAAGGGAATGAGACTGGCTGGGCGCAGCGGGACAGGGAGGAGTTCAAGCCTCTGAAGTACTATGCTATTAGAGTCTTTGTAGATCCCTATTCCCAAGGTCTCTGTGGCTTACAGTAGCTACCTTCTGGTCTGGCCGAGTTACCATGAACAGTTTTGTACACACACACCGCTACACATTTTACAATATTCCTCATTTGAAGTATTGGAGAAATATAGATATTGGCATGTGTACTCGAGGTTGTTCCAGTCATTATTGTGGTATATCTATTGAAAATACCCACGGTCTGGCCGGTTGCGAGAAGAGAAATTGTAAACAACACTGGAAGCTATTACAACCATGTGTGACCATGCTCATCTTGTTGTCATGTCAACATACTACCGTGTCCCTGCATTACCCTTCTCCCTCCCAGACAGACTCTCTAGCCTACTACCATACTTCTGCACTGGAGTTGATGTATTACCCTGCCCTGGCTGCCCAGAGGGATTAACAAAGGCTTGTCTCAACATACCGCCCCCTCCAATCCCCTCTAGCCTCCAGACTGTGTCTAATTCATGCGTGTGCTGGATTATGTATCCTCGACTCACCAAACACGGCTGTATGAATGATCTCAGCACAGAGCAGGCTACACGCACACTGTCTCTTATCTCTGTCGTCTTACTGAAAGGCCTCTTAATGGGGGGACAGTGACAGTAAACCGGTGTAGGAGGGCTTTAATCTGGGCTGCCTGGTGGGGTGTGTGTGTGAGGGGGGGGGGGGGGGGGGGGGGTAGATCCCGGAGGCTTGTCTGAGGGGGGTCTCAGAGACAGCCCAAACACTGACGTGTAGTTTATTAAAACTAGCACCACGTGGATTCTTTATCAGTTGTTTACAGAAGCAGAGACAAAGTAGTGGAACTTGGTCAATAACAGAAGGCTTGACTCCCAGTAATTCTAGGTTGAGCTGACGCTGACCCGGAGCATGGTATAGGGTGGCTCTGTGGTTGTTTAGAGCGCGGTGCTAATTCTGTCTGTGTTTGAACGCCACAATGAAAAAAAAAAGAATGTGGTAATAAATCAAATGTTCCTGGGCTCGGGCTGTGGCGTCGGTTACATTATCACCAGGAATGAGGTAATGATACAGTCCACTGATCACTGATGAAGGGAATGCCACTAGAGTAGTGGGAGAGAGAGAAACTTAAGTAGAGATGTAAAGGAAGGCCTCCCTTTAAAGTTAACGCATGGAGTTATTGGATTTAGGACGTCTTGCATTACTGCAGGCATGACATGTGACCTGAAGGAGTCCAGGTGAAAAGCTTGTAAGTGAGATCACTGACAAGGTCATACTGCTATTTGTCACAATTTGGCAACCTTGTGTCAATTTGTTTGCAGAACATCCCTCCTCTGGTCCATCTGATTCAGCTGTTATTTTGTTAGTTGCACCTCCATAATGCATAGAGTGAGAAGAGGAAACTAAGTAATGAATGTGTTTCTGTGAGGGAGAGCTGTTTTCCCCACAATTTCTCAACAGGCATTCAGTGTTTCTGGAAATGGGGAGCTTTCTAAGTCGAATGTTGCTTATTTATTGAACAGGAAAAGCTATTTGTGTTAGTACTGGGCTTATTTATTGAACAGGAAAGGCTATTTGTGTTAGTACTGGGCTTATTTATTGAACAGGAAAGGCTATTTGTGTTAGTATTGGCTTATTTATTGAACAGGAAATGCTATTTGTGTTAGTACTGGGCTTATTTATTGAACAGGAAAGGCTATTTGTGTTAGTACTGGGATTACTTATTGAACAGGAAAGGCTATTTGTGTTAGTACTGGGCTTATTTATTGAACAGGAAAGGCTATTTGTGTTAGTACTGAGCTTATTTATTGAACAGGAAAGGCTATTTGTGTTAGTACTGGGCTTATTTTTATTGTATGCATCAAAAGCGACATTTAGGCCTCGGCTTGGGGACGTAACTGAAAGGAAACTCCTGCACAATAATAAACCTTGTTCTTCTCCTGCACAATAATAAACCCCACGAACTGCAATGGTTCAGAAAACCAGCATCTTCGCCAAGATCACATGTGAGGGAAAACATGATGTTCTTACTCTCAAACGCATACATATGCTTTCCAACAACAGTCCCTTGTCTGTACCCCTGCCTTGGCTACTCATCACCTTTACAAGATGAAAAACGGTGAAGTTAATTTGGCCAAGCTCAGTCTGCACTGCGGCGATGGGGAAGCCAGAGGATGGACTGAGAGACTTGACGCAAAAGGAAATGTGGAAATTATAATTTCTTCGCTCTGTTTATATAGCAGTAATTGATGCCATGGCAATATACAGTCGAGTATTTTTTGCATGATGTCTACACAATGGATTCCTAGCTACAATTGCTAGTCTAAATAGGCCATAAAGTTAATTTGACTAAATGTGGGGGTGTGCATTCAACACACGTTTAGAGGTTTAATACCGTGAGGTAATAATGTACATGTGAAAATGTACTATTTTGTATGAAAAAAATATGAGACTACTGCTATGTCTGAGAGTGGAAGTCTGTCTGAAACCTACCATATGTTCTTTGTTTAACTCTGATTTGTCTGTGGTCTCCAATCCCTTATTCTGTTTGGAGTTTCAAAGTCATGTATACTGCTCGAGCCTATTTGAGATTGCTTAAGCAATTTCAGCTGTTATTTAGTAGAAAGGATGCCTTGTTTTGGGGACATTGTGCATGTGCTTTGTGTTAGGAAGTGCTTGAAGTGAACATTTCCATTGTTTATCGTAATGCTGTAGATACTTGCCACCCATTCTACACAGACATGCATCTGTGTGGTGGCAGACAGGCAATACCCATAGGGACGCACTTGAAGTGGTGTCAGACCTCGGGGTCATCGGCTGTTCCTCAGATCATTTGTTTTGTGCAGTTGTCTTTTCTGAGCCTGAGAAACAAACCGTATTGCCTGTAGCAAGTTTGCGATCCGGTGTAAAACTTTCTCCATAAACCAAACATTAAAATCATGGCTCTTGGGTTTTGCTTGTCCTTGGGGGTCCAGAGAAGAGAAAGAGAGAGTGACTTTTACAGTTGCTGTCTGTCTGCACTAAGTGGTCTATGTGTAAATCTAGGCTGATGATTTCACCAGCAGGCCGTAGTGGAAGTCCTTCAGACCAGACCCGGTATGGTAGTACAGTGCACGATAGTGAGAATACCAGAGGCATCAGGTATACTTATACAGTACATTGCTCTTGTTGTGTGGAGAAGTAATCCTTGAATAGTTGGCACGGTAACAGTATAGAGAGAATACCAGAAGCTGGCTGAGTGACACAACTGTGAGCATTGGAATGAGAACAAGTCTACATATGGAAAAGTGTATTCGGATGGCAATCCAGAACAGAACACCCCATATACTTGACTATTGTGTAGACAGTACATGCCTTGTTTCACAGTATTTACAGTTGAGGGAACACACTTTCCATGGACTGCTTCATGTTGAGCTTAACATACACTCGTAATCAAATGTTTACTAGGGTCTTGGTGTCTTTTACCTAGATTTTCCCTCTCACAATCTCCATAACCCCCCCCAGGTCAAATCTATTTATACGATTTGGCCTGCAGATTATGGTCTAAGTGTACTTTTGCCCTCAGGAAATTGCATCCGGGATAGAGCTTTGCAAGATGGCCTCCTCTTTGTTGAGTGGGACACTCAAGCAGTTTCCAGAAATGCTGCATCTGCAATTGTCAGTAGGTCTTATGTAGTTTGTTTCTGTTCTGCAGTAAGTCCTCCTATACATGATTTATCTCTGCTATCCAGTAAAGAGCCCTGCTATCACCAGGGACCGCTGTGCTGCTAACCTGGTGTGACCCAGTGAGCTTCATTTACTGTGTGTTTATGATGTTGGCCCAGTTGCCTGCTGTACTGTAATGGGAGTGGCACAGTTAGGATCATTACATACTTGGTACAGCTAGGAGACCCAGGTGCTTGCATGACCTGTGGCTAAATAAGTTCTGCTCTACATATTTTGTTGACAGGCATCACTCAATCTTTTGGAATGAATTAGCAAATTCGGCTTTAAGCGTTATTGTTATTATGGCAACATTGGTGAGAGGATCAACAGTTTGTTTTAGTCGGATACTCAGTTCACTGTTTTAGGGGGCAGTCTTCTGATTTCCTTCTTCCTAATATAAAGAACCTCAAACTAAACAAACACATTGAGTGTAGCTGAAGGAATTACAACTTTGCAGTCTGGGTTTGTTTTTTTCTATTGGAGAGACGGGGCCTCAGAGAACAGGAAGTGGACTTGAGTCTAGAACAGATTTTGGAATAACATTTGATGTGAACATTTATTTTCACCTAATTCATGTCTATTTTCTTTGAATTCTCCATGCTGGTTAGAAAAATGATTTTGCTCAATTAGGATGAAATTGTGCATATCTGTTCCATTCAAAACTCGTTTTGATATTTGCCATGGGGATTAGTATTTCATGTGATACTATCCGGTTTGACAACAAGCCTTCTTTTTTGAGATGTCACGTATGTCTCAGAGAGAGATTGATAGGGGGTTCACCTGTTGGGTTTCTGACCGGCGCATCCGGTGAGGTTCACAGCCCATACATAAAGTAGTCCCCCTGTACACCATACTGTAACCGGACTCATCAGGGATAGGGGTGTTCAGAGGAAAACCCTCTCAGGAACATTACAATAATAACCTTTAACAAAATACTGTCAGGGTAATTCATGGCAAAGATAGTCTATTTTGCATGTAATGTGCCCAAAAGGGAGTAGTTTCTCTATCATTGTGCTATCCTGCTGCCAGGCTATGAACAGATACCATTGTGTAGTGATTTAGGGAGCAGAGTGCATGCTTTTCACAGGTTTGACTGGCCTATTGTATAGGAGATGGTACATGTTTAACCTGCCTATGGGCTGACACCATACTGTCTGTACCCTGGGGTTTAGGTTGGGAGACTATCATGGTGTTAGTTTCATAGGCAGATGAAACAATCCAATTGGTTGAAAATCCCAATTTTGAAGTATTGCAGGTGTGTAGCTTGATACAGTACAAACTACCAAAAGAGGCCCACCTATCCTGCATTAGATCAAATTGAACAATATTGATACAGTTTTGTGAAAAGGTTTCATTAGTTGATTTTGGAACGTTACTCAGATTTTCGGGAACACTACTCAGAGGACAACTGTTCCCTCCCCTCTCGTTCTCCCGAGGAAGACCTGTTAGAGATAAGGTCTGAATGTTTACTCTTGGAAGAGGGTGGTTATGTTTGTCCCATGTCTTTCTTTACCCTGATGGTCATTTAGCCACACAAGCCCCTCCAGATAATGTTAAGTGTTTCCTGTTTTTACAGGGCTTGGCCCTGACTCAAGAGAGACCCCAGACCAGCCGGTAGCCACTGGGCCATTTTACACAATATTTCTTTCAGCTCTGGGTTTATGAAGGGATGTCGCTAGTCATGGTTTAGTTTTATACGCGTCCAAATCCAAGTGAAAATCTGTTCAATTGTTTACTCTTTAACTTTTGCATTAGTTTGAGTACATCGCAACTTCCTCCAACCCCTCACTCAAACTGATCATCTGTCTCCATGTTTGACAAAATAGTATATTCCAGCCCAAGCTGATCCATGTCTTCACTAATGTGATCCATGTACTTCTACTGATGGACAGTAGCCTAATTTGTAGCTAGTGTTTCCATGCTTTGGGAGGGGGCTGACTCAGCCCGGATACAGTATACCGAGTTAGCTATTGCTCTAGATTTTGTTTTGAGTCAACATCTGCAGCAGTGAGGAGTCTCGTGCCTCGCATGACTTATGTGCAAGGGCTGATACATACACATTTTAGTGTGGTGAGTGAGTGTACTATATAACTAAGTGTGTATTACTATTATCTAGCATTTGCAAGATAATAGTAGGGAGGGGGGGGGGTTACCGTTGTGTGTTTTATGGCAGTTTTATCAGAGGCACAGCATCCAGCCACGCCCATATTACAGTGGTTTTGAATTTGATCCATTCCATGGAATGTCACTCCCTTTGAAATTTGAGCATTGCATTCCGCTCCACTTAGTCCACTACTGTAGATCTGTCAAATGCAACGGTAAGGCATTCACAGTCCACTGCAGCAATATCCCGCCTCCTGTGTGTCCGCTTCATCTATCGCACTACACCGTACAGTCACGCGATAGTGTTCAGTGTTCTGTTTAGTTAGTTCTTCTAGAGCACGGCAGTATTTTCATGTTTTGTTATCTTCTCCGTCCTACTGCAGTTGAAGTAATGCTGGTGCAACCACAGTTCCACAGACATCCTCTGGGTTCAAATGAAAGAGAACTGGGAACTGTGGATGTGGTTTGGAAATGCAGAGAAACTTCTCTTTGAAACTGTGAAATGTTTTTGCAGGCTCCAATCAACAACTTTATTATAGATTATTTACTAAATGTGAATAAGGCTAGTCGACATGTGAAATCCAGCTGGAGTGTAGGTCTAATGGGCAGGAAGGTAATGTGGACTTTGACCTCAGTCTGTCAGAAGTGCAGAGTGAGTGTTTTTTAATGGTGTTGGAGAATAGAGCAGACCAGAGCAGGACTGCCACCATTTTAAAGTAGCTGCACTGTGTCTCTGTATTAGTCTGTAATCCCTGTTTACCCTCCTGCACATTCTGACAGTAGCCGCTATGGTCTCTCTATCTGGCTGGTTGGCTCACTCCCTTACTGTACTATACACTGACTGACTGTTACTGACTATCTTTGTCTGGCTCACTTCCTTACTGCACTACCAAGGAGTCTGTCACTGACTGTCTGTAACTTCAAATCACATGTTTTTGGTTGCGTACACATATTTTGCTGATGTTATCGCAGGTGCAGCGAAATGCTTATATTTCTTGCTCCAACAGTGCAGTAATACCTGACAATACAAAACAATACACAAATCCAAAAAATGAAAACTAAGAAATATCAGAACGAGCAATGTCAGAGTCCGGAATATATATTTACCGTGCCTTCAGAAAGTATTCACACCACTTTACTTTTTCTACATTTTGTTGTGTTACAGCCTGAATTTAAAATAGATTAAATTAAGATGTTATGTCACTGGCCTACATACAATACCCCATAATGTCAAGGTGGAATTATGTTTTTTGAAATGTTTAGAAATTAATTTCAAATTAAGATAGTATTCACACCCCATGACCTTTTCCACATTTTGTTGTTACAAAGTGGGATTCAAATGTATCTTTAAAAAAAAAAGATCTACACAAAATATTCTAGTGGAAGAAAATTCTAACTTAAGAAAAAAAAAATGGATGAAAAATAAAACGCATACATTGCCATGGGAAAGTATTCAGACCCCTTGACTTTTTCCACATTTTGTTACGTTACAGCCTTATTCTAAAATGGATTTTAAAAAAAGATCCTCAGCAATCTACACACAATACTCCATAATGACAAAGCTAAACCAGGTATTTTTTTTATTTTTTTTGCAAATGTATTAAAAATTCAAAACAGATACCTTATTTACATAAGTATTCCGACCCTTTGCTATGAGACTTGGAATTGAGCTCAGGTGTATCCTGTTTCCACTGACCATCCTTGAGATGTTTCTACAACTTGATTGGAGTCTACCTGTGGTAAATTCAATTGATTGGACATGATTTGGAAAGGCACACACCTGTCTATATAATGTCCCAGAATTGACAGTGCATGCCAGAGCATAAACCAAGCCATGAGGTCAAAGGAATTGTCCGTAGAGCTCCGAGACGGGATTGTGTTGAGGCACAGGTCTGGGGAAGGGTACCAAAAACATGTCTGGAGCTTTGAAGCTCCCCAAGAACAAAGTGGCTTCCATTATTCTTAAATGGAAGAAGTTTGGAACCACCAAGACTCTTCCTAGAGCTGGCCGCCCAGCCAAACTGAGCAATCGGGGGGGGGGGGGGGGGGCTTGGTCAGGGAGGTGACCAAGACCCCGATGGTCACTCTGGTCTGATGAAACCAAGAATGAACTCTGGACTGAATGCCAAGCTTCACGTCTGGAGGAAACCTGGCACCATCCCTACGGTGAAGCATGGTGGTGGGAGCATCATGCTGTGGACATGTTTTTCAGCGGCAGGGGCTGGTCAGGATAGAGGCAAAGATGAATGGAGCAAAGTACAGAGAGGTCCTTGATGAAAACCTGCTCCAGAGCGCTCAGGACTTCAGACTGGGGCGAAGGTTCACCTTCCAACAGGACAACGACCTTTAGCACACAGCGAAATACAACGCAGGAGTGACTTCGGGACAAGTCTCTGAATGTCCTTGAGTGGCCCGGCCAGAGCCCGGACATGAACCCGATCAAACATCCCTGGAGAGACCTGAAAATAGATGTGCAGCAACGCTCCCCATCCAACCTGACAGAGATTGAGAGGATCTGCAGAGACGAATGGGAGAAACTCCCCAAATACAGGTGTGCAATGCTTGCACCAACTTTTTTTTATAAGCCTAATTATAGAATTACATATAGAATCCCTATTAATTCACGAGGATCTCTGTGGGCCTAGTCGTAAAGATTTATAATTTTAACTTTAAAATGTATTACTTTTTATTGTCTCATGAACCGTTACACAAAACACCAAAAAGTGTCATGACATTTGGCGATTGTCATTAGGCCAGAATTAATGCGTCCACTGTTGTCTGTACACGGCTCAGTGTTGGCCACTCATCCCTGCCGTGGCAAAATGTCAGTGTTCTCGTGGAACCACATCACATTTTAGAGCGTAGGCTGTACCACTCATTTTCAGTGGTGTCAAGTACTTAAGTAAAGTAGTACTTTAAAGTATTTTTACTTAAGTTGTTTTTTGGGTGTCTGTACTTTACTTTACTATTTATTTTTCTGACAACTCTTACTTTTACTTCACTACATCCCTAAAGAAAATATTGTACTTTTTACTCCATACATTTTCCCTGACAACCCACAAAGTACTCCTTACATTTTGAATGCTTAGCCGAACACGCTCTTATCAAGTGAACACATGGTCATCCCTACTGCCTATGTTCTGGCAGACTCAGTAAACAGAAATTCATATGTTGTAAATAATATCTGAGTGTTGGAGTGTGCCCCTGGCCCCTGGCTATCTGTACATAAAAGATCTATAAAAAAAGAACATGGTGCTGTCCGCTTTGCTTAATATAAGGAATTTCAAATGATTAACACTTGTACTTTTGATACTTAAGTATATTTAAAACCAAATACTTTTAGACTTTTACTCCAGTACTATTTTACTGGGTGACTTTCACTTTTACTTGAGTAACTTTCTATTAAGGTATCTATACTTTTATTCAAGTATGACAATTGAGTACTTTTCCCACCACTGCCCATTTTCGAATCCATTCGCACATTTTTCTGACATGCGGTTATGATAAAAAGTTGTGTAATAGCCTACAGTTTTCTTGACATTTTGTTTTAGTTATTGTGATTGGCCCAGGTTTTACCAGTACGGCGTACCCCCACTATTTATTTCCCCGGGACGCCGTACTGGACTGTACCGCCTTACTTTCACCCCTGACTGTATCAGAGATTCAATGACCAGGAGATTGCATGTGATGAGATGCTGCATTTTGCAGCTGGACTTTTTCCTTATCCTCAGCTAGCTGCATGTAGAGATAGCCTAGCCGACTGGAATAACACTGGCTATTCCCAAATCTCTTGCAGAGCCGTGTCTCATTACGCTGCATACCAAAAATAGTGACAGAGACTTTAGCAGCCAGCAGCCACACTGGGCCCTCTACAGTATATATCAGGGCTGACTTCGCTGCTCTACTTTCCCCTGGCCCCTGCTGTGTAGAAACTGCAGGTCACCAAGTCCTCCACGAGCACGGCTCAGTTAGCGCTACAACAGAAAGGGATGAATCAATTTATAAACAAACCACTGTAAGCAGTATGCACCACTGTTCAATCACATCCCATGGACAAATTCATGCAGTATATAGTCATTTTCATGAGTACATAATACTAGAAATGTTGTTTTGACAATGTACCTTTTTTCTGTTCCTACAGTGTATGCAGTATATGTAATATTTGACATCTGTAGGAGCCTTCAAAGGGTATTGTTTCCCAGACGTTATACACCGAGTCACCTGGCTTGTTATATAAAGCAGGCAGACGGGCAGCAAGGTTTTCAGTTCCTGTTCAATTGAATGTTCGAATGGACAAAACGAGTGACCTAAGCGACTTTGAGTGTGGTATTATCTTCTGTGCCAGGTGCGCCTGTTCCAGTACCTCAAACGACTGGCCTCCTGGGCTTTTCACACACATCATAGTCTAGGGTTTCCCCGAGAATGATGCGACAAACACAAAACATCCAGACAGCGGCAGTCCTGTGGACGAAAACAGCTCGTTGAGGAGAGAGGCCGAAGGAGAATGGCAAGAATCGTGCAAGCGAACAGGCGGGCCAAATAACGGCACAGTACGACAGTAGTGTGCAGAACGGTCTCGGAACGCACAACTCGGCGGGCCTTGTCACGAATGGGCTATTGCAGTAGACTACCACACCGGGTTCCACTCCTATCAGCTAAAAACAAGAAGAAGCGGCTCCAGTGGCCACACGATCACCAACACTGGACAATTGAGGATTGGAAAATCATTGCCTGGTTCGACGAATTTCAGTTCCTGTTGCGTCATGCTGATGGCAGAATCAGGATTTGGTGTAAGCAAGATAAGTCCATGGACCCATCCTGCCTGGTGTCACCTGTACAGGCTGGTGGCTGTGGTCTAATAGTGTGGAGAATGTTTTCCTGGCACACATTAGGTCCCTTGATACCAATTGAGCAACGTTTCCATGGCCCAAAAAATTCTGGCTGTTATGGAAGAAAAGGGGGTCCGGCCTGGTACTACCGTAGATGGGTGTACCTAACAAACTGGCCACTGAGTGTATACAGTACGTCACGTTTCAGTTCATTATCTATAGATCACAGCAACAGCCTTCAGATGAGATGACTGTAGTCTGCCTGCACAGTACCTGAGCTTGATATTAATAAGAGGAATAATCTACCATACAACACCAACGTCAGATCGTCCTGACAGTATAACCCCTTCACTATTTAGGAGCTAGAGTTCTACAGGGAAGAAACATGTGTTCACTAATTGCTACCACTAGGCTTGTGTTATCTAATACTGTAAGATATGCTTTCAGTTTGAGTTGCTCAAAGAAAACCAGTTGGCTGAATCCAAATGCCCTCTATTACCATGTATGGAAAGTTGGAAACCAATCACAGATTTGTTTTACCTATTTGTCCACTTACCCACGTGAAACAAATACTACAGTACTTACTACATAATTCTATACTAAACTGTAGTAGACTATAGAATACTATACTACACACTGCAGAATCCCTCGATCATGTGTAGTACTTACTATAGAATATTGTAGAATACTATAGTAAATACTAGAGTATTATCCGCAAAAAAAATCACTGTAGTAAATAGTACAGTAATGTATACAACAGTCCACAAAAGCACTACATGAATTACTATAGCATATACTACAGTTTTCTTTTACCAATTTTAGACAATGATTAAGTGTAGACTTTAGATTCTGCAAAAAGAGATTACAGTGAATACTACAGTAAAGTCCGCAAAAACACTACAGTATTTATTTAAAAAATATATATAGTATTTTTTTTATGTGGAAAGTTATGTGTGAGCTGAGTTTATAGATTATGAATGTGTCATACCCTGCTGTGTGTACCAGATCAGAACAGTGCATCTTGCCGGTGTTGGGTAGGGTAAGGTTTGGTATTCCCGGACTGTCTTTGAGCTGGTTTCTGTTACAACATTCCCAAAATAGTGATAGAGTAGAGGAGTGTCTGACCCCTCTGCTCTTTCTGCAGCTCATCTATGCATACCTGAGGTCGCAGGTCTCTTCAACAGGTCCCCTTCCTCTGCTCACGTGTCAGTGTCAGGTAGAACCCATAAGAACTAATAACATAGCTTCAACGTAAACCTGGCTTTGAAATAGCTTTGGAAAGGACACCATGGAATAAGCACCATCTCCTACCGTCCACATACTGATGTCTGATAGACATCTTGACTTTTGATGACACTTCTATTGTAGGATGGCCCTCAAATAAAACAGAATTAATACTACCTACCAGGCCAGACAGCTTTACGTGCTGCTCTGAAGGAAACTGAGTACATGAGTCAGTCACAAAGCATTGGTCCGGTTTGTTTTTAGTGTGGGAGGGAGTGCTAAAGCCTCTTGACTGGGGGAGAGTTCTCAGTGTTATTTTCCTCCCTGTTACAGAGGCGGACTGTCAGACTGATGGATAGTCCTCCTCTTGCTTGAAGAGTCAACTTTCAGAGTTCCCACTCTACTCAGTCATCTCTCTCTCTCTCTCTCTCTCTCTCTCTCTCTCTCTCTCTCTCTCTCTCTCTCTCTCTCTCTCTCTCTCTCTCTCTCTCTCTCTCTCTCTCTCTCTCTCTCTCTCTCTCTCTCTCTCTCTCTCTCTCTCTCTCTCTCTCTCTCTCTCTCTCTCTCTCTCTCTCTCTCTCTCTCTCTCTCTCTCTCTCTCCTCGTACGTGCACACAAGTGCGGAGAGAATGGATACACGTTCCCCCTTCATAACTCTCTCGTTCCAGACGGAGCCTCCCATCATCCTAACAGTTAAGCCAGTGCCTTAACCCTCCAAAAAGATGGACGTGAGTGGGTGGATGGCTGCTATCATTGAGCATGCCAGGCAGGTTAGGGCAGAGTCAGTGTGGCCTGGCCAGCCAGTGACCTCCCATTATGAGGTCAGACTGGAGCCCTGTACGTCTTGACAGTCAGTCAGGATTACAGATGAGGGCAATTCGTTGTTAAAATGGACTGTGGCAGAGTTAGAAAAAGATTTTCGGGACATTTCAACCATTCCCGTGGCCTCATTTATCAATGGTGCATGCGCACAAAAATACCCTAAACCTTTCGTGCGCTGGTTTTCCCGCAAAGGTTCGTATTTATCAATGCCCGAACTTGAAGGGAAAGTTTGCGTATTTCCACGCACTTCTTAAACCATGCACGACTCCTAGTGGTTTATCAATTGTAATAATGGTAGGCTAATAAAACATTAGAGTAGGCCTAATGATAAAACGGGTGCATTTTCTAATGATAAGAAGGTCGCATAGCAATGTCGCCTAATATAGGATATTTATTGTACTTTTATTATATAGGCCTAAATCATAATCATATTGCTGGGCATGTATCCTTTTCTCACATGACTGGTTTATACACAACAATTAGTAGGTTACCATTTATCAATCGCTCATTCAATAGTCAACCATGCTCGAAAGTAAAGGCCGTTGGCCTCTGACAGTATGGGTAGGGTACAGTATTGCTGTGCGATAGGAGCTCGAGTCTGCGCAACATAATATCCTGTTTAATCTCAAAACCTATACCAGGGCAGGACATAGAAACACAATCATTTATTGATGAATAATTTTTGTTGGGGGGGCTTTTTATTTAGTACATTTTTCATTTAGTACATTTAGATACACAAAAATATTGAACAACAATTCGTATTTTGCATAACGTCTGCACTGTAGCATTTACTTTTAAAGTGTTCAATAGACAGTTCATTCTGCAAAATTCACGGCCAGTGTTTGGCAGTCGCTGCTAAACAATGTCACTCGCTAATTTCTCGAAAAAAGATCACATTTGACAAAGCGCTTTAGAAACTGTCATGACCCAGTTCCAACATCTTCAAATCATACAGCCAATGAGGGGATTTATGTTTCCATAAAACGCTAATGGAGGGCGTTTTCCAGGCGGGGTTGTAACGCGAGCGCAGAAATATAAAATGGCTCTGATTTATCAATGAAAACATGCGTATATGTTGAAAGCGACAGTTTGGTAAATCTCAATTATTTGTTGCGCACGCAAATCTAGAATCTCCATGTACGCCAAAATTGTGTTAGAAATGTGTGCACGGTTGATAAATGAGGCCCCTGGGCTCTGGTAAAATGAATGCCCTTGTAAATCTCTGCAGACAAGCATTTATTTGAGCAATTGATTTCATGATGTAGGAGCAGAGGGAAGCTGGCTCCCCGCGGCATTGTGTTTTCACAGTAATATGATCCAGTGGACTCAGGCAAGAAAACATGGGATAAGCCTAAGGTTTCGAACTGAATGAGTGTCATGCAGTATAGCCACGGTCATCAGGCCACGGGGTGGCCAAAAATGTGTTAAAAGTGAAACAATCTTCTCTTAATGGCTTTGAAACAACCTCCTGGTGCAGCTTGTCTAATGCCTTTAAACTACCCTAATGCCTTTAAGCTATAATGGAACTGTGTTCATCAAGTTATGTAATGGGGAGTTCCCTACTTAAGGATTAAGTCTAAATGGGATTATCACCTAGACTAGAGGTCACCAGAGAGACACGGCTGGCCGCGTTCACATGCTGAATTGTGTTAGCTAGGTTCACTGTGGAGTAAAACCAACCAAAAGCTATGACGTCTCTTATCTTTTATGCTAATTGTCTACAATGGGTAAGGAACTGTGGTTTTTGCCACACAGGATTTGAACAGTAGTGGGAGGGTGGTAGGTACATTCAACTCTGTGAATGAGAAGCATTAACCTCTGATATTGTTTCCTTCTCTCCCTCCTCAGGCCCATGAATGGAGCAAAAACGATGAGCGCCTCCTGGCAGCTGTGGAACATGGGGAGGTGGAGAAGGTGGCCTCTCTCCTCACCAAGAAAGGAGCCAGCGCGGTCAAACTGGACAGTGAGGGAAAGTCAGCGTGAGTATCGAGGGTTGAGGGATGGTGTTGAGCCACACACAGATAAGAAACAGGGAATTGGGACAGCTTGGATATTTAGGAGGTGGGTTTTGCAAACTGAATTTAAGGACCATTTGAAATATGAGTATAGTCATGTTTGTTGTTTAAATCAATTACATTTTTGCTCATCTTCCCCAGACCATCTACAACTCCAACACTGAAACTGTTTCAGTGCAGAATAGAAGTTGCAGTATGTGGATATTCCCCCATAGTTCTATGATGACACATCCTACAATAGTTGATAATAATGGAATTGGCCCCGGGCAACTGTTTGACTCAATAAGCCATAGCCCCTGTCACCAGTGGAGATGCTATTGAACTGAATGAACTGCCCTAGATACCCCGTTGAATGAGAGAATAAGTCATCTGGAGCCAGAGAAGGTTTAGGTATTATCATGGTTAGAGAAAGTTAAAGAAAGTCATGCAAATCACTGGTTCTGAATTAACTGCAACCTGACAATGAGTTGCTAAGTATAGCACCATAGAGATGTAATTGTATCTGTACGAGCATCGCTGTCATCGTATATCTCCTTTCTTCCTCCTTTTGTCTATCTGTTTAGCTTTGCCCTTCCTCCTATTCCATAATGAATATGTGCTAACGTCTAAATGGCATCTTTTGTTACTCATGATGGGGGAAATGATTAAATTGGTGAGCTAATGATTCATAAAATGCACCCCACGCACTGTTTTGGCAAAGCCATTCCTGTGCCCTTCTCTCTTTTCATGTGTACAAACCTGTGATCGCCTATTGAACATGATATAATTCCAATTGTATAGAGTAGGGCATGGTCTCCTTTGTGTTTAACAATCTCCCAAATACCACAAAGCGTGATTGTGTCCTGATATTGTCCTGATTTCTATAGGCTCTGAATGGACTTGACAGCCATGCTCCCACTTCCTAGCTGGACCAGATAATGCAGAGGGACAGTGTTAATGTTTGACCTCTTTCTGACAGTTGTAGACAGAGCACCACCACCAGAGACCAGTGAAAGATGACACCACTGACCTAAATATATTTAGTCATTTACTTTGAGGGAGATATGCACACACCAGCCAGCCACACAATTAGGGCTGGGAATTGCCAGGGACCTCACGATACGATATTATCACGATACTTAGTTGCCGATACGATATGTATTGCGATTCTCGTGATTCTATGTGTTATGAATCGTAAACTGTGATTTTATTGCGATTTGATGTCCCAAAAATATTGCTCACTATATATCTGCTGCAGAGAGACAAGAGAAAGAATGAGAATGAGTTTTGATCAGTCCGGGGAATGAAAGGGCTGAAAACATGTTGGCTCACTATTTAAAAAGAAGATGGAGAACAAGCAATGGGATGAAAACTACCAGAGTTTTGGCACAGGTACAACTGAATACAGAAACTATTTGACATTAAAAAACACCTACGTAGCCTGATAGTTACATATTGCAATATTATTTTTGGACCATATTATATAGACATTTGACTTCAAGTATCGATTTGTTATATATATATATATATATATAAATGTCTATATAATATCGTCCAAAAAATAATAATGCAATATGTAACTATCAGGCTACGTAGGTGTTTTTAATGTCACTTATATAAAGACACCATTGTTTACATATCTGACCTTCCCATGTTTCCCAGAAGGACACACACTGACTGGCATGGCATTCCCAAACAGTCAGTGTCACCATGGAGATACTGGAGACTTCTAATTTGTACATAATGACTGGAATGGGTGGTGGTGTTGGTGCTGGTGTCTGAAAGCACGACATCTCTCATTATTATTATTATTATTATTATTATTATTATTATTATTGCAAAACACACACAGACAGATAATCACGTGATAACTCCATTTGTGTGTGTGTGTCCTCTGTAGCCTGATTCATTAGGAAAATGTAACTCATTCAGTTCATTACATGACGTGTAACTGCAAGTCATTGTCTTAAATTAATATTGATAATATCGTTTTCTAGGAGTTAAATTGTGCCCTTCCACTTGTACTTGTTATCATAAATGAATAATAATTTATTGACCTAGCAATTGATGTCCCGAGGAAGTGTAATTGGTGTTGAAATGGGACTCACCGTGGAAGCTGTTGAAGAATGCTTAATTAAACATTCATTAAAAATGAAACGGACTATTCTGGCTGTGTCAGGCATATCAAACATGTTAGTCAGGCAAGTGTGTTTGATTAATGCCTTTCCATTCTGAGGGTAATTCATTTCAGCAGATACACTGTGTAAGCTCTATTAAATAGTCTAG
This sequence comes from Oncorhynchus mykiss, assembly GCF_013265735.2. NCBI lineage: Eukaryota > Metazoa > Chordata > Actinopteri > Salmoniformes > Salmonidae > Oncorhynchus > Oncorhynchus mykiss. Next base: position 39,970,304 of record NC_048569.1, read on the forward strand.
ACACTTAACTTATCTAAAAACTTGCTTATCTAAATGTTCCAATATTAGATCATCCATGTTCATTACAAAAAAAATCTGTGTTCTTCCAAAAACAAGTATGTGAAAGAAATGGTCTCGTTATCTCTTCCAATTAAAATCACAACTTTTCACAGCAGAACGGAATTATTAACAGGTGCAAACACACTTGGATGATTACTCAGTCTGACTACTTCAATATTTCCCTCACACGTCCTTGGATCAGTCAAAGTCATTTGGAAGAAGTGCACCAGAATGCTTGGAATCTGGAACCTGCTATGCGGTTTCCTTTTTCAAAAAAAAAAAAAATCATAGTTTTGAGGAAGACATCCTCTATTGCGGTGGTAATTGCTCTGTTGTCGTGTTCTTGAGTTGAACGGTGCTAGAGGCCATGCGTGTGCGTGCGCGCGCGCGCGTGTGTGTGTGTGTGTGTGTGTGTGTGTGTGTGTGTGTTTGTGTATTAGCTCTGAGTCTGCTTGATGGCCTGGAGCAGAGCTCATTGATCCACAGCAATGCACTCCCCCTGTTCTAACACCACATTCCATAGCACCGAATTCAAAAGTCACCTCCCCACTTAACCTTCTCTTGATGGCCAGTGATAATCCAATTGACAGATCACATTGGTGAAGATTGAATTGTAGTGTTGTTGACACTTTGTTTGCTTTTTGTGTAGGGAATTGAAGTATTTTTATTCTTTCTTCACAATTGATTGCTGTATTTTCTGTTTATTCCTCCAATGACATGTTTAATCTCCACTGTACCATTCCACTGTGTTAGACTGATCATCTCGATATGCTGTCTCTCCTCGCACAGTCTCCATGTGGCTGCCACCCGTGGTCAAACTGATTGTCTGGCAGTCATCCTGGCCCATGGAGTGGACACATCAATCATAGACACCTCAGGTTAGTGGACTGCATTCCTCAGGGTTCCCCAATAGGTGATTTTTATTTGGCGCCTTGAGTTTTCGGAGCAATTTTTTTGTAATTTATTTCTGTTGTTGGACATTTAAAGACTGTCAAATCACCAGGAAATCATTTATCGTGATTTAAAATATATTCCCAAGTTTTTCCATGCATAAATAGAGGTATAAATCAAGGTTTGAAATGATTCAGTTTTTCTTAAATACTATATCTGTTTGGGATTTTTGCGCTCAATTTGTAGTCTACAAATGATTTATAACTATGTTTTGCCACCCCCACCCACCCCACCCCACACACATGGCTGAATTGGGACCCCTGACATACCTTGTCCTGTGCCTGCCCAAAGATCCAGATTAATAATTAGAGGCAGAGCTACTTACATAACATGTGAATATCTCCTGAACATAGTGTAGGTGAACATTCACCTGTAGACCTAATCTGTCCAGAAACCTTTCTCAAGTATGATTCTACTGCTAGTGGTTACAGATATAGACTTGAGCCCAGTAGGGAGTTGAATTAAACTGAAGCTGCAACGTAAGATATCTCACCTGGATGTATTTTTTTCCCCTTCAGGTTTTAGTGCTTTACACCTCGCTGCCAAAAACAACCATCAGGAGTGTGCCAAAAAGCTTATACAGGTGAGATGGAGCTACTGAATGAATGAAACTGCAAACGAAAATGTTGACTGATAACTCACTCACTGGCTGTATCGGATGAAGCCGTTGATATATTCTCCAGTAGTTCATCATTATCACCCTTATGTATGGGTCATGTGTATGCAAGCGAGCTAAAACAGTTGTGCTTTTTGTTGAATCCCAATTTTAAAAAGAGTCTCTCTGACCATTGTGAAGATGGGTTCACCGAGTGACTGTTGTGTTCTGTCTGGTGGTTCTTCGGTCTGTCCTAGTGCATCGGCTGACCTAACCCCATGACCTCTTCTCTATCCTTCACACAACTATGATATGACCTCAGTTCAGCCATGCGTACGTCCACACAATAAAAGTCTGTTAATGCATCTGCAGGAGCTTGTGGAAATCAACAAGTACAGTGGATAGCTTGTTCAAGTCTTGATGTAGTGAAATCAGAGATTTCTGTGTGCATGAACTGTTGTTAGTCAGTATTTTTTAACATGTCATAATTGTGTACGTAAAATAGGATTTTATGAAGCTGTCAGAATCAAGTCTACACCACAGTGTGCATACAAGATAATACTTGGCCATTAATCAGAATGGCTGACTCTTACTGTAATATGATCTGCGAGTCAGTGTTAATTTCATCAACAATAACTATGATGAAAAGGACTCTGCAAAACATCTTTCAGTTGTGCGGTCTGATTGAACTGATCTGCCCCGCTCTCCCACACAGCTCCCAAGCGGTCACTTCAGTCACACTTTTGAACTGATGTGAAGCCAGCACACTTGACTTGTAACTAACCTCAACTAGAAACAATGTTTACTCTCTCTCTTACTTTAATGTAGGCTATTTTTGCCTTGATTGCATCAGAAGCTCTATTTTCCCATGTGCTCTGTTTTTCTCTAATCTGTGTTGCCGCTCTTACACATTGGTCCGCAAATGCTATTTGAGTTTGCTTTTTTCCTATAGAGAAAAACTAATGTTATTTGAATGAGCTTTTTTCCTATAGTGAAAAACTAATGTTATTTGAATGATCTTTTTTCCTATAGTGAAAAAGGAATGCTGTTGAATATTAGGAGTGCAGTAATACTTCTGGTATTTTTGTAAAGCTCAAATTCTCCCATTTTCAAGGAAAACCTTGAAAATCTGAGCTGTACATTTTTGAACCTGTAGCCAAGGGAATTATTCAGAACCCTCGACTTTTTCAACATTTTGTTACGTTCAGAAAACGTATTAAATGGTTTTTTCCCCCTCATCAATCTACATACAATACCCCATAATGACAAAGCGTTTTTAGAAATGTTTGCAAATTTACATGCGTATTCAGACCCTTTACTCAACCCTTTGTTGAAGCACCTTCATCAGCGATTACAGCTTCAAGTCTTCTTGGATATGATGCTACAAGCTTGGCACACCTGTATTTGTGGAATTGTTCCCATTCTTCTCTGCAGATTCTCTCAAGCTCTGTCAGGTTGGATGGGGAGCGTCACTGCACAGCATTTTTCAGGTCTCTCCAGGGATGTTTGATCGGGTTCAAGTCCGGGCTCTGGCTGGGGCACTCAAGGATATTCAGAGACTTGTGATGAAGCCACTCCTGCGCTGCCTTGCCTGTGTGCTTAGGGTCATTGGCCTGTTGGAAGGGGAACCTTTGCCCCAGTCTGAGGTCCTGAGCGCTCTGGAGCAGGTTTTCATCAAGGATCTCTCTGTACTTTGCTCCGTTCATCTTTCTCTCGATTCTGACTAGTCTCCCAGTCCCTGCCGCTGAAAAACATCCCCACAGCATGATGCTGCCACCACCACGCTTCACCATGGGGATGGTGCCAGGTTTCCTCCAGACGTGACGCTTTGCATTCAGGCCAAGGAGTTCAATCTTGGTTTCATCAGACCAGAGAATCTTGTTTCTCATGGTCTGAGTCCTTTAGTTGCCTTTTGGCAAACTCCAAGCGGGCTGTCATGTGCCTTTTACCGAGGAGTGGCTTTCACATGGCCACTCTACCATAAAGGCCTGATTGGTGGAGTGCTGCAGAGATGGAAGAACCTTCCAGAAGGACATCCATCTCCACAGAGGAACTCCGGAGCTCTGTCAGAGTAACCATTGGGTTCTTGGTCACCTCCCTGACCAAGGCCCTTCTCCCCTGATTGCTCAGTTTGGCAGGCATCCAGCTCTAGGAAGAGTCCTGGTGGTTCCAAACTTGTTCAATTTTTAGAATGATGGAGGCCACTGTATTCTTGGGGACCTTTAATGCTGCAGGAATGTTTTGGTACCCTTCCCCACATCTGTTCCTCGACACAATTCCTTCAACCTCATGGCTTGGTTTCAGCTCTGACTTCCATTGTCAACTTTGGGACCTTATATAGACAGGTGTGTGCCTTTCCAAACCACGTCCAAGCAATTGAATTTACCACAGGTCGACTCCAATCAAGTCGGAAACAGGATGCACCTGACCTCAATTTCAAGTCTCATAGCAAAGGCTCTGAATAATTATGTAAATAAGGTATTTCTGTTTTTTGATTTATTATACATTTGGAAAAATTCTAAAAAGCTGTTTTATTATGTGTAGATTGGGGATGTCTTTTGTATTTTATCCATGTTAGCATAAGGCTGTAACGTAACAAAATGGGGGGGAGGGGAGTCAAGGGGTCTGAATACTTTCCGAATGCACTGTATGATTAATTATGGCTGCTTTTGGTTACACTCTGCCACAATATCAATGTTGCCAGCTAAGTTATATGAGGAGATAGTAAGTGTAGTTGGACACGGCTATCTGAATGTGCACATGATGGAAGTTGGAGGTAGCCAAAATATTCATTATTTAATAGAAGAAAAAAAATGCACCGACTATTATGTGACTAAAATGGCTGTGACAACAACTAGACTAAAATAGTTTTAGTCAACTGAAACTAACAATGGATGAAATAACTCAAATGTGACAAAAAATCTAAAAAATAGCTGCCAAAATGAACTCTGCTGTGAGTAGGTCTGTATGTACATCATCAACTTAATGCTAATATCAGTCCTTCTTATATATTTGTTTTGTAGCAGCTGAATTCAAAGCTTCAGTGCAGCAATTCTGTACTAAAGCTGTTTTTGTAATCGATACGTAGCCTATCAACAACTGAGGGAACTATTTTCAGTGGGTTCATTTTAAGTGTCTCTGTGAGATTGAGACCATTTTCCAAACAGTTGGGAAGATGAAGTCAGATGTAATACATATCCTTCCCTCTCTCTGGTAATGCCTGTCACTTGAATGGCCAGCTAAGCCACTTGCCCATACAGATTGACTTGACACACTGTCAGAAACCTGATGCAAGGGCACTCCCATTAATTCCAAATGAAAATGAGTCTAAAAAATGGCTTACAACGGTGCCTAAAGCTCTCCGGCTTAGAGTGGGACTGCCTGTCAAAGTGTGCCCCTCTCTCACTCAGGGAGAGCAAGGCAGAGCTAGAGCGAGCGCTGCGTCACAAGGTTATGCGCCCCTCACTGAGCGCTAGATAGAACTTTGTGTTCACGGGTTCACAATTGGACCTTTTCTGAGGTCTCAGCCAAGCAAGCAGGAAACAGCAGTGGCTTACTGCACGTGCAACAACACGCGCATGAGGGAACTTCTCATAAACACAACACTGTCACTGACCGTTTCCAAAATATACTGAACAAAAATATAAACACAACATGTAAAGTGTTGGTCCCATGTTTCATGAGCTGAAATAAAAGATCCCAGAAAATGTTTCTATGCACAAAAAGTATATTTCTCTCAAATTTTGTGCACAAATTTGTTACTGAGCATTTCTCCTTTGCCAAGATAATCCATCCACCTGACAGGTGTGGCATATCAAGAAGCTAAATTAAACAGCATGATCATTAAACAGGTGCACCTTGTGCTGGGGATAATAAAAAGCCAATCTAAAATGTGCACAACACAATACCACAGATGTCTCAAGTTTTGAGGGAGTGTGCAATTGGCATGCTGACTGCAGGCATGTCCACCAAAGCTGTGGCCAGAGAATTGAATGTTCATTTCTCTACCATAAGCCGCCTCCAACTTATTTTAGAAAATTTGGCAGTGCCTCCAACTGGCCTCACAACCTCAGACCACGTGTAACCACGCCAGCCCAGGATCTCCACATCCGGCTTCTACACAAGTGGGATTGACTGAGAAGAGACAGCTGATGAAACTGAGTATTTCTGTCTGTAATAAAAGCCCTTTTTTTGTGGGAAAAAAAACCATTCTGATTGGCTGGTCCTGGCTCCCCAGTAGCTGAGCTCCTCCCCAGTCATGTGAAATCCATAGATTAGGGCCTAATGAATGTATTTGAATTGACTGATTTCCTTATAACATAACACACCTTTTATTATAGTCCTATTTTCAGTCCGTTTCTCTTTCAGTCCCTTTTTCTATAGCCTAAACCAAACAGAAAATGCGTGTGCGACACAACAACACATTCAACTTTAGTGCGTGAAAAAATGTATACTGAAGCAAACATTTTACCCACCTTTTCGATAAAACATATCCTCATACCTTTCTGTCATGTCAACCATTCATTCAAATAAAATAATTCCATGTGTCCGCTTGGCTTTTGTCTTCATAAACTTTCAGTATCTCTGTCTCGAAACTAGGCTAGATTAGCTACCCCATAAGGTATGCAAATATTTTCTTATCTAAAACGTGGGTGAAATTTGCTTCAGTATATATTTCTTGAGTGACTATAGGACTATAATAAAAGGCGTGTTGGGTGATGTGGTAAAGACGGATGTATTTTGAAAACTGACGGTGACAGAGTTGTGTTTTATGAGGAGTTCTCTCGTGCCTGTGTTGTTGCACGTGCAGTAAGCTCACACGGGCTGCTGTTTGCTGCTTTCTTGGCAGAGATCTCAGAAAAGGTCAAATTGTGAACCCGTGACCCAAATGTATCATATATAATGTGTATGTTGCATCGCACAATCGATTGGTCTTCCCAGATTTAGTATGTTCGCTGTGACGGAACGCACAGTCCAACACTAAGCAGAGAGGTTTAGGCACTTGGACAAATTTCCCGAAATTTGCCGTGGTTCCCCTTTTTAAGGCTCAGACCAATTTTTCAAGACAAACATAACAGTGATGGAAAAATAATATGGTGATATAGATGTTAACCTAAGCCTGTGTTTTCCCACCAGAGTAAATGTGTGTTGGATGCTCTGGACAGCTCAGGGAAGACAGCCCTTCATCACGCAGGTAAGACTTGGTTAGAAATAACTATGCAGAAGGCCTCTATAATGCCTACATGAACGTATGACACTTTATGTCTATAGGGCATCCCTAGGCATCAGCTTTGGGAAAATTGTAACTTGGGCATTGAAGATTCCCACTGAAATGGTGGTGTTCATCAGAAATTAATTGAGATCCTATTTGTATTACTTGAGACCATCAAACCTAGGAGGATAAAATGGCTTGATGATTCCTCTTCTTAGGTGCAGAGCAGCAGATAGCCTATCCTCTAAGCATCTGATCTCAATTCCCCTCTTTCAGTCACGGTCCTGTACTCATCCATGACACAATCCGTCTCACTGCTGTACCTCAGCTCAAAGTCCTGCTGATGATTACAGAAGTGGCCGCGGCTATAAGACTAGACTATACCGCGGGTGTTGTCTTATACAGTATATGACAGGAATGTTTCTGTGCCTGGGGTGAACCATACTTTACTAAAGAACATATACATTTAGAGAGGCTTCGGCCAGCTTTTATCTGGGGTGCGGGGGCTTGGATCAAAGACTACAGTAAAAAGAGCTATGTCAATCGCATAGTAAGAGACTCTACTGACAGGTTTTTTTCTCCCGGGTTCCAACGTCCATTTATGGGTGACTGCAAGATAATTGCACCATGTTGGACACAGTAGGGTTCTATTCAGGGAGCAAGCTGCTATAGGAGGAGTCATGCCGGGGGCCTGTGGGAGAGCTTTGACACGGCTCTCAGTTAGTCAATAACCTGCCGTGGCGTTTTGTATTCGTTCCGTACATAACTCCATGGTAGGCAGGGCATTTTGGGCTTATCAATCCATGTATCTTATTTTTCTCCCTCAGCTGCCAGTGGAAGCATTGGGATTGTCCGAACCTTATGTGAGCACAAGTGTCCGGTAAACATCAAAGACACGGTACGTATGCCATTAGATCAGATACAGTGCCGTTTTCTATGTCAGGTTATTGTTTGTATCGTCTTCAACTAAAGAAATATCCAGGCCTGAAGTGTTGTTACTACCCTGTGGGTTGAGAGAAGGCTGTTCCGCATAAATGCAGCATGGAGTAGTCCCACTGTACTGGCTCTGCTGTGCCTCAAAAAATGACCAGCAAATTAACATCCGCTGACTGTGTGTGCGTGCGGGTGTGCATGCATGCGAGTGTGTGTTTGTGGCGTTAACGGTGTGTATGTGTGTTGGGGGTTCGCTGTGTATGAGGCATACTTTGTGTATTTGTGTCGTGGTAGCTGGGCTTGTGGTCTCCAATGGAGACATTGTACATGTCTGTGGTTTCTTTCAGCTCGGTGTTGTTTTTCCTCCTCCTCTTTGGGAGGCGTGATGCCACATCCCTGCTGTACAAGATGTCTCCCTCCCGCCAGCTTCACTGACAAAACCCACTCCCAGCACACACTCACCCTCATATAAAAATCCCTATGTTACTTCCAATTACGTTAATTGCAGCACCGGGGTCGTATAAAGGGCCGTGGGGGCTTTTATTTATGTAGTGTTTTTAGAGTCCTTCTGATCCAGTAATTTACTGCCAGTCTACCACGGGATACATGTTTAAGATTGTATGTCTCAGTAATATCCAATACAGCACAGTCCGAACCTCTGATTCAACTCCGTAGAGAAGCATACTCTTCCTTTAGTGAGGGTTTGTGTTACATCCCCTGTCCTCATACTCAATTGTTTGAAGCGTTTCTCAAATCCTGCATTTCCTTGTACTTTTGCCAAGTCTATAACGTTGACATAGAGCATTTTTCGTAAAACAAGATAGGAATTACGATACTCTTTTGTTAACAAATGAGTCAATTTGGCCCAATCAAAGACGTTAGCTTTTGATGGGGGACGTATTAGAAAAAAAAGAGCTGTGCTGCAGTGTAGATATCAAACCTCTCCAAACCAGCTGTGGCTTCTCCTCAACCCTCCTTCATCCTGAAATAGCACGGAACACTGATACACTCCAAGGAACTGGGTGCTGTGGAGGGCCAGGGAGGGAGTCACACACCAGTCAGAGTTTTTTTTTAAGTGCATCGCTTTCTCACCCCACTCAAACCCTGGTTGACACATCTTCATTACTGTGAGCCTGTCATCCTGTCTGTATCCTCCGGATAATAAACACACAAGATAACTATGTTGTGTTTCTGTTAGAGAGCTATTGCAGCAATTAAAGTCTCTCTCAGAAACAATCGCGGGTAATGGTGGAGTGCTATCCAATCCAAATGGGCTTTGATGCCATCTGAACGGCGGTACTTTAGCTGTGTGTGGGCAGAGCCTGCTGTTCAGAAACAGTCGGGCGCGGGAGGCAGTCAGCTGCGGTATGTATCCTTGTTGAGAGGTTTTGTTAAGTTCACGGAGTATGACCTCACTAGGAGGTGATGGAGACAGTCATCAGCAGCGCACACGTCAAGCCAAAGTACCTAATTTGGCTGCATTTCACATTCAGTTGGAGGAGCTGTAGCTAACGCCTGCTCTTACTCCGTGTTACTGTAGGTCAACACCTCTATAGCCGTGGTTCACAGTGAAGGGTGAACCTGGACCCTGGTCTCGCTCACATCTGGAACTCATTCATCTTCTCTTCTAACAGAAAGTGCTGGGAAGAACATGCCAACTTGTTAATACTTGACGTGCCATATGCCTATATATCTTCTTTAAATACTGTAAATACTGACAAAATGATGTAACAGAGAGAGAATTCCTGGGATTGGCGGTTTTTGAACATTCACAGTCGCAGAGGGGTGAATGTTTACCGTGTGGTTGGCTGTAATCCATGTTCATGTCAACGCACCGTTAAAACACACAGAGACAGAACTATGTCAATACCATTAGAGGATGGTGATGAGGTACTTACTGTAGTCACGCAGGCCTCTCAAATGCAGGAGCGAATGGAGTAGAAATAAGGGAAACTATAGCCAGTGGGGCACATTATTGCTGTAACAATGTGGCTTTGCTAGGACCCTGGGCACTCCTTCATGGTTAACCCTCCCCATCTCTGTGTGTCGGACCAGACAGCCTTAGCCACAGCTTTCTGTGGTGCACCGTGCTGAGTGCTGAGATTACACATGGTTTTAATGTTAGATTGTTACATTAGCCTCCTGGGCCCTGGCAGCCAGCCTCTGCTCTGCTGGCCTAACCCACAGATGCCATACTGTAGCTTTATTTAGGCATGAGGATCAGTCCACGTATTTCTCATCCCCTTGTTTCCCCCCCAGACTGTGAGGGGTATGAAAACATTCACTCTGGAAAACATTCACACTCTGCGCCTGCCAGGGCTTTGTCTGCCAGAGATGAGGAAAGCAGGACTTTTGTCTTGTTCTTTTTTCAAGACCAAAGTTAGGCCTTTCGGCTGGTAAATACATGACATAAGGCCCTTAGAAACCCACATAATAGCTTTGCCCTTTGTGGTGTGTGTTCGTTTAACACTAAGCAAGTCTGACACATTCCCAGTCAACTCTGGCACATCTCTGAACCCCATTTAGATTCCTCATGTGTCAAATGTTGTATTTGTCACACCTACACTCAATGGCTAGTGTTCATTCCTCTTTCCTACCAAGGTTGATCTGTTCTCTCTTAATTTGAGCCAGTTTGCTACATCGGGAAAATAATCCTGCAGCAACAGGAAATGTGGATTATTATGTGGATTATTATAAATTGACATTTTTTGTAGGGGTTGATACATTTTTGTAAGGGAAAATCAAGTCAGAAGCCTTTTTAAACCTCAAATAGCCTACAAGTTTTACATTTCATGCATTGCTGGAAAGTTCTCCTGCAACAGGATTATCAAATTTAGATCCTACACCTGTATAGACATACACACACACACTAACTAAAACTGTAGAGTATGGTCTGAAAAGATTCCAATGTTATTTACCAGAAATCACCCCAGTGACAGAGAATATGGTCTAACTGTCCAGAGTGTGGTCTGAACCCCGATATGTTAAACAGCTCGGAAGGTTCCATTTTATACACGACAGAATCATCCAAGGTCATTCTTGGTGAATAAGAGCTGTCACTGTCAGTTTTCTCACACCTGGCTGTCAGAAGCCTCACCACCTTGACAGAGCTGGTAGTCAGCGTCTAGACAAGGTCTTGGAAATGTAAGTATCACCAGAGAAATCACTCAACCTACTAGTTATGGTATGTGACGTGTATCTCTGGGGAAAGTATGTTGCTAATGGTGAAATGCTTTTTAAACTGGCTCCTGGTTTTAGTGTATGGTAGAAGTTAGAAGTAATTAACTTACTTTGATGTTGATTTTGAAGGTACAGATGTGGTATCTTAATTTGATCACCGCGTTGCAGGAGAATTTCCTACTGATACATTTTTCACAAGGGGAAATCTGGTCAGAGATTTGCAGGAGAATTTCCTGCAACACAGGAAATAAAACATTTTGTTGTGAATTCAAGGTTTTAAAAAGGCTTCTATAAAGTTTGTCATTTCCACTTAGAAATTTCAGACTTGATTTTCCCTTGTGAAAAATATATCAACCGCTACAAAAATGTCCATGAATTATAATCCACATAATAATTAATATTTCCTTTTGTTGCAGGATTATTTACCTGCTGTAGGAGACTGGCTCAAACTAAGATTCCACATCTGTATGAAGTTTAGTGTCAGCTAAAAAAAAAAGAAGTGTATTTCACTTTTTATGGTTCGTCCAGAACGTGTTTTCCAAGAGCTTTCAGGGATAATATGTGATTTTCGAGAAATGTTCCATCTACCAGTGAGACAGAAATTGTGTAAATCCTCTTGATTGTGTTAAGAGTCAACGCCCAGTGCAGTGTGTGTAATGTCCTGTGAAGCAGACAGGCTGCGCATGTAGATATTGCCTGCCTCTGCTTTTGATGAGGTGTCAGTTTCCTAAACCGTATTACTAAGACAAGCCAAACCCTGGGAAAGAAAGGATATAAGGAAAGGAATCTAGAAAATATGTGGAACATATGTGTTGTGTACATTATTTGATAAGGAGGACTGTCTGTGCATGGGACGGAGAACGCTGTGTGTGGAGGGGTGTATGAAGGGGTCTGTGTGTGTGTGAGAGAGCGGGGGGTAGAGTAAAGTTTCTCATTTTCCCTCTCTGAGCTGTGGGGGAGAATGGCTAACTCTGCATGCCAAAATAATATAATAAAAGGCCTTTGCTCTGGTTTGTTTGAGTGGAGGCTGGCGCTATAAAGTTGTGCTTTTATTTGAGCAGGATGCTGAAGGATGTAGCCCAGCCTGTTACCACTCGTCAATGCTCCAATTGTCGTCTTAGGAATTGCATTGTGGTCATAGACTACATGAGCGAAACAGCTGGTTTTTCTCTGTGCTATACGTCTGGTATGTTTTCATTGCAGCAGACCAAACAATGCTTCTAGTGTACAGCAGCTGAATATGTACTGTCGCGCTTACATTCCAATCACTTCTCCCACTTCTTCCTTTCCCGAGAAAACAAGGTTGTGGATCCTTTAACAGTGAACGTCAGTATGTCGGTTTAGGACCGTATGTGTGCTTCTGTGTTCACCTGCTATGATCAAGGCATCTGAACAGACCGTCTACACAGGATACTGTTACTCTGAGTGAACTATGATGTGTGGGTCCTGCAGGATGGCCTCAGCCCCCTGCTGCTGTCCGCCAGACACGCCCAGACAGAGGCGTGCGGCAGCCTCCTGGACTGGGGAGCCGACGTCAACGCGTGTGATAAGAACGGCAGGTAGGGGAGGACTCATCTGGCAAATCACACTTGCCTTCCACTTCATAACTTCATCTCATCATTACAGGGTTGTCTACAAGCACGTTACATTATAATGCCTTGATGGTGAGGATGATGATGGTGAGGATGATGATGATGATGATGGTGAGGATGATGATGGTGAGAATGATGGTGAGGGTGATGATGGTGGTGTGGATGATGATGATGTAAATGATGAGTATTGTGATGACGGCAATGACGATACTATTTCTGACTGTGTGATACAGGACAGCGGTGATGCTGGCCAGTGAGAGCAGCAGTGTGTCTGTAGTGGAGGTTCTGGTCCAGAGAGGAGCTGACCTCCAGGCTGTGGACTCTTTGGGTCACGACGTCCTGCACTACGCCAAAATGTCTGGCAGCAGTGAAGTCAAGGCCGTCCTCACTGCGGCGCTGCACAAGGCCCACTCCGACTCAGGTGAGACAGGAACTGTCTTCATTACTGGATTGTGCCTAGTATGAGGCAGTTGACCAGACTCTAGCAGACTCCTTCAGGCTTAATTTCCCTTCAAATCTATTTGAGGTGTGTGGAAGTTATGACATTCAAGCACAGTGTTTCCCAACTCCAGTCCTCCAGTGCCCTCAACAATACACATTTCTTTCTACCCATGTACATCATTGACCTCTTTGTGGTCAAGCTTTGAAATGCAGCTTTTCAGTTTGCCTGTTATGCAGAATTGACCCAACACTGCCATCTTCAGGCTGTCCCTTGAATGTTGTTCCCCCCCTTCTCTCCTCTCCTCATTCACAGACACCCCGAAGTCCCCAAAGTCCCCCAAAACTCCTCAGGTAAGTTACCAGTACTTCAGCTTCTGCAACCTTGCTATCTTCTTCCAAACTGCAACCAGTTGTCCTGCTCATTGACCCTACACACATTTACTTGATATATTACACTTATTAGTCTAATCAGAAGGAATAATACACATGAAACAGTCAGAACCAACCTCTTGCCACAGTATCATCATTAAACAACCTAATCTTGAATAAGATTGATAGCTTTCTTTTTAAACCTTGTGTTTTTTTTACGTAATGAAACTCGTTTTGAAATGCACTTCAAGCAGCATGTATTTTTTTTGTTTTGTATTTCATTTAACTAGGGAAGTTAGTTAAGAACAACTTCTTATTTACGGCCTACCAGAGAACAGTGGGTTAACTGCCTTGTTCAGGGGTAGAACAACAGATTTTTTACCTTGTCACCTCGGGGATTCGATCCAGCAACCTTTCGGTTACTGGCCCAACGCTCTAACCACTAGGCTACCTGCCACCCCAAAACAGGACAATGTATGAGCATGAATCTAACACCGTAGCTAAACAGATTACTCTCCAAGCCCTTGCTACTCCTGGATAAATACCTTCTCTTTGATTACAAGTTCTCCAAATGTTTGATTCTTCTTTTTCACTAGCTAACCTAACTAAACACTGCGGGATCGTTCTTCTGTTTTTGTTCTTCTTTCTTCCCACTCCTTCACTCACACCTCAGCATGATCAAGTGGCTAGATTAGGTGGCGATCCAAGCACAACTCCCAAAAAACGAAAAGCACCTCCACCTCCCATAAGTCCTGTGCAGGTAAAGGCATGTCTCTCTCTGTCAGTCAGTCTGCCTGTCAGTCAGTCTGCCTACTTGTCAGTCAGTCTGCCTGCCTGTCAGTCAGTCTGCCTGCCTGTCAGTCAGTCTGCCTGTCAGTCAGTCTGCCTGTCTGTTTTGGGTCTGTTCGTTTCCCGTCTGTGTGGCTATCTATGTATCTGCTTCCCTTTTGATTGATCCTTAGCCCTGTTTGTGTCAGGTAACGCTTTACTTTGACTCTGAAGGAAGTTCTTGAACGTTATAATATGTGTTGACCTCGTATGTGTCTGTTTGAATTCCCAGTAGTAATTACTGTGTCAATACAGCAAAACACGTAAGAAATGTAATTCACCTTTGTATCTGTTTGGATACCCAGTGTTGTCTTTAAATGTTTTGGACCCTCACCCTGCTTGTCTACTGCTTTCATTCAAGGGCTCTTTGTATTCAGTACATTAGGGTTGTTATTCTGTCTGTCTCAGTGTAATTGTATGTATTGACTATTGCTGAAGTACTGTAACTGAAATGTCTAGTTCCGAACGCGGGGAGTAAACACTGAGAAATGTAATTTATGTTTTATGTTTCCAAACTTTCTAGATGTCTAGCCCCAACTCTCCCGCGTACATGACCCCAAATGAAACTCCAGTCTCCAGTAAAAGTTTTGGATCTAAAGTATTCAATTATAAGGTACATGCACTTACATACACTCAAGAATTTCTTAGAAGTCATTACAGGGCTCTCATTTAAAAGAACAGCTCTTTTCTCTAAAGTATTATCTTGGTTGTTTGCCCGTCATGTTTTTGTTCTGTGTCGATATTTTTGTTTATGTTGGTTTTGCTCACTGCTCGCTCTCTCTCGTCCGTCCGCCCCCCCCCATCCCATCCCCTCCCTGTCTCAGGAGGAGGAGTTGCAGAGCGTGTCTCTGAGGGAGGAGGTGGAGAAGCTACAAGGGGAGAAGTGCATACTGCTGGAGACCATTGAGGATCTGAAGCAGATTGTGGACCAGACTGTGACTATGAGCCAGACGGAGCCGGGGCCCAAGGCGAGTTACAGCTACAGCGCAGGCCTTTAATATCACTTTCCTGCACTGCTTTGATCCCAGGCCTCTAGCATTCTCTGTCCCCTTTCTATCTCTCTGGAACCCATTTATACAGCTGCTGTGCTGTGTTTTTAATGGCTGGGGATGTTCAGGTAGAGAATCCTGCCTGCTCCAGGGCACTGTCCTGCTGTAGCTCAAAACCCCACACAGTCACCCACACTGTTGACTAATATTACTACATGTACTAATGGAAGGTTATGGAAGTCTCATGAGATGCCCCAAGAACTTAACATATTCCCTGGTAGTCCAAACCATTGCAGGTTAACTGTATAATTGTGTTGATACAGGCAGAGGACTGTGGGAAGGTAGACTCAGCTCTAGTAGTGGCCCTACAAGCAAAGATTACTGCTCTGTCTCTGGAGAACCAGCAGTTAGCCCAGATACTCAAGGTAAGCTGTCAAACGAAACAACTCGTCATTCCAAGAGCGTAGATATCCCATTATAGTGATAATAGGCCTTTTCTCTGTCAATCGTAATACCAGTGTTTTGTTTACTATAATTTGTCACTCTACATAGGAAAAATCCATTAAGATCCTAAAAATCGACTAAACAGTGGTTACTTATTTTTCCTCAATTCTCATCTCTCCATCTCTATGTAGAAGCGTCCGTCTCCCCAGGGAGGTGAGGGGGGCCATGAAGACTCGTCCCGTCCAGATAGTATGAACTCTAACGCCTCCTACCACACCACCCACGAGTCCCCCAGCGAGACCCTGCTCCAGCCTCAGGTGACCGAGGAGGACATGTCTGAAGGGTCCGCCCTGGAGCTCAGCATCACCTCCCTGAGACAGGAGGAGGAAGAGAGTGAGGAGGGGGGGAAGGAGGGAGGCGAGGAGGAGATCAGGCTGCTGAGGGAGACCTTAGGGAGCATCCAGTCTAAACTACAGGAGACGCAGAAGGAGAACCGCACACTCCATGCCAGGTTCATACCTGAGCAGGATGAGGAGAAGGGAAGGGAGGGAAAGGTGCTGCTTGAGAGTCTAGCAGAGCTCCAGGCCAAGCTGACGGAGACACAGGAGAAACACCAGCAGGCCAGAGAGGAGGTGCTGGCCCTCAGGGCACAGATTGAAAGAGGAGGTGCTGGAGGAAGGGAATTGGCAGAGCAGGAGCTCCAGAGACTGAGAAGCTCTCTGGAGCAGGAAGTGAAAGAGCTGAGGTCCCAGCTGGCCCAGTCAGGGCAGCAGAGGGAGAGGGATGTAGGCCGGATCAGGGAGCTGGAGGCCAGGCTGAAGGCAGCAGACCACAGCTCTGATCACGATAAGAGTTTGCTGGTGGACCGGTACAAGGAGGCACAGGAGGAAATCAGGATGCTGCAGGAGGCGCTGAGGGGGACGGTCCCTGTGGAGGCTGCAGCTAATGACTTTGAGGAGATGAAGGGTGAGCTGGGGAGTGTTATTGATGGGCTGCAGCGCCGCCTGCTGGAGCTCTCCAAGTCCTACAGTGAGGCCAAGAGTGAACTGAGCTCCACCAGGAACCAGCTGGAAGAGACCCGGGCTGTCAAGTCTAAGCCTGGCAGCCCTGTATTCTCCCCAGTCAAAGAGCAGGACACGCTGAGGAGCAGAGTGGAGGAGCTGCAGGCATCGTTAGCCGACACACAGGGCAAGTACTCAGCCTCTCTGGAGGAGATCGCCCTCCTGAAGCAGGAGGCTGATGCTCTGGCCCAGGGGTCAGTGGCGTTAGCTGACCACACCCAGGTGGTGTCCTCTCTGGGCAGCGCCATCAAGGACCTGGAGGACCAGGCAGATGCTCTGAGACAACAGCTGTCCCAGAGGGCCCTGCAGGTGGACGCCCTACAGAACAGACTGACCGTGGAGAAGGACCACACACCGGACGACTCTATATCACGGCTGGAGCACGAGCAGATGAGAGGGGGTCTGGAGACTGAGGTGGGCCACCTGACGCAGCTTCTCCAGGGGGCCCTGAGGAAGCAGGATGAGGTGGCTCTGGATGCGGCTGCAGCGTGGCAGGAGCTGAAGGAGGGGAGGAGCAAGAGGGAGGCCCTGCAGGAGCTGGCCGTCAGCAGGGAGAAGGAGAACCACGCACTGAGCACCAAGCTCAGAGGTGCCCAGGATGCCATAGCTCAGCTGAAGAAGCTGGTGGAGGGACACGTCAGCTCAGAGAGAGAGAAGAATAAGAAGGTTTGTAAGTTACAGTTTTCTGTTGGTAGAGTGTTTAGTACAATGTTCACCAGTAATGATATAGCAAATTTCCCTGGTTTGGCAAAGGAAATACTTTGAGTTTAGAAAGCTATCCCTCTATTTTGCTTCCTCATGACATTTTATTTTGTTGTGGCCATATGATAGACAGTTTCGTTCCTTGTATTGATCCCCCGCGTTGTTTGTGTCTCAGATTGATGACCTGTCGAGAGAGGTGGGGAAGTTAAAGGATGCCTTAAACAGCCTATCCCAGCTGTCCTACAGCGCAGGCTCTGCCAAGAGACAGCAGACCCTGCAGCAGCAGCAGCTGGACAACCTTCAGCAGCAAGTCAAGCAGCTGCAGTACCAGCTAGGGGTGAGTCGTGAGTCATACACCTTCACACTATAGCTAATATGGCTCATTCAACCATGAATCAGTATACTACATTCACCCTCACTCCGATAGCGTCAGAGAAGACAGGATACACTCTTTACACAAATCCCTTCGACTAAGGACTTTCCTGGAACAACTGCCAGACAGTTGGAAGCGGAATTGCAATGAATTATGTGCTGAAATTAAGATCTCTGTACTGTCATGATTAGCCTCCGTGTTAGAGCCAAGAGATATAATGTACTGATACAGGGCATCCTCCTTTGGTCCAGGGGAGGACAAACGGGACCCTCCTGTATCTCACCATCTTCCGCTGTTTGTCACAGGCTGCACACGTTGGTGTATACGTTGGCTTTATCAAACGTATGCATCAAACTGTATGTGTAGATGGCTTGACAGAAATGGTAGCAGAAGTTGAATGTTGAACCTTTGTTGCACACACATCCAGATGATGCTGCGTAATATTTTTGCGCATTAACGCTGTCGGTGTGATCAAGGCGTTAGCCATTGACCTCCCTGTTCCTCTGGATGTACTGTGCAAATCAGATGGCTCTGAGGAAGGACATTTGACATGTAGATGCTGATCTTTGAAGGACGTCTACTGTAATTTATGTTTTCTGTTTCTGTCACTGCTGGGTGTTTGCCTAAAATATTCAGTCTTTGGTTTATTGCTTATCTTTCATGATTCTGAGCAGTTTCATCATGGTTTTTATAGCTGGTGTATGATATTCCACCAATTGGTTAACGCGCTAGCCTGTTTCTGCATCTCTTTACTATAGGAGTCAAAGAGGCAGCACCATGAGATAGTGTCCGTCTACAGGATGCATCTCCTATACGCCGTTCAGGTACGTTTTTATGCATACTGGGTACTCTGCGATTTCATATTAAATGGCGCAGATGTGGTTTTAATGGTATTACGTCATTGCTTTATTCCTCATAGGGTCAGATGGATGAGGACGTTCAGAAAGCCTTGAAGCAGATTCTGAGGATGTGCAAAATGCCAACAGAAGCCAAATGAAGTGTCTGAGATGGAGCAGCCTATCTATCTACTGCCAGTGCTGGAGAGGAGACAAGGAAACGACATCCTTACACGCTAGTCTCCTAACCTACATGGCCTGTCACACATGTGTGCCGCATCCGTCCATCAAAGTCACACGTCCAGCAAAATCAAAGATAATGATTCTTTATTTGTCTACAAATTATTTCAGAGGGGAGCTACCATATGAAGACTTCTTGTCAATAGATTTGAATGGCATCCTATCTTTGAACTAGCAGTGTTAGTTTTGTATTGTTGTCAATTAGTTTTTAATTGTAGCACTGGTTTTCATGACAATGATATAATTCCATTTTTGGGACCTCTGCATGCAATTTTTCCTAAATCAACCACATGCAAAATGCTTTTTCGACACATTTATCAATATTTTCCTAATAGCATAAAATGTTTATGAAAACTAAAAGTTGCAAATGTATGGAAGATTTTTCTAGATACATTTATGAAATGAAAACAAAGAAGTTTGGTAGTTGTATTTTTTAACAACCCTATTTGGGGGTTTTGTATAAATTCAATATTGTGTGTGATAACCTAGGCCCTTTTTAGTGTCTGCGATCTGTGAATGCCAATTTTACCCAATTGGGGGTTTTTGTCCTCATTTACACCATATTCCCTTGGAGGCTTTTTAAATCAATATGACTTTATGAACAGAATCGACCTTTTGAGTAATGTAACCCCCCATTGCGTCAACAATGATATTTATTGAGCAATTATCCCGTACTTGAAGGGTGAGGTGGTATCAGATCTCTGGGGAGTGTCTCTCTGAGGACAGAAAATACCCATGTGACTAATGCACTTTCATCATGCTGTACTCCCATTCAAACTCTATATTGCCTCAGCAGATTACCTGTCCCATCCGGGACATCTTAGTTTTTGTGTCCCGTGTGCCTGCTCTTTCTGTGTTGAAGCCTGACAGACTTGTCTTGACTCTTGATCTTCTTCCCTCATTTTGTAATATCATTATAGTGTTATATTATTATAGGGGGGTGAAACAACCAACTATTTCAGTGTTGCTATACTGTATCTTGGTATGGCAGCATGTGAGTCTGTTGGACTGTTGCTCAGCCTCATTCAAACCACTTCATCCACATACTGTACATGAGCAGTAGAGTAGGTATAGTAAGCACCATAAAACACGAAGTTCATTACTCATAAATATGGCTATAATCTCTGGTGGACAGATGCACGTAACATAATGGTACTAGCATCTGTCGACAGACTGGGATGCGTTACGAACGAGGAACTTTGTTCTGGTAAGCAGATTCTTCATCATTTGGACAAATCGCGATTTCGCAGGCGCTCTCGTTTTTAGGAAGGGGACATCCGGCCCATAGATTTGCCCAACACTGGCTGGTTTATCCGTTTAAAGGGGTGGAGATTTAGCTAGTCTTGTTCAAGAGGCCATTGTTCCGGTCTAGAAGCACGATTTCGGTACTGCAGCTTAACTGAGAAAGACAATTCACATAGACGATACCATAGAGAAATTACATTTAAAAAGTCCAAAAAAGACACTTAAATCGTCACCTTTGTGCACACACATCCATTGAATTATTTAAATAATTGTCGCTGGGGCAGATTAGATTTGTTTTATATACATTTTCATACACAGCCGAACATATAAAAATGTTCTATTCATCCAATGTCTGTCATGTTTTTGGATCACGTGATGATGTCGTCGCTAATCGCTCTGTGTGCACTGAGTGCTAGTGAGTTGGGCTGAGTAAATCGGATGCAACCCGAATATAGACGGTCCATGAATTGGCGTGTGAGAACGTGAGAAGATTACGTTGAAACAACGGTCGGACATTTTAGACGCTTAATCTAGTTCTAGTTTAGTGGTCTCGTTAGTACATTTTTTAAAACACGTCTCCTTCCCAGAAATGAATCAATCATCTGGCGCAATTACGCAATAATTTTGTTCTGGATGTCCGGGATTAGTAGGGCTCCAATTTGGTGCTGTATCATTGTGGCCTGGTAATAGTAAGAACTGCACCATTTCATCCCTGCACTGCCACGGTTGACCTCTACAAATCATGTATTTTACAATAGCCCATGGCATCTGAACTCTTTTGAAAACAAGCTCCATTATAGTTGTACCACTAAAATGGTACAAGGAACAATGCTGAAGATGCATCCAATGAGAAATAGTTGAGTATATTAGTGGGTTGAACACTCTTACATTGACTGTGCCATGTATTACACAGTGTACTCCCATAGTGATCAAGGTGATGTGCAATTACAACAGACACGTGATATGCAGGATGACTCCAGTTATGGATGATATACATAACCCGAACCTATACATACCACCACAGTTCTGTACTCTGGTTTCAGCATTATTTGGGCTCCTCACTGTGTTTACACAGGCGGCTCAATTATGGGCAAACGATCTGATCTGATTGGTCAAAAGACCAACATATCAGTATTGGGCTGCCTGTGTAAACACAGCCTAAATTATTTAGGATGATCCACTACAGCGGAGTAATAGAATATAATAGAACATGATGAAGACAGGAGTGAAGTTATATCCCAGGTCACTCGATGACTTTCTCTAAATCTCTTGTTAACAAGGTAAAAAATAAGACTTCTCTTTGTGACAGAGGTTAATAAGCATTGCCTGAATGTTTTGAATTTAGAAAGGGATAAGGATGAGATGCCCCTTGTCTCCTGTTGTTTTTACAACTGTTTTTGTAATGGAAACTGATTTTGATGTGTCTGTTTGCCAGTTGTTTTTCACCCAATTCAATAAATTGTGAAGACCTCGCCTGTTGCCTTTTCCATAAATATGGCGTGTATTGATCCAATTGGCTGTGGGGATGATTGCTTTTTATTTCAACCCCTGCCAGAGAGCCCAAGGGCCCTAATCAATAATAAATTAGGATGACAGAGAGGCTTCTGCCAAACAATTAAAGAATGACTAGCTCTGATTTCAACACATACCACTTTTGGTGACGTAAAGCAGGTGGACATAATTTGTTCTCTGGAAAACGTACTTATTTTTAGAAGAAGTAGAGCATTAGATGAATGTTGAAATGGTAAGCGGCTCAGGTTTCCCCAGGCGTGGATGTCTGTGTTATATGTATAATGGCTATTAGATACGGATTTATCTCTATTAGCCTGACATCAGACTGCATTTACAGCCCTGATGACATCCTCCTTATGTATACAGGAACCTGTTTCAAAGACTTTTGCCTGGACAGTCACTATTCCCTATCTCTGGTCATTATTCATGTCTGTTCCTCTAGATTCAATCTGTAGCGCAGAAGATCTACACTTTAGTGCGAAATTGAAATTAAAAGGCAATGTTCCCATGTTCGAGGAGACCACATTCGAGGTAAATGCTGCCATGGCCGTAACTAATTTGAAAAAATAAATTAATAATAAAAATATATATTTTGTACACAAAGAAAATCAATTACGGGTCAGCATTGAACATTTCTCTGCCGGTGTTGATCAAAGCTCAGAACGCTTATATCCTTGATCTGACTGAGTTCTATTCGCACCTGCCTCTTTGCGAATGAGTGGAATCATGAACAGTTGTGTGTTCACTATGTTTGCCTCCATCCTCCGGATTTGCCTCCCAGGTAAGCCTTTTTATCAGCACTTTCACCACTGTCTCAAACAGCTGAGGGCCTGAGACATGAAATGAACTACATTTTTCTTTATACATGTTCTCTGACAACCTAGAGAACTTAGGTTGTCATGGAAAATGTATGGAGTAAAAAGTACAATATTTTTGTTAGGAACATAGTGAAGTAAAAGTTGTCAAAAATATAAATAGTAAAGTAAAATACAGATACCCCAAAAAACGACTTAAGTAGTACTTTAAAGTATTTTTACTCAAGTACTTTACACCACTGGTTCTAAAAATGCCTTTTGTCCGGCATCTCGCAAACATACTACGTGCTTCTAGTTCCGACAGTGCAGTAATATCTAACAAGTAATCTAACAAATTCACAACAACTACCTTATACACACAAATGTAAAGGGATGAATAAGAATATGTACATACAAATATATGGATGAACGATGGCCGTGCGGCATAGGCAAGATGCAGTAGATGGTATAGAATACAGTATATACATATGAGATGAGTAATGTAGCATATGTAGACATTATTAAAGTGGCGTTATTTAAAGTGACTAGTAATACCTTTATTAAATCAATTTATTACATTTATTAAAGTGGCCAGAGATTTGAGTCTGTATGTTGGCAGCAGCCACTCTGTGTTAGTGATGGCTGTTTAACAGTCAGATGGCCTTAATATAGAAGCAGTTTTTGTGTCTCTTGGACCCAGCTTTGATTCACCTGTACTGACAGTACCTTCTGGAGGGTAGCTGGGTGAACAGGCAGTGGCTCGGGTGGTTGTTGTCCTTGATGATCTTTTTGGCCTTCCTGTGACATTGGGTGCTGTAGATGTCCTGGATGGCAGGTAGTTTGCCCCTTTGATTCATTGAGCAGACCACACTACCCTCTGGAGAGCCTTGCGGTTGTGGGCGGAGCAGTTGCCGTACCAGGCGGTGATACAGCCTGACAGGATGCTCTCGATTGTGCATCTGTAAAAGTCTGAGTGTTTTAGGTGACAAGCCACATTTCTTCAGCCTCCTGAGGTTCACACTGTCTGTGTGCGTGGACCGTTTCAGTTTGTCTGTGATGTGTACGCTGAGGAACTGAAAACTTTCCACCTTCTCCACTACTGTCCCATTGATGTGGATGGAGGGATGCTCCCTCTGCTGTTTCCTGAAGTCCACGATCATCTCCTTTGTGTTGTTGACGTTGATTGAGAGGTTATTTTCCTGACCGCACACTCCAAGGGCCCTCACCTCCTCCCTGTAGGCCGTCTCCTCGTACCACTGTAGTGTCGTTTGCAAACTTGATGATCGAGTTGGAGGCGTGCATGGCCACGCAGTCGTGGGTGAACAGGGAGTACAGGTGGGGGCTGAGCACGCACCCTTGTGGGGCCCCAGTGTTGAGGATCAGCGGGGTGGAGATGTTGTTTCCTATCCTCACCACCTGGGGGAGGTCTGTCAAAATCCAGGACCCAGTTGCACAGGGCGTGGTTGAGACCCAGTGTCTGAAGCTTAGTGATGAGTTTGGAGGGTACTATGGTGTTAAATGCTGAGCTGTGGTCAATGAATAGCATTCTTACATAGGTATTCCTCTTTTCCAGATGGGATAGGGCAGGGTGATGGCGATTGTGTTGTCTATGGACCTATTGGAGCAATAAGCAAATTGGAGTGGGTCTAGGGTATCAGGTAGGGTGGAGGTGATATGATCCTTAACTAGTCTCTAAAAAGCACTTAATGATGGCAGAAGTGAGTGCTATGGGGCAATAGTTATTTAGCTCATTTACCTTTGCTTTCTTGGGAACAGGAACAATGGTAGCCATCTTGAAGCATGTGGGCACAGCAGACTGGGATGGATTAAATATGTCCGTAAACACACCAGCCATGCGCATGCTCTGTTTTACTCACGTTGGCCACAGTGAAGGAGAGCCCACAGGCTTTGGTAGCGGGCCGTGTCAGTGCCACTGTATTGTCCTCAAAGCATGCAAAGAAGTTGTTTAATTTGTCTGGGAGCAAGACGTCAATGTCTGCAACAGGGCTGTTTTTTTTGTGTGTAATCCGTAATTGACTGTAGACCCTGCCATATACGTCTCGTGTTTGAGTCGTTGAATTGTGACTCTACTTTGTCTGTGTACTGACGCTTTGCTTGTTTGATTGCCTTGCGGAGGGAATAGCTACACTGTTTGTATTCAATCATGTTTCCAGTCGCCTTGCCATGATTAAAAGTGGTGGATGGCACTTTCAGTTTTGTGCGAATGCTGCCATCAATCCACGGTTTCTGGATGGGGAAGGTTTTAATAGTCACAGTGGGTACAACATCACTGATGCACTTGCTAATAAACTCGCTCACCAACAATGTTGTTGTCTGAGGCTACCGGAACATATCCCAGTCCACGTGATCGAAGCAATCTTGAAGAATGGAATCCAATTGGGCAGACCAGCGTTGGATAGACCTGAGCACGGGCGTTTCCTGTCTTAGTCTATAGGCTGGGAGCAACAAAATGTAGTCATGGTCAGATTTGCCGAAGGAAGGGTGGGGGAGAGCTTTGTATGCATCGTGGAAGTTAGAGTAGCAATGGTCCAGAATGCTACCAGCTCGTGTCGCGCATTCGATATGCTGACAGAATTTAGGAAGCCTTGTTCTCAGATTAGCTTTGTTAAAATCCCCAGCTACAATAAATGCAGCCTCAAGATATATGGTTTCCAGTTTACATAGAGTCCAGTGAAGTTCTTTCAAAGCCGTCGAGGTATCTGCTTAGGGGGATATACATGGCTGTGACTATAATCAAAGAGAATTCTCTTGGTAGATAATGCGGTCGGCATTTGATTGTAAGGAATTCTAGGTCAGGCGAACTAAAGGACTTACGTTCCTGTATGTTGTTATGATTACACCATGAGTCGTTAATCATAAGGCATACACGCCCGCCCTTCTTCTTACCAGAGAGATGTTTGTTTCTGTCGTTGCGATGCGTGAAGAAACCGGGTGGCTGTACCGACTCTGACAACATATCCCGAGTGAGCCATGTTTCTGTGAAACAGAGAAAGTTACAATCTCTGATGACTCTCTGGAAGGCAACTCGTGCTCTTATTTCACCCATGTGGTTGTCTAGAGATTGGACATTTGCGAGTAAAATGCTCAGAAGCAGTGGATGGTGTGCTCGTCTTCTAAGTCTGACCGTCTGCCTATCCTGCGGTGGCCGCGTTTTTTGGGTCGGCCTCTGGGATAAGGTCCCATGTCCAGGGTGGAGGTCCGAACAAAGGAACCGCTTCGGGAAAGTCGTATTCCAGGTCGTAAATTTGTTAAGTTGACTTCACTTTTATATCCAGTAGTTCATCCCGGCTGTATGTAATAACACTTGAGATTTTCTGGGCTAACAATGTAAGAAATAGTACATAAAAAAAAAAAAAATACTGAATAGTTTCCTAAAGACCTGAAGCAAGGCGACCATCTCTGTCGGCGCCATTGTCTCAGGCCCCCGGGCCATTTGAGAGAGTGGTGAATGTGCTGCTAAAACGGCTTATCCGGGAGGCAAATCCGGAGGACGCAGGCGAACATAACGAACAAACAACTGTTCATGATTCCACTCATTTGCAAAGAGGCAGGTTACATTTTGAATGCTTAGCAGGATAGGAAAATTGTGAAATGCACTTACAGTATCAAGAGAACACTTGGTCATCCCTACTGCCTATGGTCTGGCGGACTCACTAAACACACTTGCATCTTTTGTAAATAATGGTGTTGGAGTGTGTCCCTGTCAATCTGTACATTTTTAAAACAAGAAAATGGTAACTTCAGCTTTGCTTAATATAAGACATTTTAAATGATTTATACTTGTTCTACTTTTGATACTTACAGTTGTAGTCGGAAGTTTACATACACTTAGGTTGGAGTCATTAAAACTAGTTTTTCAAACACTCCACAAATTTCTTGTTAACAAACTATAGTTTTGGCAAGTTGGTTAGGACATCTACTTTGTGCATGACACAAGTAACTGTTTACAGACAAATTATTTCACTTCTAATTTATAATTCACATATCAGAATTCCAGTGGGTCAGAAGTTTACATACACTAATTGACTGTGCCTTTAACAGCTTGGAAAATTCCAGAAAATGATGTCATGGCTTTAGAAGCTTCTGATAGGCTAATTGACATCATTTGAGTCAATTGGAGGTGTACCTGTGGATGTATTTCAAGGCCTACCTTCAAACTCAGTGCCTCTTTGCCTGACATCATGGGAAAATCAAAATAAATTTTTTGGAGACCTCCACAAGTCTTGTTTATCCTTGGGAGCAATTTCCAAAAGCCTGAAGGTACCACATTCATCTGTACAAACAATAGTCCGCAAGTATAAACAACATGGGACCACACAGCTGTCATACCGCTCAGGAAGGAGACACATTCTGTCTCCTTGAGATGAATTTACTTTGGTGCGAAAAGTGCAAATCAATCCCAGAACAACAGCAAAGGACCTTGTGAAGATGTTGGAGGAAACAGGCACAAAATGATATAGATCCACAGTAAAACGAGTCCTATATCGACATAACCTGAAAGACCGCTCAGCAAGGAAGAAGCCACGGCTCCAAAACCACCATAACAAAGCCAGACTACGGTTTGCAACTGCACATGTGGACAAAGATCATACTTTTTGAAATGCCCTCTGGTCTGATGAAGCAAAAATAGAACTGTTTGGCCATAATGACCATCGTTATGTTTGGAGGAAAAAGTGTGAAGCACGGGGTGGCAGCATCATGTTGTGAGGGTGTTTTGCTGCAGGAAGGACTGGTGCACTTCACAAAATAGATGGCTTCATCAGGGAGGAAAATTATGTGGATATACAGTGCCTTGCGAAAGTATTCGGCCCCCTTGAACTTTGCGACCTTTTGCCACATTTCAGGCTTCAAACATAAAGATATAAAACTGTATTTTTTTGTGAAGAATCAACAACAAGTGGGACACAATCATGAAGTGGAACGACATTTATTGGATATTTCAAACTTTTTTAACAAATCAAAAACTGAAAAATTGGCCGTGCAAAATTATTCAGCCCCTTTACTTTCAGTGCAGCAAACTCTCTCCAGAAGTTCAGTGAGGATCTCTGAATGATCCAATGTTGACCTAAATGACTAATGATGATAAATACAATCCACCTGTGTGTAATCAAGTCTCCGTATAAATGCACTTGCATTGTGATAGTCTCAGAGGTCCGTTAAAAGCGCAGAGAGCATCATGAAGAACAAGGAACACACCAGGCAGGTCCGAGATACTGTTGTGAAGAAGTTTAAAGCCGGATTTGGATACAAAAAGATTTCCCAAGCTTTAAACATCCCAAGGAGCACTGTGCAAGCGATAATATTGAAATGGAAGGAGTATCAGACCACTGCAAATCTACCAAGACCTGGCCGTCCCTCTAAACTTTCAGCTCATACAAGGAGAAGACTGATCAGAGATGCAGCCAAGAGGCCCATGATCACTCTGGATGAACTGCAGAGATCTACAGCTGAGGTGGGAGACTCTGTCCATAGGACAACAATCAGTCGTATATTGCACAAATCTGGCCTTTATGGAAGAGTGTCAAGAAGAAAGCCATTTCTTAAAGATATCCATAAAAAGTGTCGTTTAAAGTTTGCCACAAGCCACCTGGGAGACACACCAAACATGTGGAAGAAGGTGCAGTGGTCAGATGAAACCAAAATTTAACTTTTTGGCAACAATGCAAAACGTAATGTTTGGCGTAAAAGCAACACAGCTCATCACCCTGAACACACCATCCCCACTGTCAAACATGGTGGTGGCAGCATCATGGTTTGTGCCTGCTTTTCTTCAGCAGGGACAGGGAAGATGGTTAAAATTGATGGGAAGATGGATGGAGCCAAATACAGGACCATTCTGGAAAAAAACCTGATGGAGTCTGCAAAAGACCTGAGACTGGGACGGAGATTTGTCTTCCAACAAGACAATGATCCAAAACATAAAGCAAAATCTACAATGGAATGGTTCAAAAATAAACATATCCAGGTGTTAGAATGGCCAAGTCAAAGTCCAGACCTGAATCCAATCGAGAATCTGTGGAAATAACTGAAAACTGCTGTTCACAAATGCTCTCCATCCAACCTCACTGCGCTCGAGCTGTTTTGCAAGGAGGAATGGGAAAAAATGTCAGTCTCTCGATGTGCAAAACTGATAGAGACATACCCCAAGCGACTTACAGCTGTAATCGCAGCAAAAGGTGGCGCTACAAAGTATTCACTTAAGGGGGCTGAATAATTTTGCACGCCCAATTTTTCAGTTTTTGATTTGTTAAAAAAGTTTGAAATATCCAATAAATGTCGTTCCACTTCATGATTGTGTCCCACTTGTTGTTGATTCTTCACAAAAAATACAGTTTTATATCTTTATGTTTGAAGCCTGAAATGTGGCAAAAGGTCGCAAAGTTCAAGGGGGCCAAATACTTTCGCAAGGCACTGTATTGAACATCTCAAGACATCAGTCAGGAAGTTAAAGCTTGGTCGCAAATGGGTCTTCCAAATGGACACTGACCCCAATCATACTTCCAAAGTTGTGGCAAAATGGACAACAAAGGACAACAAAGTCAAGGTATTGGAGTGGCCATCACAAAGCCCTGACCTCAAACCTGTAGAAAAATTGTGGGCAGAACTGAAAAAGCGTGTGCAAGCAAGGAGGCCGACAAACCTGACTCAGTTACACCAGCTCTGTCAGGAGGAATGTGCCAAAATTCACCCAACTTATTGTGGGAAGCTTGTGGAAGGCTACCCTAAACGTTTGACCGAAGTTAAACAATTTAAAGGCAATGCTACCAAATACTAATTGAGTGTATGTAAACTTCTGACCCACGGGGAATGTGATTAAATAAATAAAAGCTGAACTAAATCATTCTCTCTACTATTATTCTGACATTTCACATTGGCGCTGGAAGGAATGGCAGCAGTTTTACGGGTGCCCAACCCTGTTTTATTTCTTTACTTACACACACACACACACACACACATTTTTTTTCTCGCATTATTGGTTAGAGCCTGTAAGTAAGCATTTCACTGTAAGGTGTTGTATTAGGCGCACGTGACAAACAAACTTTGATTTGAAAACTAAGTGGTGATCCTAACTGACCTAAAACAGGGCATTTTTACTAGGATGTCATTTACTAAATGTCAGGAATTGTGAAAAAATTGTGAATTGTGAAAAACTGAGTTGAGATGTATTTGGCTAAGGTGTATGTAAACTTCCGACTTCAACTGTAAGTATATTTTAGAAATTACGTTTACTTTTGATACTTAAAAATAAAATACTTTTAGACTTTTACTCAAGTAGTATTTTACTGGGTGACTTTCACTTTTACTTGAGTAACTTTCTATTAAGGTATCTATACTTTTACTCAAGTATGACAATTGGGTACTTTTTCCACCACTGTTTAAAACCGTCCCGCGACTCCTGCGTTGTCTACAAACATCCCCCAAACAAACAAAAACCGACTCTCTGAGAAAGACTGCACAACTTGTAAATAGTCGCTGTCAGTCAGGTGACTAGCTTCCGGCAGAGACTTCTGTTGCAGTAATGCTCTGGCTAGTATTACTTAGCCAGCTATAAGGAAGTAAGAAGCTAACGTTAATCGTAGCCTACCTCAGTAGCATATTTTCTGCTCTTGCTGAGTTCTCAAAATAACGTTGTTTTACAGAGCGTAGGCTACTGAGACAGATAGTGATGTGGCGCTTAGTGGTGAGGCAGGCTGCAATGCATGCAAAAAAATCAAAATCAAAAATCAAATTTTATTTGTCACATACACATGGTTAGCAGATGTTAATGCGAGTGTAGCGAAATGCTTGTGCTTCTAGTTCCGACAATGCAGTAATAACAAGTAATCTAACTAACAATTCCAAAACTACTGTCTTGTACACAGTGTAAGGGGATAAAGAATATGTACATAAGGATATATGAATGAGTGATGGTACAGAGCAGCATAGGCAAGATACAGTAGATGGTATCGGGTACAGTATGTACAAATGAGATGAGTATGTAAACAAAGTGGCATAGTATAGTATAAAGTGGCTAGTGATACATGTATTACATAAGGATACCGTCGATGATATAGAGTACAGTATATACGTATGCATATGAGATGAATAATGTAGGGTAAGTAACATTTATATAAGGTAGCATTGTTTAAAGTGGCTAGTGATATATTTACATAATTTCCCATCAATTCCCATTATTAAAGTGGCTGGAGTTGAGTCAGTGTCAGTGTGTTGGCAGCAGCCACTCAGTGTTAGTGGTGGCTGTTTAACAGTCTGATGGCCTTGAGATAGAAGCTGTTTTTCAGTCTCTCGGTCCCAGCTTTGATGCACCTGTACTGACCTCGCCTTCTGGATGATAGCGGGGTGAACAGGCAGTGGCTCGGGTGGTTGATGTCCTTGATGATCTTTATGGCCTTCCTGTGACATCGGGTGGTGTAGGTGTCCTGGAGGGCAGGTAGTTTGCCCCCGGTGATGCGTTGTGCAGACCTCACTACCCTCTGGAGAGCCTTACGGTTGAGGGCGGTGCAGTTGCCATACCAGGCGGTGATACAGCCCGCCAGGATGCTCTCGATTGTGCATCTGTAGAAGTTTGTGAGTGCTTTTGGTGACAAGCCGAATTTCTTCAGCCTCCTGAGGTTGAAGAGGCGCTGCTGCGCCTTCTTCACGATGCTGTCTGTGTGAGTGGACCAATTCAGTTTGTCTGTGATGTGTATGCCGAGGAACTTAAAACTTGCTACCCTCTCCACTACTGTTCCATCGATGTGGATAGGGGGGTGTTCCCTCTGCTGTTTCCTGAAGTCCACAATCATCTCCTTAGTTTTGTTGACGTTGAGTGTGAGGTTGTTTTCCTGACACCACACTCCGAGGGCCCTCACCTCCTCCCTGTAGGCCGTCTCATCGTTGTTGGTAATCAAGCCTACCACTGTTGTGTCGTCCGCAAACTTGATGATTGAGTTGGAGGCGTGCGTGGCCACGCAGTCGTGGGTGAACAGGGAGTACAGGAGAGGGCTCAGAACGCAACCTTGTGGGGCCCCAGTGTTGAGGATCAGCGGGGAGGAGATGTTGTTGCCTACCCTCACCACCTGGGGGCGGCCCGTCAGGAAGTCCAGTACCCAGTTGCACAGGGCGGGGTCGAGACCCAGGGTCTCGAGCTTGATGACGAGCTTGGAGGGTACTATGGTGTTGAATGCCGAGCTGTAGTCGATGAACAGCATTCTCACATAGGTATTCCTCTTATCCAGATGGGTTAGGGCAGTGTGCAGTGTGGTTGAGATTGCATCGTCTGTGGACCTATTTGGGCGGTAAGCAAATTGGAGTGGGTCTAGGGTGTCAGGTAGGGTGGAGGTGATATGGTCCTTGACTAGTCTCTCAAAGCACTTCATGATGACGGATGTGAGTGCTACGGGGCGGTAGTCATTTAGCTCAGTTACCTTAGCTTTCTTGGGAACAGGAACAATGGTGGCCCTCTTGAAGCATGTGGGAACAGCAGACTGGTATAGGGATTGATTGAATATGTCCGTAAACACACCGGCCAGCTGGTCTGCGCATGCTCTGAGGGCGCGGCTGGGGATGCCATCTGGGCCTGCAGCCTTGCGAGGGTTAACACGTTTAAATGTCTTACTCACCTCGGCTGCAGTGAAGGAGAGACCGCATGTTTTCGTTGCAGGCCGTGTCAGTGGCACTGTATTGTCCTCAAAGCGGGCAAAAAAGTTATTTAGTCTGCCTGGGAGCAAGACATCCTGGTCCGTGACTGGGCTGGGTTTCTTCCTGTAGTCCGTGATTGACTGTAGACCCTGCCACATGCCTCTTGTGTCTGAGCCGTTGAATTGAGATTCTACTTTGTCTCTGTACTGGCGCTTAGCTTGTTTGATAGCCTTGCGGAGGGAATAGCTGCACTGTTTGTATTCGGTCATGT
Organism: Oncorhynchus mykiss; assembly: GCF_013265735.2. Lineage (NCBI taxonomy): Eukaryota > Metazoa > Chordata > Actinopteri > Salmoniformes > Salmonidae > Oncorhynchus > Oncorhynchus mykiss. Next base: position 40,002,553 of record NC_048569.1, read on the forward strand.
TACCAGACACCTTGCCCTGATTAAAAGCAGTGGTTCGCGCTTTCAGTTTCACACGAATGCTGCCATCAATCCACGGTTTCTGGTTAGGGAATGTTTTAATCGTTGCTATGGGAACGACATCTTCAATGCACGTTCTAATGAACTCGCACACCGAATCAGCGTATTCGTCAATGTTGTTATCTGACGCAATACGAAACATCTCCCAGTCCACGTGATGGAAGCAGTCTTGGAGTGTGGAGTCAGCTTGGTCGGACCAGCGTTGGACAGACCTCAGCGTGGGAGCCTCTTGTTTTAGTTTCTGTCTGTAGGCAGGGATCAACAAAATGGAGTCGTGGTCAGCTTTTCCGAAAGGGGGGCGGGGCAGGGCCTTATATGCGTCGCGGAAGTTAGAGTAACAATGGTCCAAGGTCTTTCCTCCCCTGGTTGCGCAATCGATATGCTGATAAAATTTGGGGAGTCTTGTTTTCAGATTAGCCTTGTTAAAATCCCCAGCTACAATGAATGCAGCCTCCGGATAAATTGTTTCCAGTTTGCAGAGAGTTAAATAAAGTTCGTTCAGAGCCATCGATGTGTCTGCTTGGGGGGGGATATATACGGCTGTGATTATAATCGAAGAGAATTCTCTTGGTAGATAATGCGGTCTACATTTGATTGTGAGGAATTCTAAATCAGGTGAACAGAAGGATTTGAGTTCCTGTATGTTTCTTTCATCGCACCATGTCACGTTAGTCATAAGGCATACGCCCCCGCCCCTCTTTTTACCAGAAAGATGTTTTTTCCTGTCTGCGCGATGCGTGGAGAAACCTGTTGGCTGCACCGCTTCGGATAGCGTCTCTCCAGTAAGCCACGTTTCCGTGAAGCAAAGAACGTTACAGTCTCTGATGTCCCTCTGGAATGCTACCCTTGCTCGGATTTCATCAACCTTGTTGTCAAGAGACTGGACATTGGCAAGAAGAATGCTAGGGAGTGGTGCGCGCTGTGCCCGTCTCCGGAGTCTGACCAGAAGACCGCCTCGTTTCCCTCTCTTTCGGAGTCGTTTTTTTGGGTCGCTGCATAGGATCCACTCCGTTGTCCTGTTTGTAAGGCAGAACACAGGATCCGCGTCGCGAAAAACATATTCTTGGTCGTACTGATGGTGAGTTGATGCTGATCTTATATTCAGTAGTTCTTCTCGACTGTATGTAATGAAACCTAAGATGACCTGGGGTACTAATGTAAGAAATAACACGTAAAAAAACAAAAAACTGTATAGTTTCCTAGGAACGCGAAGCGAGGCGGCCATCTCTGTCGGCGCCGGAAGGAGGAAGCAGAGAGGTTAGTACCCAAACTTGTGGTTGGGTACCATCTGGGATCGCTTGAGAAAATCAGTACTAATCTTACCAAACAAGTTAGGAACGTTTTGTCTCTGATGCCACGTGTCAGTGTGAATCATTTCTCATATTTCCTCCCTTTCAGGGGAATAACATTAGCTAATAGGCTATGTGTTTGTAGATTGACTGAGGTGAATGAACGTACAGCAGCCAAGGTGATAATGGATGGGATCATTTTTGCTTGTTTTTGCTGTTCTCTAAATAGCATAAAGTTTTTTTTTATTTGTATAGAAATGCAGTTAATAAGCTTCAACTTTTCAAAAACAGGAGGACACTGACTGCTGATGTAGCCTCACTGACGGCAAGCAGCACACATATTTTACAGTTTTGCCCTTGCTTTGACTTATTGGAAGTAATTCTCAATTGATCATTTTCTTCAGAGAAGTGGAAATAAGGTGATTGTGCCCTGCAGGCATGTACTGTATGCACAGTCGTTCTCCTGCTGCCAAACACACCCATCACAAGTGCATATTATTGTGCCTGCAGGCGAGCATGACTGTGATCTGTGGTTCTTTGTGATTGTAATCTACCCTGAAAGTAATTCTCCAATAGCATTCAAACTTTTCCTGAGCCTCATATTAACATCACTGCTGTACCCCGGTAAAGGGAAAGGCATTCTGTTATAGGGCTCAGGGAAGTTAGAAAGGGTTGGGACCAGGGTTGGATAGTAACAGATTAAAGATGTAAACCGTTACATGTAAGGGCTAATATATATATATATATATATTTTTTACTTTAGTCCGTTACCTTACAAGCTAATATATTGTAATCAGATTACAGATACTTTTGAAAAACTAGATGATTATTTCGGGGATTACTTTTGAATACAGAAAGGATGTTTGCGAAAATAAATCTTTAACACTTCTCTGTTTTCTCAATGACATTAGAAAAAAGGAGCAAGTTTAAATTTGTTCCAACTGAGCGAGTCTGACCACAAGTCAGAGACCGTTATGATGACATGCCAAATGTGTTTGATGGATTGCGGGAAAAGAGCAAGAATGGGCTTTTGTAGGCTACAGTCTAAGCTATGTCTTCCAATGGGCGACTGCTGTCGGCATCCAAAGATTATCCAATTTGAATAAACGCTTGGAGGTAAGGATGACAAGCAGGGGTGTAGTCTACGGCGATACGGATATCACTTATTATTGATATCTACATAGCGCATTGATGTGAATCACACTACTGCTCTCTCATTTAGCTATTTGCGATTTACGGATTGTGGTTGTTGTGGATGGCTGTTCACAAATCTAAATGTCTATTTGAACCCAATAATGGTTAATTTCAAGAAGTTTAAACTGCCTATCAGTCATTGTTTTGGAAACCGGTGGACAGCCAGTGAAAAATGCACTGTTGCAACAGCTGCATAGTGCGGATCCCAGCCTAAGAAATAAAGTGGGACTTTTATTACTCAGTCTAATTCATGCCAGCTAGGTAAACTTTAACATTGCAGGATAAATCAATAGATGTTGTTCAATTGGTAACATAGATTGTTGTCTTCGTCTTATGTCTCTTAAGGGAAAGTAATCTAAAAGTAACAATGTAAATAGATTAAGTTACTGAGTTTGGGTAATCCAAAAGTTACGTTACTGATTGCAATTTTGGACAGGTAACTGTAACGGATTACATTTAGAAAGTAACCTACCCAACCCTTTTTGGGACTAGGGTCTCTATTCAATCAAATCTGCTTTAGCCGAAATCCGCATAGGTATTATTTTGAGGTGTCGGAGGTGGAACTGCGATAGAGCTGTCAAATCCACATGCAGCTCCTGGAATTATACCTAAAGCGGACATTGCCAATGGCTGCACAGAGTCGCAATAAGATAAATCCCATGGAGCATTGTTTACAAGTTCAAATATTGGAATGTGAGATCTACACCTTTATATAGGCTGATAGAAATCCTCATTATTTTGTTTAATGATTTTCAATTTGAGTGTAATTATTTCTGTATACTGTAGCCTAAACTTTTTACGGGAGTGGGACTGGTATGGCTTCTTAACAATTATCAAGAGCAGCTGCTCACTGATTTGTCAGTTCCACCTAGCCTGGCTGACACGCGACCCACGTGACTACCCAGCGAGCTAGTGTCAGCCCATAGAGAAGGATAGAGGCCTCTAGCCAAAAGGCCATACTAGCATGGGCAGCACCATTTGAGGGATTCCACCATTTTAATGTAGTCAACTGGGTGGGACATTTCATTGGCGGATCCCTCCTGGTGACCCTGTTGGAGTCAAGTCCAACCGGGTCATCAGGAGGGATCAGCCAATCATGAAGAAGAAAATGTACTACTTCAAAATGGAGATAGCCTCAATAGTGCAGATACAAAGATGTCCTCTATCTATCTTTATGTGTCAGCCAGACTACGTTGCACCTCCAAAACATCAGCTATGTGGGTGTCTGGGCTATCGCTGGTTAACGCTTGATCTGATTGAATCTAGGCCTAGGATAGAGGGCACTTTACTTCGCTGCAGGCCTGCACTGACCTCAGGACACTGACAGCTCCTTTTGGTATGCACCCGACACACACACACACACACACACACACGTGAACAGACTGTCCTTGCTGTGCCGTGGCCTCAGATGTGCTGCCAGCTGAATTTTGGGGTAATTTATCCGCTCTATTTTCCTCTTCCCGGTGGCACAACCCTTTAGAGTTTCCTCCCCTGGCCCACTGTCATTCCCCTAGGGCAGAGAACAGAGAGCCACCACTATAAACCTCTGCCACATTCTGACTCTCCTAGAGCCAACAAACTAGTTCACTTCTCATGACTCACGCCAATAGATCTTTATAACCTTTAAATTCTATATTGTTTTCCTGGTTAGAATGGGTTAATGGCTCAATTCCTGCTAGGAGATGCAATGATGAAACTTGTGGAAACTTCTAGGACTGGGGACAACCACACTCCCATATTTAGACAAGTCAGGCAGTTTCATGCAGGCACTATGCCAGCCAGTGCATTGAAGCCAACGCCAAATTGGGTCCTCAAGTTTGTTTGACAAAGTTCAGGAAAAAAGGTTTTAGCATTATGATTCACATGCACTTTGCTTTCATTGACTATATTTCTTTACTTCACCAGTGAAGAAGTTTACTATTTACCATAGACTGTATGCTATTCACACACCTCTTTGGAAATGTGGAAACATTTCCATAGCAATTCTCTCCGCCTCTGGTAGATGGCAGTATGGACTTACCAACAGTATGATCACGCACAATATTGGCCAAATTACAGTTCCCTTTTTTGACAACCACATTCTTTAAGCGAAGCTGTCATCAGAAACTCAACTGCAGTCAAATGAAGTCATACTAATCAATCCCTTGTCTCCAGACCCTGCATCTGGACTTAATAGGGACATACCAGAGGAAGTTAGAGGAAAACAAACAAACAATTCGAAAACCAAATATGAAAGATGTGTGGATGGAGTTGGCAATAAGAGGTCAATTATATTATTTCGACTTCCAAATCCCATTAATATGAAGAATTACTACCGCATTATGTAAGTAAAACTGTACAGGTAAAAAGAAAAATTATTGATGATGATCTATTCACAGCTTTTAAAGTAAATTATATCTGTTGAATAAAACTCCTATTGTGGTTAATCACCCAATAATGTATTCCGTTTTCAAATCAGTGTTGTTACTGATATGCTGTCAATATTTGACTTCCAAAACAACGATGTTGACTTCAGCCAAACATGCATCCATGCAGCACAGGCCCATTAGTTTCCCTAAACCTCCAGTGATATCTGGGTTACATGCTTGTGTTCAGTCAAATGCAACCGCATGTGATTGTCGCGTAATTAACTGATGTCCGCAACATGTTCTGCCTCTGTTCATCATGCCTCAACCATACCATCAAAAACTTTGCCTAATAAACACTGGCCCAGAAAACCAGATTCGATTAATATATTTTCTGTACAAGGCACATGCTGCTAAATTGCTGCAAGATGTGCGGCCAACTGCTTACCCATAGAGCACACGGAGTGTGGTGGTAGTGGTGGCGGTGCTCCCGAACCCAGGTCAGGGAGATTAAGTTCCATTGCCAATTTTTAATCAAAATTTGTGGGGTCATGGAACCTGCTCAGATACATTGAGGTACGGGTAGGTATGTGAGTTATCACAATGTGCGTTTCAAGTGATCATTCCACAGCGAATGGCAAATCTATTGGCAAACGGCTTTCTTTTTGGCAAATGACTTTCTTTTTTTGTACAGCATACACATGAAGTTCTGATGAGCCTAAATGGAAACACATGCCACAATCGGACTTCATAACAGATGGGATGATGTTGCATTATTAATAACAGAGAGTTTCAAGCTGGAAAAAAAAAATGTCTCAGCTGGGCTTGAATATCTCAACACACTTCCTACTGGAGAAGTTTCTCTGACTAGAGAGAACCGGAGAACGCCTCTGATTGTCTCAGCAATAACTACTCAACACACAGAGCTTACCCCCATACCCCACCCGACCCCACGCACACACTACTATACACATGCTGTTAACAGAGGTGCTATCGACCCCTGAACTAAAACCCTGGTCCCCTTTGACCTCAACCACCTTCCGAGGCGCCACTCCAACCCATAACCACACCACCCCAATATGCCTTGGTTAGATGCCAGAGTGGCACATGTAAAGCAATTAGCGCATACAGCTCCCTAATTAAAACACAGCTCCCTAATTAACACACAGGTCCCTAATTAAATGGCTTCTTTAACCTGCGTGACATCTGACTCACCCAAAATCGAAGGGGTGCCGGAAGCTGTGTTTGCACTGAGTCAAAAAACTAGCAAACAGACCCATTTGGAGGGGAGGAGGTGCGGGGGGGTTCAAAGGAGGGATTTCAATGTTTGCAGCCAAGTGACAGGGATTTTATGGGCGTACTTTAGGTCTAAGAGTCTGACACTTGTCTATGAGTGGCTTATTAAAAAGGTGAGAAGTGAGTGTACTGTCTGGAGGGGGGAATAATTGTGCTCTTAAAAAGGACTTCAAAAGGCTAGTGGTGTTTGTGAAAAAGTGTTAGCAAACGTGAAGGGAACCCTGGGAGGAAGTGGCTAGCAAGGGTTTGCTTCTCTGGCGTGGCGACATGTGGCAGTTGAAACTGCCTCGTGGAGAGGGGATGTGGAGGGAGACAATCCGCCTGGTTGGAAAGGGAAGGTGGAGGGAGGCAGCCTCTGACTGAGGCAATGGAGACAGGGACAAGCCTGACAGGGGAAGAGTTAGACAGGGAGCAGGTTAGACAGGGAAGGTTCGTGTTAGGGGTGACCTTATATGTGGGGAGCTTTCACTGAGAGTGAGGTCTGGTAAGGGAAACTGTCGATCTTACAGCTGGTTATTACGTGGACTGACATATCCAATCAAGGTCTGTCCTTCAATCTGTCCTCTGCCAGCATGCCGAGGTGATGAAAGGGCTTTATTTTCTAGTGAGGTTGAGCTGATCCTCTTTTACTGTGAGTGCCACAGGGCCTGCTCTGCTCTGTGTCTACAGGGCCTGCTCTGCTCTGTGTCCACAGGGCCTGCTCTGCTCTGTGTCCACAGGGCCTGCTCTGCTCTGTGTCCACAGGGCCTGCTCTGCTCTGTGTCCACAGGGCCTGCTCTGCTCTGTGTCCACAGGGCCTGCTCTGCTCTGTGTCCACAGGGCCTGCTCTGCTCTGTGTCCAGACTGGCACGTCACCAGGCTTCTTCCTCTGCAATATTGAAACTTTGTTCCAGTGGGGATTAGTTGTTCTTTGTGAGTTTATTCAGGGCTTTAGGAAGAGAGAATCAGAATCAGCACGGTTTTGAGTCTGCCTCTGGAATACATTACAATTATCTCCACAGATCTACTAGTGTTTATGACTGAGACCTGACTAGACTGAGGAATAGGAAGTTATCCGCTTTTACTGTACTGCCAAAGGACACATGGGGATTTTTTGCTTTCAATCATTGGGGAGAATTTCCCCATCCTGTCCGACGCTGGTCAAGGGACCAGGATAATTGTCTCTATCCAGCTCGAAGGACCATGAAAAAGACTGTCACTCAGTGGTGAGGAGGTGGTTTAAGACATCCTAATTACCCTGTGCCCCTGGTTAGAAAGAAAATAACTCAGTAGGACAGTTGTTAATTGACTAACATTGGCATTCAATGTATGTCAATCAGAGATTGGTAAGCAAAAAATGCATACCAGTGTGTGAGCGATTTCTTGAAAGGGTCGCTATTTCACTTAAAGACAATGCTACAGCCATTGATTCTCAAAGTATTTCCCTCACTTCTTTGGTTAGGGAGCGGTCGAAATGTACACAATTGTGACCGAGAGGAAAATGGGGGAGGTATTTTGTATTTTTTTGATTTAGTCCATGGCAGGGTCATGTCATTTGTAATCGATTAAATTTCATATTGTTCAGGGTTTGAGAATTAGTTGCGTATTTTAGTATTTCTGTGTGTCCGACGACGCCCCTTAGCTGGGTGCGCAATATCAAGTGCGCCTAATGTGGTCTCAATAAAATGATCCATAGCGTACACTATAGTATAATAGGCCTAGGTAATTTGAAGAGCAGTGGTGGAAAAACTACTCAATAGTCATACTTGAGTAAAAGCAAAGATACCTTAATAGAAGATGACTCAAGTGAAAGTCACCCAGTAAAATAGTACTTGAGTAAAAGTCTGAAAGTATTTGGTTTTAAATATACTTCAGTGTCAAATGGAAATGGAAATTGCTCAAATGTACTTAAGTATCAAAAGTAAAAGTATACATCCTTAATTCCTTATATTAAACAAACCAGATGGCACAATTGTATTATTCTTTTTATTGACAGATAGCCAGGGGGCACACTCCAACACATAATTTACAAACAAAGCATTTGTGTTTGACGAGTCTAACAGATCAGAGGCAGTAGGGATGACCAGGGATGTTTTCTAGATAAGTGTGTGAATTTGACCATTTTCCTGTCAAAACGTAACAAGTAATTTTGGGTGTCAGGGAAAATGTATGGAGTAAAAAGTACATCATTTTCTTTAGGAATGAAGTGAAGTAAAAGTAAAACATATATAGTAAAGTACAGATACCCCCAAAAACGACTTAAATAGTACTTTAGTAGTTTTACATAAGTACTTTATACCACTGACGAAGATCATGCTCGGAGAAGCACAGGGAAAAGTTATATTTCTATGAAATTGTACTTCCTGAGTTGTTGCACTGCTGGGACAGTGTATATAACACTAGGCTACACTGCATTACACACGGCAATGGATAGCCATTCCCAATCATGAGCTCCGGCCTGCCCTGCTCTTGCTGATGTAAACCCTTTTGTGCTGCCTAACCAATGGCTGTGTTGTGTGAGGTGACACTTCAGGAGGTGAGTCAAAGGCTTCTTCCAAAATATTTTGTTCTTTGTAAAAAAATAAAAATAATAAATGCTATGTCTGTGCGTGCGGATTAGGCCTACTGATGTTCTATTCAATTTGAGAGGGCGAGCGTGAAGATGAGGGGACCGAAGGTAAGCTTGCTACTGCTATAATTTTTTTTTTAATTAAATAATGTTTTATTGCCCGTAATCAAGCTATTTGTCAGAGTTATTGACCTCACAATAAGCCATATTCGAGTGATTTACATGACTTACATCACTAAGAAGCGGATGGACAGCGCATGGGTGCTGAAAGTAGACTAATTTGAGAAGGCCTAATTCATTTAAACAGTCTTCATTTTTATTAGACTTTAGGCTACTAACAACAAGAGGGATTTGTGTTGGAGCCTATGTCTTCCTTTCAATAAATATAAGGTAGGCCTACCTGTTTGACAGACAAAACTATAGTCTACTATACATAGATTTGGTCAGCCAAATTCTTCAGTCACCAAGCACTCCTTAAATATCTCAGTGTCAGTGAAGAGCTTGGCGTGTTGAGTTAAAACCAGAGCTTGAAATGAGGGGGTATGTGAGGTTAACATGCTTTTGTTACAGAAAATGGCTAAAAACGTAGGCCTACCCCTTGTTAGTTTAAGATTTAGGTTAGTTTGGACCTGATTATATAAAGCGATCTATAACGACACTTTAATCCTGCTAGAAACAAGCTGTAAAATGCTGGGAAAGATGTGACTCCGATGCATATGGGATATCTTTGGTTTTGTCTCTATGACCTATAGAGGCTGCACTACAACCTCAACCTGCACTACAACCTCGAGCCGAGGAGACATGAAATTGACTGCAGAAGTTGGCGTTTGACATTTCAGCAACATACTAACTCTATATCAGTCAGGAGCAAGCCAGGTAGCCTAAGAAGGAACGAAAATGAATTATTTAGGTTATATTATTATTATTTTAAGGCTATAGCCTGCCATTTAAGAAATACATTGTGAAGCATTTGTGACACGCTACAGGCTGGCAGGAGCACACAGCATTTCAACAACACATCAACAACAGCACTTCAACATACCTACAGTATAAATTCATATTTAGGCTGTATAAAATGAAGTGTATGGCTGTACAATGCTGCATTCTTCAGTGCCTTTGAATTCACATTTAGAAACATAAGTTTGGCCAGTAATTGGTTTGAGGATCATGCGGTGAGCTCTGCATGCATATTTTGTTTATTTAGCCTATCAGATCCTCTTACAGTGCCTTCGGAAAGTATTCAGACCCATGGACTATTCCCACATTTTGTTACATTACAGTCTTATTCTAAAATGGATTAAATTGAAAAAATCCTCATCAATCTACACACAATACCCCATAATAACAAAGTGAAACAGGTTTTTAGAATTTTATTTACATAAATAAGAATTTGTTTTTAACTGACTTGCCTAGTTAAATAAAGGTAAAAAATTCAGACCCTTTGCTATGAGACTCGAAATTGAGCTCAGGTGCATCCTGTTTCCATTGACCATCCTTGAGATGTCTCTACAACTTGATTGGAGTCCATCTGTGGTAAATTCAATTGATTGGACATGATTTGGAAAGGCTCACACCTGTCTATACAAGGTCCCACAGTTGACAGTGCATGTCAGAGAAAAAAGCCATGAAGTCGGCGGAATTGTCCGTAGAGCTCTGAGACAGGATTGTGTCGAGGCACAGATCTGGGGAAGGGTACCAAACCATTTCTGCAGCATTGAAGGCCCCCAAGAACACAGTGACCTAGATGGACTATACATTTACCACATAGGGCCTATGCATTTAAACGTGTGAAAGCAACAGCAAACATTTCAACAAGAGAAAAAAAAAGCACTCTCCACTGGCGTGAGTTTGGGGAGCGCAAGTGAAGAGCCGCGCCTGAGCTTCATAAGTATATTATACATTTCAAACAATTGTTGTTTACCAAAAGACCAGTAGGCCTATGCTAGTAATTGTTGCCCCATTGTTGGTACGCTTCCTAAGTAAACAGTTCATATTCTTGATCAACAAACTACATATTTATTGATTATGGCAATCCTCTCTCCCTACAATTTGACGTTTGCTCTGCACCCGATCCTATAGCTGTACAGCAAATCAGCAATATGTTTGATAGCGGCCCCCTACCTGTGTTGATTGATAGTTTGCCGGTGTGCATTTCACTAGCCAGTCTGTTGCATTTCACTAGCCAGTCTGTTGCATTTCACTAGCCAGTCTGTTGCATTTCACTAGCCAGTCTGTTGCATTTCACTAGCCAATCTGATGCATTTCACTAGCCAATCTGTTGCATTTCACTAGCCAGTCTGTTACATTTCACTAGCCAGTCTGTTGCATTTCACTAGCCAATCTGTTGCATTTCACTAGCCAGTCTGTTGCATTTCACTAGCCAGTCTGTTGCATTTCACTAGCCAGTCTGTTGCATTTCACTAGCCAGTCTGTTGCATTTCACTAGCCAGTCTGTTGCATTTCACTAGCCAGTCTGTTGCATTTCACTAGCCAATCTGTTGCAGTTGTTTCTTTGTAAGGGCGATGCTACGGTTATTGCCTCAGGCTGCGTGTAGAGTAATTTACGTAGACTTTGTGCCACAAAATGAGTTACAAAACATTAGAAAACCTGGTCAGATAATTTCAAGTCATCAGTCTCAAGTCAAAGTCGAGTCCTGAGGCTTGATGTTCCAAGTCCAAGTCTCAAGTTATTTTATTTTCTATCAAGTTGAGTCTCCGGTCATCAAATTTGTTACTCGAGTCAGACTTGAGTCCAAGTCCACAACTCTGAATATAGACCTACCTACGTAGCTGCTGTGTTAAACAACAACATAGCTTTTTCTCTAATCCATTGATGATCAGATACTTCAGTTGTAACTGGTTCTGTTGTGCTCAACAGTTGATAGACAACTTTAGCACTGTTCCAGGCTTAGTCTATCTTATTTTTTATTAACAATAGCCTGTATAGAAAACAAAATGTCTCTGGTGCTGCAGCATGCACTCATTCGTTGTTATGCTCTGTTGTGGGATTAAAAAAGATTATTTTCCCAGTCATGTAAAATGACATAGAATTGCATGGTATGTGTTAATAAAAGGCAATTTTTTTCCCCGGACCACAAGTAAGATGATAGATTCATGCAATGCTTTTATTATCAGGAATATCTTTTCAGCCCTATGCTTGTCCGTGGTGGTCTGCGAATCCACAACCTTCTGGCTACTTTGCCATGTGTTGCTTACAAAATGAAGAACAGTTTCTAAAACTGCATATCTAAGGCTCGGGTCTGTCCTAGGAGCGAGGGTGAAAAGTTAGCCATGTTCTCTGCTATCCACTTCATGTTATAATGATAATTTTGGGTATAAGGGAGGGTCCCTTTTTTTCAAGTGTTCAGGGAGGGTCTGGGGAAAAAAAGTATTTTTCCTGAAAGGAGGGCCATTCATTTTTATCCCAGAGAGATTTTCTCCAGGTATCCCTCATTATAAATGCCGTACAGTCCCTTAGATGTTAATGTTGCGTAGATGATTAGACATGAACATTTTTCCAATTAATCAGGCAGCTGTGGAGCAGATGGTTGACCCAACTTAGACTAAACACACACTCTCAGAGGAGTCTGGGCAACAAGAGCCTTATCATTGTGGGCTCACATTAACATTCCCATCAACAGCTCTGGAAGTATTTCATTCATCATCCCTTTTATCCACACAACTGTAAGGAAGCAGACATCTTCACTCCTAGTCCATTTATAGAGCTCGATATTTCAAAGCACCACAACAAGGGATACACCAACAATATGCTGAATAACTTGCTTTATTCCACAGTATATTGAAGAATTGTTTGTGAATGTATCTGTAATGACGTTTTAGTTAGTGTGTTAAAGGTTAAAGTGCAAGACTTTATGTCAGTTAATTTATACTCATTGTGAGGACAGACGCTGGGAGACGAGAAGCAAGTACGGAGAGTGAATATTCAATAAATAACGGACACGAAAAAAAACAAGGACAGTGTCTCGACAGGGGGAACAAAACAACATTAATGCAGACACGGGGAAGAAACTGAGGAAGTGACAGATATAGGGGAGGCAATCAATAAAGTAATAGAGTCCAGGTGAGTCCCATGAAGCGCTGCTGCGCGTAACGAGGGTGACAGGTGTGCGTAAAGATGGCGCCCTCGAGCGCCAGAGAGGGGGAGTGGAAGCTGGCGTGACACTCGTACGTCTCCAGACTTGGTTGGTCAGATCCTGTGTCTCATACAGGATTTGGCCTGGTCACAGCAGGCCTGGGGGAACGTACATGAGTATTGTATGAGCGTAAAGGGCAGCTGAAACCCAACACCTCATTTCTAATATAATAGTTGTTTAATCTCTTTTATACACGTAGTCATGGCTTTTCTCGGTCTCTCCAAGGCTTTTTTTGTTCATGTGAATTGAGTTGAACCCGTGGCAGTTTGACAGACACAACCCAGCTGCTGTTTTTGATATCGTTTAACCGTCGTTTCTGACACCTGAACCAGAAATAGTATCAAAAGCAACTTTCAAAAGCGTTGATAATTATCACGGTCAGAAATCCCTCTCGACTGATATAAAAGCTTGCATTTTGTCTGGGGAAATAATCCCTCAATACTTACAGCTACATAATTACAAGTCTACTACAATGGAGATAAAACTGCAGGTGCATGGAAGGGGCCAGCATGGAAGGGGCCAGCATGCAAAAAGCTGAGCAAATCTCCCAATGTTCATGTTGCCAAGAAATGCTGGTGTTAGTCCAGAGTAACAGATTACCAGCAGCCTGTAAATAAGCCTGTTTTTCAATGTACTCTCCCTCCTCTGTCTTCTCTCAGCAGAAGAGCCGTAACCCTGTTTCTCTGTGTACTCGCTTCCCTCTTTGTGTACCTCTCAGCAGCAGAGCTGGGCTGGGCTACTCCATTAACCTCGAATAGGATTACACACAGAAAGAAGGAGCGACAACAGAAACTTTAGTAGGTCTACCATGTTAGATTTACAGTTTTTTTTTGGTTCAGTGGGGAGAATAAGTAAAGAACTAAGTGACTCCATGATACTGTGTTATATTCACAATATATCTAATTTCTCTAACGATTTTAATTCATTAGTTAAAAGTAAACATTTTATGAAATTGTAAAAACAATGTGTAGGTCTTCTCATCTGAGAAAATCATTCTTCCATACACTTAGCTCTGTGGTGTGAGTGGAGGCCAAGGAGTGAAATATTCTCCCCATGTCCTTAATAATCTCTGTACATAATAAAACCATGAGATACTTTTAGAGCTGGCCACACACTCCTGGCAAATGCCTGTGGATCCATTCCAATACAAATCCACGATTATCGCTTTGTCACATCTGAACACTATTACTCTGCTGGCTGTTTCCTTGCGACCCACTCACAGCCCGTTTTATGTATGCTTTTATTGTCACTCTAATTCCTCAGCTGAGTGTCTTTCTCCTTTAATGTTATTAATGTTGGCCTTTGAGCCTTTGAAATGGCTTCTTCAAAACAATCTGAAATGAGTTAAAGAGTGATTCATTTAGTTTTGTGGGAAGTGGCTATTTTCCTCTTTCTGTCTGCTTCTGGAGACCGAGGCTTTAATTGAGATCTTAATTACAAACAACAACAAATACATTAAGTACATGTGTTATGTTTGTACAGTAATGACAGCAAGAAATCAACATGGGAAATTCCTTCATCATAACAAAGAGAAATACTGAGAACAAATAAAGACACATTTCTTCTCTCTTGCCATATTGATGTCATGTTCTGGACTGTTATAGTAATCATCATTAGCTGTAGGTAAGGTCATTCTATACAAGTTACATGCTTTGATTCATTTTGGCTGCAGAGGCAATGGATCAACATGGTAGTTACTGAGAAGGACGGTTCTGGGCTCTTTTGGTCAACAGTGCAACTGTCTCCAAATTCATCATGCCATCTGCCATTCGCACCACATGTTTTTAATGACTTGGAAAGAGTTATAGTCTATCTGGCCAACATGCATTTCTCTTACAAAACACCTGCAACTTGCTATTCCGCAACTTCGTGTGCAGTGCTGTGTTACTGTATCCCAATACTGAATCTTTATTTTATCTCAGAACACCAGCGTGAATGTGTTTGATAATAAACCAAACTTGGTTGTGAGAGAGAAGTAAATCTAATAAAGAATTGTAACATCATAGGACCATTACATAATTCAGCTGTTAGTTGGGGTTTTCCACAGAGTTCTGCATAATTATTGTACTGCTATGCCAGTAAAGCAAAGGTAAGAGAATACATGCTGAAGAATGGGGAACACATGGTAAGAAATACTCACTCTGTTCTGGAAAACCATATATTTGCGTATTGGACACTTTTGGACACAAATGAAACCTTCTAGTGGGGCGCGACCCGGATTAAAGTAGTTCCACAGAAACACAAGGAGAGGGGTAAACAGGTGAATGTAACCTCAAAGAGACCTTTGGAGGTGTGCTGAAGATAAACAACACATGAAAGACGTGGATGGCTATCCTGACAACAGGATATTTCCCTTACGACATGCAGAAAGGCAAATCTCCCCATGCATCCTCATGCATCCGCATCCTTATGACCCTCAAGTTGGGCCTTAGAGTGCACCATACTCAACTTCATTTTCCCACCAACCTGCTTCCGGACTATCTTCCAATTCCTTACAACCCTCCCAAACCATACTAAAGAACCTTTCAATACTAACAAAAATATAAACGCAACATGTAAAGTGTTGGTCCCATGCTTCACGAGCTGAAATAAAAGATCCCAGAAATGTCCCATATGCACAAAAAGCTTATTTCTCAAAAATTTGGTGCACACATTTGTTTACATCCATGTTAGTGAGCATTTCTCCTTTGCCAAGATAATCAGTCCACCTGACAGGTGTGGCATATCAATAAGCTGATTAAACAGAACGATCATTACACAGCTGCACCTTCTGCTGGGTACAATGAAAGGCCACTCTAAAATGTGCAGTTTTGTCACACAACACAATGCCACAGATGTCTCAAGTTTTGAAGGAGCGTGCAATTGGCATGCTGATGGCAGGAATGTTCATTGAATGTTCATTCCTCTACCATAAGCTGCCTCCAACATTGCTTTAGAGAATATGACAGTACGTCCAACCGGCCTCACAACTGTAGACCATGTATTACCACGCTAGCCCAGGACCTCCACATCCAGCTTCTTCATCTGCAGGACTGACTGAGACCAGCCACCCAGACAGCTGATGAAACTGAGGAGTACTTCGTTCTGCAATAAAGCCCGTTTCTGGTGATAAACTCATTCTGACTGGCTGGGCCTGGCTCCCCAGTGGGTGAACCTGACTCCAAAGTGGGTGGGCCTATGCCTTCCCAGGCCCACCCATGGCTGAGCCCCTGCCCAGTCATGTGGAATACATAAATTAAGGCCTAATTTATTTATTTTGATTGACTGATTTCCTTATGTGAACTGTAACTCAGTAAAATGGTTGTAATTGTTGCCTGTTGATAAAGTAATAACTCTCTTCAGAACAACATGTCACTTTCTGAAGTAATTATGCCTTAAAAACATTGTATTAGATACTTGCCAAGCAAAAGCTAAAGAATAAGCCAGTGGCAGACAAGGAGAATTCCTGGTGCCCTTTGAGGTGGTGGAATGAAGGTGAACTCCAGACATCATGAGAAAATATGCTATGCAGTCTTTGGATGATTCTCAAACCAAGACCAATTTGCTTAAGAAAAGTCAGACCTAGTTAGTCAATGATAAATCAGCTTAGCATTTGGCTAAAACCATCCGCAGTGATTTCCTGGAAACTCTGCTCCATTTACAAAGCTGGATGTTTACATGGTCCATACTGGGGTAACACTGCATTTCTACATACAACTGTGATCCATCGCAATACGTTTATTTTCAACAAAATTAACATGTGTAAATATTTGTATGAACATAACATGATTCAACAACTGAGAGTGAATAATAGGTTCCACAGACATGTGACTAACAGAAATGGAATAATGTGTCCCTGAACAAAGGGGGGGGGGGTCAAAATCAAAAGTAACAGTCAGTATCTGGTGTGGCCACCAGCTGCATTAAGTACTGCAGTGCATCTCCTCCTCATGGACTGCACCAGATTTAGCAGGTCTTGCTGTGAGATGTTACCCCACTCTTCCACCAAGGCACCTGCAAGTTCCTGGACATTTCTGGGGGGGAATGGCCCTAGCCCTCACTCTCCGATCCAACAGGTCCCAGGCGTGCTCAATGGGATTGAGATCCGGGCTCTTCGCTGGCCATGGCAGAACACTGACATTCCTGTCTTGCAGGAAATAATGCACACAACGAGCAGTATGGCTGGTGGCATTGTCATGCTGGAGGGTCATGTCAGGATGAGCCTGCAGGAAGGGTATCACATGAGGGAGGAGGATGTCTTCCCTGTGACGCACAGCATTGAGATTGTCTGCAATGACAACAAGCTCAGTCCGATGATGCTGTGACCTACCGCCCCAGACCATGACGGACCCTCCACCTCCAAATCGATCCCTCTCCAGAGTACAGGCCTCGGTGTAACGCTCATTCCTTCGACGAAAAATGCGAATCACCCCTGGTGAGACTAAACTGCGACTCATCAGTGAAGAGCATTTTTTGCCAGTCCTGTCTGGTCCAGCGACGGTGGGTTTGTGCCCATAGGTGAAGTTGTTGCCTGTGATGTCTGGTGAGGGCGTGCCTTACGACAGGCCTACAAGCCCTCAGTCCAGCCTCTCTTAGCCTATTGCAGACAGTCTGAGCACTGAAGGACGGATTGTGCGTTCCTGGTGTAACTCATGCAGTTGTTGTTGCCATCCTGTACCTGTCCTGCAGGTGTGATGTTCGGCTGTACCGATCCTGTGCAGGTGTTGGTACACGTGGTCCGCCACTGTGAGGACGATCAGCTGTCCGCCATGTCTCCCTGTAGTGCTGTCTTAGGCATCTCACAGTACAGACATGGCAATTTATTGCCCTGGTCACATCTGCAGTCCTCATGCCTCGTTGCAGCATGCCTAAGGCATGAACAGGGACCCTGGTCATCTTTCTTTTGGAATCAGTAGAAAGGCCTTTTTAGTGTCCTAAGTTTTCATAACTGTGACCTTAATTGCCTATAGTCTGTAAGCTGTTAGTGTCTTAACGACTGTTCCACAGGTGCATGTTCACTAATTGTTTATGGTTCATTGAACAAGCATGGGAAAAAGTGTTTTAACGCTTTACAATGAAGATATGTGAAGTTATTTGGATTTTTACAAATTCTTTTTGAAAGACTCTAAAAAACGGGACGTTTCTTTTTTTTTGCTGAGTTTATGTTCTCCATCTCAACGCACTAAAAATAAAATATTACATTTCTTTATTGTCATTATGGATTGCACTAGCTAATATGCTTAGTTTAATGTGACATCGTTCACAGTCAACTGTCTTTTTCATTGGCAAAGAAACGGAAGCGTTGAAAATAAGAGTGCCCTTTATATTTACTCACTTGACTCTTCTCCTCTAAGTAAGGATTTTTCTGGCTGGACACATGCTGCACTCCCCTGCTCTCTACTCTCTGCTCCATCACCCAAAGAACTGATCTCCATGAACATGTCTTACACCCTCTTCTACCACTCAACATCCCAAAGGCTCCTCCTGATTTCATGGTTGTGACTGAACACATGGACGTATATAATTCCATGACATATTGACTGTTTTATTGCTTAAGGAGTTATTGACATGGGCCTAGGAGTCAGGGTCATGTGATGTTCAAACACTCAAATAAGCCAACATGCTGTGTCCCGGTCCGTAAAGTGTAGGCAGTGCACGCTAAGATCCGGACTTAAATAAGTATCTTTCTTTGGCCACGTGAATTGGGCTAATCTGGCAGAAGACTGACCTGAGAGCTTCAAAGCTGACTTTAGACCACTCTCTGGCCAATATATGTTATGACTATAAGTTGTTGCGGTGGAGAACAGAGATAATGCCATGAGAAGAGAAAGGTGGAACTATCTCACCAGTGTCCACTAAATGTCTTCTTCAGAGGTCCGGACACAGTGTGACACTAAAATATTCAGCTACAGCCTCATGACAAAGGAAGGAAATGTAGCAACATAACTTCAAAGTGCACATAGACTGAACAATACAAACAATATGCCATTATCTTGACTTGGTCCAACGTTGCCTCAATAATCGGAGAGAAATTGCATTGCGTAATAAATCATTGAATTCTGGCCATAGTTGAGCAGTTACGAATCAGCTACTGTAGCTTATATGAGCAAGAAGTTAAGTCAAACAGATGTAGCTATTTATTGCTCCCTTTTTGACCTTTCTGTTAATCCAATGCATTTCTCTGAAATGATTCTGTTCCCGATTGCAGTTCTGTGATGACTGTGCAAAAATCACCCATTTCCGAACTGTCACTGTAGCTCATTTGCAGGCTTGAGACCTGGTCATTGGTTCTGCCATTTTTGGAGTTAACACTGTTTTGTCCTCGCTGACAATACTTTCGGCACTGAACGACTCTCCAGCTGGATGTCTTTCCAACCTGAGAGTTTGCCACATGGCCTGTTAATGTTGTTTCATTTCCCTCGAGCCCGGAGCAGGTCAGCCGGAGAAGTTATGAGACAGAATGACTACATCTTATCCCTGTCTATGGGCCTGTACACAGTGACCACCATCCCTGAGCCTCCAACATTACCTAGTTATTCACCTACATCGTTCTCTGTGGGATCGGAAATCTACTCAATCCCATTATACTGTGGGGTCTTCAGGTAGGGATTAAAATCCTAATGAGACTTGATATGATAAGGCTTTTAATTGATAGCCCACAGAGATATGACCATAATCCAGCTCTGTTGGTTTCAGTCAAAGGTTGAAGGGGTCATCGGAACTGCATTGCTTGTTTTAGCCACAGCGGGTGAGAGATGATTGGGGGCTACAGTCTCGCATGCAAACGCTGATTTCATTAAATCAGCTGTTATGCCAAACATACTTCTGATGTATGACTATATTTCACCATGAAACTGTTTTCATTTGTCTTCCATCAGGAGGAGAAATTCTAGTCTTTACTATAGCTCAGTGTAACTACAGAGGAAACTCCTATGTACATATGTCACAAACAAAACATCAAAAATGTTAGCCCGCATAGTTTAGGTATAAACCTTATGCCCATTAAGTGACATGATCTTAGACAATGAATTCTCCATCATGTCTTGGTTAAGAAGCCAAATGTGTGTGATGTGTTAGTGTGTGGTCTCTTCTGACAGACGTGGGTGATTTATTTGTAAGACGGGCTCGGGTCATGGGCCCCATAAACCGTGAACATTGTAAAGTGGCAGAGCAAACTGGGGCAGGGGAAGGCTATGAAGAGTACAGACAGAGACATGTGCAGTCGGGGCTGGGGGGCTGCTGAGTGGGAGTTGAGAGAGGGTCTTTGTGGTTGTGGGGAGCTGGATGGATGAGACAGGGAGAAAAAGGGATGGATGTGGAGGAGTTGGCAAGGAGATATGGTCAGGGCCTCTCTGACAGTACCAGGCAGAGGGTGTCAGCACGGGGCAGCCGTGGAGCTGAAGGAGGGAGGGTCCCTGGAGTAATGTGCTCTGTGGTAGAGGAGGCTAGTGCCTGTCAGGATGAGCAACAGTCCTGTCATTATGAAACTAGCCAGCTCCCCCATTATCACCAGACGGGGTTCTCTTTCCCTAATCAACCTAGAGCGCAGCGCTAGAGCCGATGGATCGCTCAGACAACAAAAAGGGGTCCCATGGGGGGCTCTGAGGATCGGGTTATGTTGACATCATGAGAAGTAGGGGGGGGGGGGGGGGGATGGGGGGATGGTGATGGCTTGACTTGAGCTCTTCATTCTGCATGAAGGGTTATTTCTCTGGGGAGAAGACCTAGTTGTCTCAATGCAAACTGGCTGCTAAATCATTATGTTAGTAATCTGTGACTGATCATGTCAGGGTGGTATGCCAACAAACAAGTCGAATGGATATCTCCTGTGACTTACGGCGGGGGCCCCATTCTCTCTGGGTTGATAGGTCTGCATATGGCTCATAGAGAATGTGCGAGCCATTTTACAAGCCTTTCAGTGGTGTCGAGATAGCCCCGGTAGAGTATGTTGGAGGATCTAGACTTGTTTATAAGTGCAGCTTGTGTAGCCCACCCGGAAGCCATGTGTTGGGTTAACTATATGACCCTCACTGACGGGACACTTTCTACTAGTATTGGCCCTAATGGATCTTTCAAATGGTGTCTATAACGCAGAAATCTTTGATTTTAAATAGCAAAATGAATATAAACTATCTGCATAAAATATCTGCAAATTAATAATAAACAGTCCATAAGCTACGTACGAATCCTTCATAAAGGCTACTTTAAAGTGGTAATGACAGTACTATGACTTAACATCTGATTTCTGATCAGTGCTGCGTCCTCCTCTGATGCCTTTAGCTTTGAAAGCAACCAGGCTTTGGCTTGTGACTCATAAAGGCTTACAACTGTTTTTATGTTTTGTGCTTCACAGTCATTTACAGTTCAAATTCTATTAGGAACATGATACAACCAATTAACCAAAGAGTTACACAATCATTGGATGAGGCAGCACTGCTGTGAAATCCACTCACAACATTAGCCCTGAGTCACTGCGGAGGGAACAGCCGTTAGTACTGCAGCACCAGTCACGTTGGGGAAGGTGGAGAACATCGAAACACACAGAACTGAAACTGAGACCAGGATGAGAAGGGCCAGTGTCTCTGTGTAGAGTCTTTGATTGATCACCAGATGAAACTCACAGACTCAATGTCTTTCCCTCTCCTCTTCCATTGCTAGTCATTAAGGTATAAATGTTGATAGTTGTGCTCTTCTGCTTGCTTTCAAAGTGTCCGATTCTCTTGATGAGGGTTTTCGTCTTTGTCTTGTTCCATTGGGTTTGATCTTCAAGTCACTGAAGCTTACATCACTGCTAGGTGCTGATGCAAGGATCAATGTCAGAGCGAGAGAGAATTCAATTATAGGTCATGTAGCACGGCTTCCGTACACACGCATAACCCAAGTCTCTTTCAATTGGTTGGTGAGAAAACCTTTTCCATTGGCTACTACTGCTGAGTGCCTAGTTTGACCCAAGACACTTGCTCTCTAGCTAGTGGCTTCTGTTTAGCCTGAGCCAGCGCCCACATCACAGACAAACAGACAAACAACAAAACACTTTTGCTTGTACAAACGTGCACGTAACATATGTTTGAAGTCACGCCTGTATTATGAAGTCCCATATTTATTTATTGCAGTTATTTGCTATCCATCATTTCTGTCATGCGGTCTGCGTACTGTATGAACATCAAAGCGAAATGTGTTTGCCTCCATATGGGGAATTTGGCCACTGTCGATACATTCTTGATAAAGGACATCAGAGTTGCATACAAAATGTCCCCACATGACCCGTCTTTGAAATTCACGCAAATATGCGAGTGGAGGATTTCCCCCCTTTAATTAATACATGGTGTACCATGGTGTATCATCAGTACCATTTCAATTAAATATCAAACGTCTGTCTGCCTGTCTTGGGGTGTGGGTGTGAGGAGATGAAGCTAGGGTGAGAGTAAGTGTTCGGGTTATGGCTAGGGTTGAGCCAGGGCGTGGACATGAAGCTAGGTTAAGGGTTAGAGTCGGGTTAGGGTTCTGTCTCTCTGTCTCCCTGTCTCTCTAGCCCCGTTTATACATGGTTGTAGCATGCGTCCGTTGCCCTGATATTGCCCACATTTTAGGGGTTGTCTTTAGAGGTTTTAATTGAGTTGATGTGGACGATTTGATGGTGGTGTAATGGGATGAGGAGGCAGTCTAACAGACAGTGGCACCAAAGGCTACATACAAGACAAGAGGGAAAGTGCAGCGAGTGAGAATGCATTTTTATCACATAGCTACGGGCATAATAAAGACATAAACCATCCAACCACAGGCACATGTGCTAGGAGTAACAACATTGCATGGCCTGGCACCACACCATCATCAGCAAACTTTTTTGTTGGTGAACTAATTCTTTCATCTGAGCGTATCCTAATCTGGTGATTTATACTGTAGCTATGACTAAATAGACAATGTGTCCAAATGCTTTGTTTTGGGTTTGTTGTGGTCTTGGTTGCTTCCATGCGGAATGTTTGTGATCTGATAGTAGTGAAAACATTTGTTGTTAAATGGAGCAGGCAGAATTACTTTCTTGTACAGAATGATATTACACAAACATGTTTCTGTTCCTCTTGATCGTCTTCCTTGTTTGAATTCTTTCTGGACTTGTTCAGACAGACTAGACTACCGGGCTAGACTACAGCTGGGCTTTGAGTCCATGGGCCATTGTCTGTAGAGATGTTACAAACCACCCTCACCGGCCTCAGGCTCTTCTGTTCTTTTCAGTCATTTTAATTTCCAGACATACCTTTCAACTTCCCTGTCTCTTTTTGTATTTATTTTTTACCTGTATGATAAAGATAGTTATAATAGAAAAGAGTGTAAGCAGGTTGGAGGTTAGCCCGATGAAAAGAGCCTCTGAGTTGTTTTCACATAGTTGTTTCGTAGTATCTAACCCCACCTGCGCAGGAAGAGACTGTGTCTGTGTGATTCCAGCTTACCACCAACATCAAAAGAGAGATGTACTGTACTGAATGATGTGCTTAAGAGGAGCACCGATCTGAAACTGAGTCATGTAGTGGAGAGTCTCAGAGCCTAGGATAACAAAAGCTTATTTCTAGCCCCTGCCCTGTGTTCTGGAGGATTTGACGATTTGGTGAATGAATGGAAACAGGACACGTCCCCTGCTACCGGCTCGCGTCGGTATGCAGCACAGCATCGGGGCAGAAGTTGCAATCTATAGTGTGTGTAATGGGATCCTCTCTAGACCTGGGGGTTTGAGGGTTTGTCATGAAGTCCCACACTAACTCAAATGGCTCCTCTTTAATGGCCCTGCCCTATTCACAAGGCTGCTGGTAGCTGAGAGAACAAAAAGGAAGATTGTAGACAAAGCGCAGTGCTGACGTAAGTGAAAAGGTCAGCTTATGCGTTGTCTTTTGGTTCCAGGTAGAACCTTTTTTGGTTCCAGGTAGAACTATTTGGGTTCCATGTACAACCCTCCGTGGGAAGGGTTCTACACGGAACCCAAAGGGTTCGACCTGGAGCAGAAAATGGGTTCTTCAAAGGGTTCTCCTATGGGGACAGCCAAAGATCCCTTTTTGGTTCTAGATAGCTCCTTTTTTAAGAGTGTGCATGTTAATGTTTGTGATGAACTTGGCAATTCCATAGGGCAAGTCAGGGACAGCTGATTTTATGTTGGTAATCACACATTGTAACATAGAGAGTAGATACAACCCAGCAATGGGGAATAATTCTTCAGAAGAATATGGGAATAAATCCTCCCAGCAGGCATCATGAATAATCCCTTATTAGGCTACATCATCCCTGTGGACTCCTCTTTATATTTAACCCATGTGCCAAAGTTTCCCTCAACGAGATTGTAGGAACATGGTACCTTGTAAAGTCGCAAGTCTGATACTTGATACTGCTGTACATCAATTTTATACCTAGGTTGTACTGATTTGTACACATTTCTGTTCATAATTCTGTTTTTTAAATTCACTTTTACATTAGGGTCCTGCCTGATTTTTTTGTTCCGTTTTTTACACAAGTTGTCTTCTTTTATAACAGGTGACATCATAGCCCGTTTGGCTGCAACATTTTAGACACTGTTGTTTACAAGGGAGATGTTCTATTCTATTTGATTAAATTGCCGCTTTCTTACAATAAAAGGTCTGTATACAGTATTTAATTTGTTCTATCAATAGTGTGTTCACTTCACACTGCAATATTGATTTCAATGAAAACAGGTGAGGATTAACTATATGCATGTATTTTCTGAGAATCAGAATCAGACTATTCATAAAATTACTGTAGTAGTTGGTCTTTAAAGCAGCAATCAGCAGTTGAAACACCGCCCCTGATTCATTAAAGACAGAGCTATGGATGTAAGTACTGACCATCCATGATATCATATAAAATGATATGTCTACATTTACTTTGTTTACAAACATTGGAGTTAAAGAAGCTTATAGTTTGTGTTCTACAACAGTTGAACTAAGCCCAAGATAAATGTAGAAGTAACATTCTTCAAGAATGAATGTGTACATGTCATTCATTCATAAGTCCGAAAATGGATGTAGCAATGGATGTTGTCAATACAACCCCAGTGAACCCACAAATGTATTCAAGAAAAACAAATGTATTCAGTCTTTGGTATTAAACTAAATGAACATGAACATTCAGGTAACTACCAAAATAAAGGGAACACCAACATGAAGTGTCTTGGAACTCTTTTGGAGGGATGCGACACCATTCTTCCACAAGAATTTCCATCATTTGGTGTTTTGTTGATGGTGGTGGAACACGCTGTCTCAGGCGCCGCTCCAGAATCTCCTATAAGTGTTCAATTGGGTTGAGATCTCGTGACTGAGACGGCCGTGACATGTGGTTTTCAATAGTTTTCATGCTCATCAAACCATTCAGTAACCGCTCGTGCCCTGTGGATGGGAGCATTGTCATCCAATGGGGGGCATAGCCATGGTAGCCAAAATAATGGCCTGCCCAGCGTTTTTATACATGGCCCTAAGCATGATAGGATGTTAATTGCTTAATTAACTCAGGAACAACACTTGTGTGAAAGCACCTGCTTCAATATACTTTGTATCCCTCATTTACTCAAGTGTTTCCGGTATTATGTCAGATACATGCACAGTGCATTCGGAAAATATTCAGACCCCTTGACTTTTTCCACATTTTGTTATGTTACAGCCTTATTCTAAAATAGATTTTTTTTAAATCCTCATCAATCTACACACAATACATAATGACAAATAAAAAACATAAATAACGTATTTACATAAGTATTCAGACCCTTTGCTATGAGACTTGAAATTGAGCTGCAGGAGGGACTGGTGCACTTCACCAAATAGATGGCATCATGAGGGAAGAAAATTATGTGGACATATTGAAGCAACATCTCAAGACATCAGTCAGGAAGATAAAGCTTGGGTCTTCCAAATGGACAATGACCCCAAGCAAACTTCCAGAGTTGTGGCAAAATGGCTTAAGGACAACAAAGTCAAGGTATTGGAGTGGCCATCACAAAGCCCTGACCTCAATCCCATAGACAATTTGTGGGCAGAACTGAAAAGCGTGTGCAAGCAAGGAGGCCTACAAACCTTACTCAGTTGCACTAGCTCTGTCAGGAGGAATGTTCCAAAATTCACCCAACTTAATCCAAAACTAAAGATTCACGTAATTGGTCAGCTGCTCAATTAAGTTCTGGGTCCATACCTAAGAGAAGAGATCAAGAAATACTAGAATGGGGAGTGGAATCGTAATGAGGAGCTCCACCTTCACTCTTTGCAAGTTTCGAGCCGAATGTCCCCTCCCCTTCCGGAACCCCCCCCCCCCCCCCCCCCCCCCCCCCCCCCCCCACTCCCCCACTGGAACCACTGCTGCTCGTTATCCGACGCATCCCGTTCAGTCCCGACAGATTCTCTCGGTTTCCACAGGGGATTAGAGCAGTATCAACAACTACAAATGAATGAGCAGATAAAATAGCTACATTTTGCTGTTTTGATATTAACTCAAGACTGCTATCAAAATATTTTAGCAACTTGCAATACATAACAATAATATTGTGATAGTTAAAGAGTCTACATGTTTGAAATGGGACCCAGAGAGGTTAAGAGTTGATTGTACTGCAGTTGAACCCTTCAACCTTTGATGGAATGAATAATTGGAGTGTGGACACAGCAGCCATGTGCGTCAGTAACCCTAGGCGTGCTCTGATAGAGCTTCCTGTGTGTCCCCCTCCCGCCCCCTCCTCCTCCCTGGCCCGCGGCCCTCAGCAGGGCCACCAACAACAGGGTGACACAGAGCCAAGACCTCCAGCCCAGGGAGGGCTCAAGGAGAACAAGGGTCGCCCCCTCCACCGAGACAATGATTCCATTACCACAGAAGGTCTCAGCTTTCCATTGACTCAGGTGGCTTTGTTCTGACTGAGATAACCCACAGTTCATTGTGTAAAGTTCTCCAAAAGGATCGGCTGCTGGAGGGAATGTAAGTTTATTAGCATGTTGAATAGTAGATATCTGGGCCTGATATATCATCTCGGGTTGAGTCTGACCTACAGGAGGTCCCCTTATTCCGGAGGGTCTGGGAGTGTTTTGGCCTAATTGCCCCGAGCCTCTTCCCACCTACATACACCTGGCACTCATTTCAGAGCTTCCGTTCCTAACAGTCTATATCTGCCATAGAACAGCTGGACATCAGATAAAACCAGGCTTCACACGTGACAGCTGACGCAACGATTAATCACAGAACCTAGAGTTCGATGGGAGCGCCATTGTGTGTCTCCCTCAGTTTAAGCACTCCACCACCTCACACAATTGAAGTAAATTATCTTGACCTTTACACAACCTCTGGACCAAGGTTGAAGGGATAGAGTCCTCAGAATACACTTACCTTTACTGTCATTTTGGGGGATACTAAGATACCGCACTAAATAGACATTTTTATTGAGTCAGCATTGCTATAGAGTCCTGATCATTCTGAAAATGTGTCTAAAACACCTTACAAACACGCCAATTAAACTGTTTTCATAGGTATGTAGACTTTAAAGGTAAACTTCAGACAGGAATCAGAACTTGAAACAGAAAGTCACTTCTCTGTGGCAACTGCCTTTTAGGGGATGAGGGGGTGCAAGTGTGCAATGACACCTCTAAAGGTGTACATACAGTTCTTTATCATCCTATCAGCATCACTTCAGACATTCCCCTTCACTCTGACGGCAACCACCATTCAGGCTTTTATGACTCACATGAAATTGCCGGCTTATTTTAAACCTCTCAGACAACAAGACGGTTTGGCACTCCGCTCACGTTTTAATGATAGGACCGTTGATTGGTTACAGACCTTCGCTTTTAACTTTCCGCTTAGTGAAATAAATAATAGGACTATAAGAATCAAAGACATTTTTTTTTTTTTTTTACAGAAACATAAAAAAGAAAAAAAAATGAATTTACAACTCCTTGCCTATGTGACTGTAGTTCTGCCAGTGTCAATTCAAATTTAGTTTATTATGGTCCTGAAAATTGTATCTGCTGGTTGGTTAAATGTGACAGCCACAAAGTCTGTCCATCGCCTCTGTCCATCGCCTCTCCCCATCCCCTCAAGTAGAGGAATGGCTCTGTACGATGATTAATTCATTTGCTCACTCGATTTCCCTGAAAACAGAACTAATCTTGCCAATACATGATTCACCAATAACCAACCCTTTGACCGTGAATATTTCACCACTGGCCAGCTAATGCTTTTGTCATGGTGTTTTAGATCACTTACTGGTATGAGATGGAGATAGCAGTGCAACGTTGAATGTTCAGATGGTCTGTAGCGTAATATTAATCACAGGAAGTAAAAAAGTGCCCAATCATCCTTACATCCATTTCAGGACAGTTTACATGCATGTAATTTGATTTCAAACATAGGTGGCTGGTGGAAAGAGCTACATGAGGACAGGTTCATGGTGATGGCTGGAATGGAATATATGGAACGGTCTCAAACACATCAAACATATGGAAACCACATGTTTGACTCCGTTCCACTAATTCCATTCTAGCCATTACAATGAGCCCGCCCTCCTATAGCTCCTCCCAATAGCCTCCACTGATTTCAGATCAACAGCGATGTCTTAGAGTTTGATTTATACCTGATGTATTTACTTCCTCTTTCTCTCATGTGTTTATGTTTTTAAGCTTACTATTGTTTGACTGTATGCATTAGTGTAATTAGTATATGGGTGGTTGTAAGACGGATGTCAGTAATCATGTCTGTGTAACAGATGCCTTTGCATCTAAAACGTAGTAAGGCAACATTTTCCTTTCACATGTATAATTAGAAGCATTATGTCCTCATTAGAAGCATTATGTCTTCAGAAAATACAGTAACTTCTATGATTTACTCACTTCTCAGGAACATATCTTTCTGTCATCATAAAACCTCCCCGAAGCACTAAGTAGCCTTGTTGATAATGGAATGAGGTACAGTAGGAGACTTCTTCTGCCGTTCTTGTGGTTGAGTTACACCAGTCTAGGTCTCGGGGACCGGTCATAACTAACAGTTGTCTGTTTCGAGCTGGTCCAGGACAACAGTACATGCTTTGTCTGTCCATGAACGGAAATCAATTAACCCAGATGAATTGTCAGCAGATAAGACCACATAGTTACGTGAACACATACTGTAGTTGGTTGACTTCAGTTTACTGCTCACTGGCCCCAGCACATAAGGAGACGATCAGAAAACATTTAGCAGCATTAAGCTTTTCACGATCAGATGATGGGAGAGTCTCTGAAGACCGAAAGCAGTAAGTCACCATTCACAGATCCCCAGGAGAGGAGAGAGAGAGAGCGGGAGGGAGGGAACATAGGCGGGAGAGAGAGAGGGAGAGATGGAGAGACAGACTAATGATAGAAGACCGAGGGGCATGGAGGAGAACTGTTGTTTGCAATTAAACCTCCTCCATCTGCAGTGCGATCAGTGAAAATGACCAAAACAGCCAATGTTATGTAGTCTACCTCAAAGGAAAGCAACTCAAGTGATTGTATTTTATTTTGTTTGATTTGTGTTTTAATATCTTTGTTTATCTCATTTGGAGCGCATTGTTATTGTGAAGACCACATCCTGGAACACCTTCTGTGTTTACTATGTTTCCAATTCAGGCACAGAAATGAAAGTAATTTTGTGGAATGTGGGTAGATGTTTGATGGATTTCCAAGTGGGGTGCCTGGTTTGTCGGAATTTTTGAGGAACCTGAATCTCAGGAAATCTTGTTCTGCTCCAAGTTCTTCATTTCTAGAAAAATATGCAATATAGGTATATTGCTAGAATAAGGTTGGGGTTGATAAAGAAAACAAATGAAATCAACCAGATAAACTATGAGAGATATTGGCTCAGACGGACTTGAAAGGGAATTATAAACTGGGTGGTTCGAGGCCTGAATGCTGATTGGCTGTTATATGTACCCTGTATATATTACTGCTCTAATTATGTTGGTTACCAGTTTATAATAGCAATAAGGCACCATGGGCGTTTGTGGTATATTGCCAACATCCCACGGCTAAGGGCTGTATCCAGGCACTGCGCCTTGCGTCATGCCTAAGAACAGCCCTTAGCCATGGTATATTGGCCATATACCACCCCCCCCCCCCCCCCCCTCACTGCCCCTTGTTACTGTAAACAAAACTACAAACGCAACATTTACACTGTTGGTTAGATTTTTCATGAGCTAAAATAGAAGATCCCAGAAATGTTAAATACGCACAAAAAGCTTATTTCTTTAAAATGTTGTGCACAAATTTGTTTACATCCCTGTTGGAGAGCATTTCTGCTTTGCCAAGATAATCCATCCACCTGACAGGTGTGGCATATCAAGAAGCAGATTAAACAGCATGTCGAGCTGCACCTCGTGCTGGGGACAGTAAAAGGCCACTCTAAAATGTGCAGTTTTGTCACACAACACAATGCCACAGATGTTTCAAGGTTTGAGGGAGTGTGCATTTGGCATGCTGACTGCAGGAATGTCCAACAGAGCTGTTGCCAGAGAATTTAATGTTAGTTTCTCTACCATAAGCCACCTCCATTGTCATTTTAGAGAATTTGGCAGTACATCCAACCGACCTCACAACCACAGACCACCTATAACCACACCAGCCCAGGACCTCCACAGGACTGACAGCTTCATTAAATAGTACCCGCAAAACACCAGTCTCAACGTCAACAGTGAAAAGGCAACTCCGGGATCCTGGCCTTCTAGGCAGAGTTGGAAAAAAAAGCCATATCTCAGACTGGCCAATAAAAAGAAAAGATTAAGCTGGGCAAAAGAACATAGACACTGGACAGAGGAACTCTGCCTAGAAGGCCAGCATCCTTCGCCTCTTCACTGTTGACGTTGAGACTGGTGTTTTGCGGGTACTATTTAATAAAGCTGCCAGTTGAGGACTTGTTTCTCAAACTAGACACTCGAATGTACTTGTCTTCTTGCTCAGTTGTGCACCGGTACCTCCCACTCCTCTTTTTTTCTGTTTAGAGCCAGTTTGCTCTGTTCTGTGAAGGGAGAAGTACACAGCGTTGTACGAGAGCTTCAGTTTCTTGGCAATTTCTCGCATGAAATAGCCTTAATTTCTCAGAATAAGATTAGACTAACGAGTTTCAGAAGAAATGTATTTGTTTCTGGTCATTTTGAGCCTGTAATCAAACCCACAAATGCTGATGCTCCAGATAATCAACTAGTCTAAAGAATGCCAGTTTTATTGCTTCTTTAATCAACAGTTTTCACCTGTGCTAACGTAATTGCAAAAGGGATTTCTAAGGATCAATTAGCATTTTAAAATGATAAACTTGGATTAGCTAACACAATGTGCCATTGGAACGCAGGAGTGATGGTTACCGATAACAGGCCTCTATACACCCATGTAGAGCCGTTTCCAGCTACAATAGTCATTTACAACATTAACAATGTCTCCACTGTATTTCTGATCAATTTGATGTTATTTAAATAGCTTTTCTTTCAAAAACAAGGACATTTCTAAGTGACCCCAAAGTTTTGAACGGTGGTGCTTATATAAACTCAGCAAAAAAAGAAACATCCTCTAACTGCCAACTGCGTTTATTTTCAGCAAACTTAACATGTGTAAATATTTGTATGAACATAACAATATTCAACAACTGAGACATAAACTGAACAAGTTCCACAGACATGTGACTAACAGAAATTAAATAATGTGTCCCTGAACAAATGGGGGTCAAAATCAAAAGTAACATTCAGTATCTGGTTTGGCCACCAGCTGCATTAAGTACTGCAGTGTATCTCATGGTCTGCACCAGATTTGCCATTTCTTACTGTGAGATGACACCCCACTCTTCCACCAAGGCTCCTGCAAGTTCCCGGACATTTCTGGGGGGAATGGCCCTAGCCCTCACCCTCCGATCCAACAGGTCCCAGACGTGCTCAATGTGATTGAGATCCGGGCTCCTCGCTGGCCATGGCAGAACGCTGACATTCCTGTCTTGCAGGAAATAATGCACAGAACGAGCAGTATGGCTGGTGGCATTGTCATGCTGGAGGGTCATGTCAGGATGAGTCAGAAGTGCGCTGGTTATCAAGGGGCAAAGTATTGACATGTTTTTAAAAAATGACATCATCACTGCCGATTCACCTGGGTTACATCATCACTGCAGGGAGCGTACAGATGGATCCCGGGAAGGTAAGAGTAGTGGTGGATTGGCCCCAGCCTACGTCCAGAGTACAGCTGCAGCGGTTCCTGGGTTTCGCCAACTTCTTTCTCCGCCTTATCCAGGGCTACAGCATCCTGGCTCTCCCAAGGTTCCGTTCACGTGGTCCCCAGCTGCTCACCAGCCGTTCCCGGGATCTCAAACACAGCTCCCATCTTGGTTCATCCTGACCAGTCCCGCCTGATCGTGGTAGAGGCCGAGGCTTCGGATGTCGTAGTGGGGGCTGTCCTGGTCCAGCGGTCTGACCTGGACCTCAAGTTGCATCCCTGCGCCTTCTTCTCCCACCGCCTCAACGCCACGAAAAGGAACTACGAATCGTGAGCTTCTCGCAGTGAAGATGGTGTTGGAGGAGTGGAGGCACTATGTGGACCGACCACAAGAACCTGGAATATCTCCACACTGCCAAGGGCCTCAATTCCCGGCAGGCTAGGTAGGCCCTACTGTTCACCTGGTTCAACTTCTCCTTCTCCTACCGGCCGGGATCCAACAATGTCAAGCCGGATGCGCTGTCACGCCACTATAACCCCACGACTACTACACCGGAACCTGAGACCATCCTTCCCACCTTGTGCCTGGCGACGGTACTCAGCTGGCAAATAGGGAAGCAGGTTCAGGACGCACAGCGATCCCAGCCAAAAGCCGGGGTGGTCCAGATAACCGGATGTTCGTGCCTGACGCGGGACGCTCCTCGGTCCTGGAGTGGGCACACTCCTCGCTTTTGGTGGCCTACCATGGTTCCTGACGTCTCCGCATTTGTTGCCGCTTGCAAGGTCTGTGCACAGAACAAGACTCCTCGGCAAGTTCCGGATGGTCTCCTTCAACCTCTGTCTTTTCCTCACTGTTCCTGGTCTCACATCTCCCGGGACTTTGTCATGGGTCTCCCCCCATCTGATGGCAACATTGCCATCCTGACCATTGTGGATCAGTTTTCTAAAGCTGCCCACTTCGTTCCTCTCCCCAAGCTACCCTCTGCCAAGGAGACGGCCCAGGTCATTGTGCAGCGCGTCTTCCGGATCCCATGGACTGCCAGTTGGCATGGCCTCCGACCGGGGTCCTCAGTTCTTGTCCCGGTTCTGGAAGGTGTTCTGCACCCTCATTGGGTCATTGGCCAGCCTGTCCTCCGGGTTCCACCCCCAGTCCAACAGCCAGTCGGAACAAGCCAACCAGGACCTTGAGACTACTCTCAATTTCACTACTCTCCGCCAACCCCACCACCTGGAACCAGCAGCTTGTGTGGGTCGAATACGCCCGCAACACCCTCCCCTGCTCTGCCATGGGCCTATCACTTTTTGAGTGTTCCCTGGTGTATCAGAAGAGGTCAGCATACCTTCTGCCCAGATGTTTGTCCTTCGCAGTCGTCGTACCTGGAGGAGAGCCTGGTCGGCCCTCCTCAAGACCACCTCCAGGTATCGACGACAAGTGGATTGCAACCAGACCCCGGCTCCTCGGTATCGTCTTGGGAAGAAGGTATGGCTGTTCACCTGGGATCTGCCCCTCCGGGTGGAATCCTGCAAACTCTCCCCCCGGTTTGTCGGCCTTTTTCCCATCTCCAAAGTCATTAGCCCCTCTGCTGTTCGTCATCTGTTGCCCCGTACCCTTCGTATACATCCCACCTTTCATGTGTCCAGTG
Organism: Oncorhynchus mykiss; assembly: GCF_013265735.2. Taxonomy (NCBI): domain Eukaryota; kingdom Metazoa; phylum Chordata; class Actinopteri; order Salmoniformes; family Salmonidae; genus Oncorhynchus; species Oncorhynchus mykiss. Next base: position 40,036,227 of record NC_048569.1, read on the forward strand.
TCAAACCCATGTCTCACAGCCCTTTGTCTCCTGTTTCCAGGCCCACTCCTCTCCCCGTCTCATCGACGGCCAACCGGCGTACACGGTGAGGCATCTCCTGAAGTTTTGACCTCGGGGTAGGGGTTCCAGTACCTGGTTGACTGGGAGGGTTATGGCCCAGAGGAGAGGTGCTGGGTCCCCGCCAGGGACATCATGTACCCAGGCCTCATCGAGAATTTCCAACGCCAACACCCCGGTCAACCAGGTATGCGCCTAGGTAGGACGCCAGGTGGCGCCCCTAGATGTGGGGGCACTGTCACACCCTGATCTGTTTCATCTGTCTTTGTGCTTGTCTCCACCCCCCTCCAGGTGTTGCCCATTTTCCCTATTATCCCCTGTGTATTTATACCTGTGTTTTCTGTTTGTCTGTTGCCAGTTCGTTTTGTTCGTGAAACCTACCAGCGTTTGTTCCCCTGCTCCTGCCTGTTTCTTGCTCCTGTTTTCTAGTCCTTCCCGGTTTTGACCGTTCTGCCTGCCCTGACCCTGAGCCTGCCTGCTGTTCTATACCTTGCTCCACATCACTGGATTATTGACCCCTGCCTGCCCTGACCCTGAGACTGCCTGCCATTCTGGACCCTTTGCACCCTCTCTGAATTATTGACCCCTTGCCTGCCTTTGACCTGTCGTTTGCCTGCCCCTGTATTAGAAATACACTTTTGCTTCTTTGACACTGTCTGCATCTGGCTCATACCTGAAACGTCATAATTAATGCCCATGATTTTTGGAATGGCATGTTCAACGTGTCCACATAGTGTATTTTTATCAGCTCTTTTAATAGGGCTTTAAACAGGGACAAAAATACATGACGAGAAGTAGTGGTCAGGTTTTATGAAGAGGCACTGCCTGAAACAGATTCTCTCTCTATAGCCAGAGTGGAACACCTGACAGAGGACCCACAGGAAGACCTGATCCAGGCTGGAAACCAGGTAGAATTTCACCCCCTCCTCTTTGAAGTAACAGAGACGGATTCAGACCCCTTATTATCCTGATACCATCTACACTCATACATGTAAGTTAGCGATTCAAATCTATGCGGACAGATTGGATTGCGTTTAGTAGTGCCGTTGTATAGTTCTCAGGCTCTCCTATCTCAAATGGGGGCAGCTAACCACAAGGAACAGTGCTGACATTTTTTCAAATCTAACCCCTTTTTGAGAGACGCAACCATAGGTAGAGTTCTTGTTGGGTTGATGCTGCCACAATTCCCTATGAAGCAGTGGGTCTCTACAATCAACTTAGCTGACATGATATGGACACCGGGTTCAAATTACACTCACATGGTGAGAGTATTTACATAGGTTTTGTTTTGAATGATGTGCTTCACACAAAACACTGGCCAAAGTCATAGAGGTAGACTAATATCAGAGGAGACCGATAATAGTGTGTTAACAGTGCTACCCTTTATCTACCCCTGTGATTGTTTCCACGGTTTCCCTAAGCAGCTTGGGGGGGAAACCGGATATCCAGTGCATCAAAACATCCAACAAATTGTTTTCTTGTGTGACAAAGTGTTTTTTTTTTCTCATAGAGAACTCATTCCCAACATCTGAGTTTAATTAGGATTGCTGCACAACAGAAGAGCATCAGAGAAGCAATGCAGATGAAATCCATGACATTCAAAGAACCTGAGCATCAGGTTACTGATCTTCAAACCTGCAACACAATGCTTTCGATAAAAACTAAGGTTAGTTGTTGAATGCATGACAGGGTTATTCATGCATCAGATGGGTTGACTTATACAGTAGGGAAAGGGGGATACCTAGTCAGTTGTCCAACTGAAATGTGTCTTCCGCATTTAACCCAAACCCTCTGATTCAGAGAGGTGCAGAGGACTGCCTTAATCAACAACCACAGGGAACAGTGGGTTAACTGCCTTGCTCAGGAGCAGAACAACATCGTTTTACCTTGTCAGCTCGGGGATTTGATCCAGCAACCTTCCGGTCACTGGCCAAACTCTCTAACCACTTGGCTACCTGCTGCACCTTGTTAAAATAAGTGTTTTGTGGAAAAACAATATTCTGTTCTCCAGTAGGTCCCCTTTACTAGCTCTGACCTTGCCGATAGATACTTTATTGAGGACAAATGTACTTACTATTACTGAGATGAATGCACTAACTGTAAGTCGCTCTGAATGAGAGTGTCTGCTAAATGTCTAAAATGTAAAATGTCTCCCCTGATTCTGTTTGTCCCTCCCTGCATCAGGTTTACAGGAAGCAGAGTATAGTACAGGGGAAGTGAATGATAACATTAGGCTGTTTGTACAACACCAGATTAAGTGCTGAGCTATCATACTGGAAACTGGAAGGCATGGCCAGAAGGGATCAGACAGCAGACTACCAGAGAAGTAGTTGGAGCTCTAACAACCAGTGGGGAAAGAGGGGGAGGGACATCTTCTCTAGTGAGATGACAATCCGATTAGACAAACAACCATGTAAGAAATGGGATTCAGAGGAGTTTTTGTTGAATAATGTTGTTTTGCTGTTCTTTAAACTTTTATCTCACTTGATGGACTCAGTGAAATTCTGTGTTTGTTTTTAGCACATTTTCCCTACATGTAGCTCAGTAATAATCCACAACATCTGAGACTTTCTGGAAAGGCATCCATAGAATATGATCAGAACTGACCATATTATCTATCTTGGTATTCGCATATGTATATCTAGCTCAATGACTTCCAGAACCTATCCATGTGTGTATGACCAGAAGTGTTACTTCTATACCAAACAAGTGTGTAAATGTGCTTGTGAAAGTGACGTGTGTTACCATTGTATACCAATGAATTCAGCACAGTGTTGTACAGACCAGATGTACTCTCTCTCTCTGGTATCCCCACTCCAGTGCCCCTCGCTCCGTGCCCCTCGCTCCGTCCCCCTCCCTAGAGTGCCTGCTTGTATCCCATGGTTTGTTTGGCCTCTCTCACTGCCTCGGATGGGTGGTAGGGATTCCAGTCGTCTCTGGGACGTTAGAGACAGTCTGAATGGTCTGTGATGCAGGTACTGAAGACCTGAGCCAGATTCCCCGTGGATGAATAAAGTCAAAAGGCTGAAGTCCAAAACCACCACAAATAAAGTGTCACATTTATTGATGACAAAAGTTGGAGTCTTACAATAAAACTGTATCTTTAAAGTAAAGGTTTCACTCCTTACTGAGCAGTGTCGTGATCTTGAGAGACATGCATGACACTTCTTTGGCTGTGGTGGAAATGGCTTTAGCATGACCACCATAACACAAGATGTTTGATAGGTAGGTAAAGAGGAGGGAAGGGACCGGAGATATGGCTTTTGTCTGACAATGTGAAAAGGAAATTAAACAATGAACAAACCAGACATGAGACCTAGATTCTTTGAAGGGTGAAATTGACTGACACACGGAAGGTCTACTTTGGGTTTTAAAAGCCTAGTAAATCACTTGTGTTGTAACTGAATGTATAGCGTGTTGTCTGTTTGTCCACATCTTTGCCTGACTTGGTTTTGTGGTAATTTTGTGGTAAGACCTTAGTTTTGTGGTAATTTGTCAGGATGGTCCATTAATTCTAGTCATGGTCAAGTTCTAAATATTGTAGCAATACTGCATCAAATGTTGTTTCTTTGATCTGTAATATGGTCAGGTCCATAATTATTAGCACCCTTGATAAAGATGAGCAAAAAAGTCTGAATAAAATAAATAATACAAATACTGAGCTGTATTGTATGCCCCAAACAAAAATGTGATTATTTATACTAAAACAATTGCTCAGAGAAAAATATTTTGTTTTAAGTAACACAAAAATATATAAAAAAGACAGGGGTCAAAATGATTGGCACCCCTGTTTTCAACACTCTAGTACCCTCCTGGTTTATGAGATTTGAGAACACGTTGGGAGGGTTCTTAGACCGTTCCTTCATAGATTAAGATGAAGATGACTTTATTGGTCCAACCTGTATACATACAGCACATATACAGGTTTTTGGAGGGGTGTGTGTGTGTGTGTGTGTGTGTGTGTGTGGGGGGGGGCTGCATTGGGAACCTTGCTCGAGGGCACAACAGCAGGCAATGGCATCTAGGACTTGATACCAGCAACCCTCCGGTTGCCAGCTCACTTCCCGATAGATTCCTTTGTTGGACCTGGGATTTGAACTGGCAGCACTCCGGTTGCAGGCTTGCCTCTCTAACTAACCTCTAGGCCACCTGCCGCCAAAGAGCTCTATTGTCATGTCATCTGATAATAGCACGGGTTCCAATCTAAGTGTGAATGCTGTTTATCAAACTCCAAGCGGTGCTATGGTCAGATGACATGAAAATAGAGCTCTTTGGCCTCAAGTGGTGGGTTTGGCATCGTAAAACAGAAGAACCCCATACCTAATTTAAAATATGGTGGTGCATCTTTGATGTTATGGGGCTATTTTGTTTTCACTGGTCCTGTGACCCTTGTTAAGTTCAACGGCATCACACACTTTACCAAGTACCAGGACATTTTAGCCAAAAACCACGTTGCCTTTGCCAGGAGGCTGAGATTTGGCCACAAGTGGATCTCCAGCAGGACGATAACCCCAAGCACACATAAAAATCCACAAATGAATCATTAATTGACCACAAAATCAACATTTTGCAATGGCCATCTCAGTCTCCGGACTTAAACCCCATTGAATTGAAGAGAGCAGTCCATCAGTGCAGACAAAGGAAATTAAGGACCTGGAAAGATTATGTATGGGGAAATGGTCTAAAATTCCCCCCATTGTGTTCTCCAATCTCATAAAACATTTTAGAAAAAGGCTCACTGTCGCTATCCTCCCAAGGAATGGGTGCTGGAGTATTGAACACACGGGTGCCAATCACTTTTACCATAATCTTTTAAAGATTTTTTTTATTACTTGCTTAACAAAATCTCTCTCTGAGCTATTATATCAGCATAAAATAATATAATTTCCCCTTTGTTTTTTTTTACATGCAATACAGCTCAGTATTTGTGTTATTTATTTTATAGTCTTATAAAATCTTTATCAACGGTGCCAATAATTATGGACCCGACTGTATTTTAAAGGGACATCTCTGTCGTGTTGATTACCACTCACGATGAAAGGATAAAAAGCAAACTCCTCAGCAAATATTTATTTCTAAAAAGAAGAAGAGGCCCTAAAGGAAACAGATGAAGACAACACTCCGAGCCTCACCTTTTAAGGAGGATACCAGCAATGGTCAGAAGCACCCAGGTGGCATTGATAAGACTGAAGTCAATAGAGACCTAACCTGTCTGGCAACACTTCCACCGTGAAAGACAGGAAAACAGATAAATATAAAAGATACAGAAGATAGGGGGAGAGGGGGATATGAGAATAGGAAACGAGAGGAGAGAAATTGAGGAGAGAGAATTTCCACAATTCACTCCAAACCTGTTCTGAGCAACTGGTAGGACTTGGACTCAGAAGGGGAGGGAACAGGGTGAGAGGGAGGGGTAGAGGAGAGAAAGAGAGAGAGAGGGATAGGAGGGGAGAAAAACAACCTCTCCCTTACTCTATCTGACACACACGCACACTCACCCTAACACACACAGACACACACTAGCAACTAAGCAACATAATAAAAAAAAAAACTCGCACACATAGATCTTCAAAGCCAACTGGCTTTCATAGACCGCCAATTATCCTAAGAGATTACATCTGGGGGGATTGCGTCAGATAAATAAGGTGAGAAGAGTGACAAGACCCAGTCACCTCAGCGCAGCGAGACAGACAGGGAGAGGAACTCCTCAACAGAGATCCCAACAGGAGAGAGAGAGAGAGGGGCACTCAGAGAAGAGAAGCAGCACGCAGCCACTCCACTCACAGGGACTCAGCTCAGAGAGACGGAGAAAAGAGAAGGAAAGCTCCAGCTCACACTCTACTCTAGCTCAGAGGGACCAGGGCACAGAGACCCAGCGCTTCCATTCTCACTTCCCCCACATAGAGGAGCACAGCACACCAAGAAAGAGACACTCCAGCTAAGAGGCTCTATTAAACAGACAAGTAACTTCAGAGGAACATCCAGAGACCAGAAGAAAAGCAAGGATTACATGATTCCTTTTTTCCCCCATCCTTTGATTCTTCATTTTGATGAGAAACAGCTGTAGTGTTTATCTTGAGATTTGTTTTATTTATTCATTTTTTTGAACATTTTTGTTGTCTCCCCGTCCCCTCTTCTAACCCTCCCCTTATCTCATCCTCTCCAGAGGTGGTAGAGGTAGCTTCTCATTAGTATTGTACGAGGAGAGTGAGCGGCAGAGGGCGAGAGGTGCTGGTTTCCCAGTTTTGAGTTATGTATGTTGACACATTCCTTTGGAACACGGGAGGAATAAGCAGCAGAAAGAGCAGCAGCAGTGTTGTCGTGGTCATCCGCCGGGGGTTCCATCTCCCGCTCTCAGCCCTTCTCCCTCTCCCCCATCCAGCATGGTCCTTTCTGTGAGCTTTTCTCCAGTCCTCCCAGCTCCAGTACAATGTGCATATGGACAGTGACTAAGGGTGCCGCCGCCTGGTCCTGCATTCGTCTGTCCATCCTCTCAGTGCTGCTCGTCCTGCTGCTCTGTCCACTGCCCTCCACGTGTCATCCGATTGCGCCTGGGGTCGCCACTCGCTCCGTGGCGCGCTTGTCCAGGGCTGCCAACGCCTCTTCAGACACTGTTGTGGGGCGGCATGTGCGCAGCTATAACCATCTCCAAGGAGACGTGCGCAAGAGGAAACTCTACTCCTATCAGAAGTTCTTTCTCAGGATTGATAAAAATGGGAAAGTCAATGGCACCAAGAACAAAGACGATCTCTACAGTAAGTAACCCCCCGGAAAATATGCACTCACTCAGCTTCTGTTTTGTGAGTTTTGCTTCTTTTCTCATCCCTCTCACATGTGAGTCCCGTAGAGTTTGGTTCCCCCCCATTATTATGGCACTGCTCTCTGGTTCCCTGCCTTTGATTTGACTCCACTGCCTCCACACATAACACAAACCTTACCTGGTATTGTGGTGGGCATCAGTAGGCATAGATCTGTCTCTGCCTGGGCAGCAGATGGTTCTTGGATAGTGGAAGCAGCATGGTTGTTGCCTCTGATTCAGTGGACTTTCCTTTAGAGCACGTTTACTGGAACCAATTAGAAATAGCCCGAATAACCCTTTTCTCTCTGAGCAAATATCTTAGGGATCACATCCCTATATGCTTTCTTTGGTGACTTATTATATTTTATTATTACAATTGTATATGTAATACAACTAGTGCTACTAGTGGCATATATAGTGTTAACATCATTTGAGGTTTTCATCATCATCATCATCACTTCCCAGTTGCGTAGCTATGTCCGTCATGGGCTGACATTAATATCTGTATCGAAGTGCTTGTATCCATCCACACCCCTGCTTAGAAGGATATCTCTCAGCTCATCGTTATGCTGCTCTAATCACTACACTTGCCTGCCTGGGTACAGTAAATATTACTACGCAGCGAGCGATACCCCGGACCCCTGCCAATGCTCGCAGCACCTGGCCGCCACACGCTCTCTCCAAGCTGGTTGTACACTTTCCCGTCAGTGCGCTGTGCGCACATTGGCCCCAATAAAAGAAGGCTTTGCCATGTGGAGCCCATGTGTGCGAGGCTTCTCTTCTCAGACAGTGCCACTCAGACGCTGAGACTCTGCAAGACATGGCTGAAGGAATTTAAATTAGCAGAGCGTCCTCTCGCCTTCAGCACACTCAGAGTTTAACCATCAGAAGCGGATGTGTCAATAACCACCAAAAGTTCAAGGTTTGAGAACAGGTCGCGACCATAACACCTAGGCTTGATCTACCCTAAAATTACCCTTAATGCTTCAAAACATTTAGACTAAAATGTAATACATAGATTTTTTGAAATCCACTTTACAATGTGCTTGCTTGTTTACGGAAAGATGGCAGTTAGAAAGAGAGGAGAAAAAAAAAGAGAAGTGCGTAGTGTTTTATGGTGAGTGTCCAATGCATGCTGCATGTGAGTGGTTCCCGCCAATAGCCAGCATGTGAATATAATGCGCTTGTCATTAGCTCCCAGAATGACCTTAGGCACAAGCCTGCCTGGTAATAATTCTGAAACCAGATGGACAGAGCACTTCTTGGGGAATTCAGATCCCATGCTGCCCAAATACTGTCCCATTTGAAGTGTAGCTAGACAGGGCTAGGAACGAATGTCTGGGGGGAGGCAGAGGACCTGGGCCTGTTGGAGGCAAAGTGAGAGAACTACCAAGGGGTGATACATCTGAATCGATCAAAACAGCTTGGACACGTGCCACAATTAAACACAAAACATTTTCTATGAATCCAAAAAGGAAAATGCCCACCAGGTTGCAGTAATGTTCTCTGTTTCTCTGACTTGAAACCTTGTGGTGAAAAGTCCAAATGTGGCATAAGATAAGATGATCAACACCTCTTGGTTTGTGTATTTGGAAACTGCAGAAACTACAGGTGAGACTTCAGACTGGTATTTCAGGTCTCCTGGTTTGGTCCTAGAAAGGGAGACGTGTTGCCTAGTTGAAATGTCTCAGAGCAGCAGGACGATAGAGAGCTGCTGGGTAATGTTACTACTATTTGTTGGTGGTGGAGGGGGAGATGCTGGGGGAGCGATTGTTTTTGTCCTTGCCCAGCAGTTTGTCCAGTCACAAACTCTGGGACAGCTGAAAAATTAGCAATAAAATGGTGCTGAGTACATGTTCATCTAGCCTGTCAACTCCTCTTAGTCTGGTAGTATCCTGCAACATCATGGAATTCATTTTTGGGTTAAAATTAACCAAATATTTGAAGACCTTCCTCATCAGGACAGAGACTGTAGTGTGTGGGAACACCTTCACTTCATTAGCTCCAGTTTTCGTGCTGTTCTGAAACATGTTCACTTGGATTGTCTCCAGCATGCGTGAACATGTGTCATACTTTGTGAGGTAAGGCAGACATTGAGGAAGGTGTGTCTGTCTGTAAACTCAGATGTCACTGTAGACTGATGCGTGGCAGAAGATGGTGAATTTGTCTCTAATTACATAGTGTATGACCAGTAGGCATTGCCTGGCCAGGCCTCCACTGCCCACAGAATTGCAGCCTGTTAGGGTCTTTATCCTCTGCAGCTTTGATATGCCCATGTACAGAGGCTCGATGTTTACGTACGGTGGAGTCAGAAGGCGAATGAATGAAAGATCTTCTAATTAAATAAAATGAAGTCTGATAACATAGCTTTTTGAAGAATGACATGATAACCATTGTAGAAATACATAGGTAGGTAGGCTACACTGTCGGAGCACAAACCTGTGTTCTTAGAGCCTCTTTGTGTGCTGTGTTGGTCAGGTTGGTCAGGTCTGCCGGTCTGTTACCCGGTCCCTTTCTCTCTCTCAGCCCTCTACAAAAGACCTATCTATGTGCGGTTTGAAACTCAATCCAGCCCATATTGTGTGATTCCCTTTCAGAATCCATCTGCTCAGTATTACAGTGTCACACTGCTTTCCTGCACGTTACTCTCCAGTATTAGAGTATTAAGGCGCTGCATGTGTGAACCAAGCAAACAAACGGCTTATTTTCATACTGAATTATTCAACATGTCCAATTTATTTACTGTTCTAATCTAGAATGTCACCGACCAATAACAAACAGTTTATAACAGATGGGTGGGTTTTTTCTCTCTTAGTGATTTTCTCTCATTTGGCATCTGGGCCCCCCTCTCTCTTTCCTCTCCCTTCACTTTGCTTATCAATGAAAGAAACTGGAATCCAAAAAAGCACTCTCTAATAGACGACTGAATTCATCCACAGCGGACTGTGGTCTGAAGTTATATACCTGGGGATACTGGGGAGAAGGGGGTCCGGCTAATGAGCAATCATGAGACCCTGACAGTTTTGATTGAGGGGACTTAGGGCAGTTTAGGGTTCAACTGCAGGTTGGATCGTGAGCTCCACAGAGTCCAACTCTTTCCAATCACGTTGCCAACTTTGCGGGCTGTCCATCACGGAGGGGTGAGGCCTATTTAGCCCTCGCTCTAATCTGATGCTGCGGAATTAGCATTGCAGGCAATCCCTCACAAAATGGGCTGTTCTAAAGCCAAACTCATTTGTTTTTGTCACGTTCTATTGCAGTAGGAGATTGTTGATGTGTTGAGCCCTGGAGGAGATGCTGGTGTACAGCAAGCACAGTGAATAAGTAGTATCAGCACTTCTTCTGTCATGTCATGGTCTACTCCTTTCCTTGATGTAGACAAGGACCCTGGACAAGGTGCTGTTTCATTTTATATTGCAACATTTGATACAGATACCTCTAGATCCATATCCAATGAAGTCAAACTTGGCTGAATCCTGAGCTCCTCTGACTGACTCAAAGTGGCCCTATAACTATCCAACCTAATAGTGTTTGTTATCCTCAGCTCTCCTGGCTGGTTCTGTAGCAGGATTCATCATTTCTTGGAAGATTTATGAAAGGAATAATTCTGACAACAGGAATCCTCTTAAGTGCTGCAAACGAGGTCTTAGCAGCATAGAGGATGGGAGGGCTAGGTAAATCTAGTACTTTTATGGTTCCACCAGACCATAAATGGGGGATGGGGGCTCTGGTGTTCCATGTTTCAGCAGTAGAACCACGTCTTTGCAAAAGAGGGGTACCTATGGCAATGGACTAATATGACTGGTTGGTGACGAACAATCGAAAGGGGCTAGTGAAAGCTTTTTCTCAGCCCCCCATTATAGTTTTTGGCTCTGGCATGCTTCATCGTGAGCCTCGTGGCGCTGTTGGAACGCAAGGCTGTGTGTTTTCTCACTGATTTGTGTTTCTCTTAGCGAGAGTGTGGTTGTGTGTGTGTCTTTATAATGTGTTTATGAGAGGATAGCAAGAAACCATGTTGGGAAATGTGTAAATGTATGCTGTAACTGCACCCGTCTGCACCACATGGATGGCACTCTCTCTTGAGTGTTCTCCTCCTCTCTGTGGTTATAGTGCCCATGTGTGGTTCTCGTGGGAAATCTTAACCACACGGGCAATACAAGTGAGTTATGAGGATTGTGTAGATGTACAAAAGGTTTGTGTCAGTGCTTTAAAAAAATATATATATATTTGACCCTAACATCTTCATAGGCTTTCTCTTTTCTGATTCATAAATAATTGGCCAGGGGTCTAGAGAATGTGCGGGATGTGTCCAATTGGCTGCTACGTCCTGTCCTTTCACACTTAGAATTAGAAGCAACATGTTTAGGGATTATTTCAATCTAGGCCTTCAAAAGATTCAGGATAAATGAGTACACAGGAGTTCTCTCTTTTTTTGTTGCATTGATTTTTCGTTGGTGCTGCATTGCTTGTGCTAAAAGTAGTACAAGCAGTCTGTTACGTAGCATAACAGTATAACAGCAGTTGGTAGAGTCCGGCGGAGTGTGGGTTTAATTCCCGCTGGACCACCCATATGGAAATGAGGGCATGCATGACTGGAAATGGATTTGGATAAAAGCATTTTCTAAATGGCATGTATTATTATTATTATTATTATTACTATTATTATTATCCCCATAATACCTTCATCAGTGGAAGAGGCTGCAGCCTCAGCCAAAGGGAGTCATTAAAAGCAGACACCACTGGCACAGGACACCCCCCCCCCCCCCCCCCCCCCCCCCTACAACCCCTGCACCCTCCTACACCCCCGGGCCGTTCAACACTTTCTGCCTTTAGACCTTTCCAGCAGTATCTCCCTTATCGCAGGGGAAGTTGGAGCTGTTTAAACAGGTTGTGCAGTCACGTAGATTTGTGAAGGCCTACTGTACAAATCGGTTTTGTGAAAAGTGTGAAAGTTATGATTCATATTGAAATTGAACCTCAATGATTGAAGGCAAGTCAGTTCTTTACAAACTTAAGACTTTATCATTCGCTCATCTTCAACTAACCCCTCTTGAACAAGAAGGTTGGCCAGGGAAGCCTAGATTTGTCTCTCAAGCATCTTATTGTTTCTGCCCCTTCGTTTGCTCTATTTTGAGTTCAACATGGAGGTATGGATGTCCAGATGTATGACTAACCTTTGACCCCATTACTTAAAGAGAGGGTCATTTGTGCCAGGGTTTAAAGGAGAACACCACTGTCTCCCCACTATCATTTTGTCCTGTCTGTCTCTAACAAGCTGCAGTCAGAGAGTGAGTGAGTGTGTGTGTGTGTGTGTGTGTGTGTGTGTGTGTGTGTGTGTGTGTGTGTGTGTGTGTGTGTGTGTGTGTGTGTGTGTGTGTGTGTGTGTGTGTGTGTGTGTGTGTGTGTGTGTGTGTGTGTGTGTGTGTGTGTATGTGTATGTTCAAATAAGGAAAGCTAGCAGTTTTCATATTTTTCTATGCGGTGACTGACCAAAGTCGCAGGGGACAAGGGGGAACTGAGGCATCGCTCTCTGTACTCACAATTTTCCCCTATTCTTTAAAAATCATTATTTACGCATATTCTTTCAGCGTTTCCTGATATTCACCCATCAATTTACTCTTGTGTCAATCATTGACTCATCTGAACATTTTTGTAATAAAACACAGACTTCGTGAACCGCATGCTGTCCTGCCACTATACCATCCAGCCACCTCTTTATTCTGTCAGTCAGCAACCTCTCTGGAAACGTCAAAACTTCACTGGGCAGCTCTCTTCTCTGAAGAATGGAATATAATTCCCTGGAATTTTAAATTGGCCATCTTTGTTTTGATTAACTGGTTTTGAGTTTTCAATGTTTACCTTATGTGCGGATTCAATACCCTCACAGACGTGCAGGATTTGACTTATATTCCTTAAACCAAACCAGAAAGTCAAAGGCTCACAATTCGGAATAATGATTCAACAGAAGAGCAACTTTTGAACATACCTTCAGCTCTGCAATAGTATGTTGCTGCCCAGAGCGCAGGATTGGCAAAGATACATGGCATTTCCTCTATTTTGGAAGATGCACTGCTAAATCTAACCTGGTAAGGCATCCATGGTATAGGCCAATGTAGTTGAATGGTAGGCTGTCCAGGTGAAAGAAATGGGAGCATGTTTCATGTGTTTGGGTGCTGCAACGTTACAAACATTCGCTAGATTAGGTCAAAGTCATCAACATTGAGAACCACAGACATCACAACACATTCAAGATGTATGTACACACACATACACACACACACACACCGAGTGTGGTGGGACAGATGGAAGTCTGGGAGAGAGGAGAGAGGAGAGGGAGTCTTAATGGAATCATCAAAGGTAGTGCAGGGAGACCAGTGCTCGGACCAGAGACGCATCTGGACGGCCTGTCCCGTTTTAAAGGAGCAGGCAGGAATGCCTGGGGGGGGGGGGGGGGGGGGGGGGGGGGCACTAGGGGGGCTGTCCTGAGGCAACTGGTGGCTGAGCAGGAGCCCTGGATCTTATCCGTCACAGATCCTATATCCAGACCCCCACTGCTTTACTGGCCACTAATGCAACACGTTCCCACACTGGACCAACGCTGGCCCAACACTGTCCCCATCCACATGGGTGCCTGCTCTGACATTTATGAGAGGGTACAGAAGCCTATGTGCCGCCACGTGTGTGTTTGTGTGTGTGTTTGTGTGTGTGTTTGATGGTGACAGAGTAAAGTGTAAAAAAGTACGCGTTACATGCTCGAATCCTGCCCAAAATCTGGAGGGACCTAAGACAATAGATCCAACACAACAACCAGAGGAAAAGCTGTTGATGCACTTTCAGCAGGAAATGTTGAAAGTTGTGGTGATAGGCTCTGGAGAGGATTAGTTTGTTAGGCCTAGTGCTTGAGTGCTGCAGTGCATTGTACTTTCCCCAGCAGTAAAAAGGCATCTGGACTTCAAAAACATGGGACCTTAAATCCCAATGACCCCGGGTTCATGACATAACATGACTCAAAGAGTCTATCGAATGTCCAGAACAATTGGAATCACAACATTATGTTTTTGTATAGTGTGCAAAATGCAAGAAAGGTTATAAATTTCCTTGCCAGATCAAACCCGTAAACACACATTCATATGGTAAGCACTCAGTGCCCGATGGCACGTTTTGACATTTACTGGCATAGGTACTGTGCTGCAGAACCAATAGCATTGGGTAAATCATATTATCTGAGAAGACTGCATTTTTTCTGAAACCACCGTGAACATCAACATGCACTTCATTTGGTTTGCAACGTCCTTAAAACCACCATGACATAATACACAGTGGTGCTATTACCCGGCATGGTAAGCTGATCTCAAACCATGCGAATGTGAATGTTCTATCTCAGAGAAATCTAATGCTATCTGTTGGCTGGAAAACAGAGCTCAGGTATTTGAAACAACACATTTATACTCATTACAGGTGATTATTTTCTTCTGAGTATCTGGATTTGCTTTTAATCATGCTTTGCTGCCAGGTATAAAATCACACACAGCTTGACAGTGTTTCTCCCGTGTAAGACTGCTGTGGAGCCACGTTTCAGGGAAAGAAAAAAATATTGACAGTAGGATGGATAAGAAGTATTAGATGTACAACTTCTGTGTGGAGATGGATCTAAAACACAACTTAACAGCCTCATGAAACCCAAAATAAAATATGACTTAACTGTCGCTAGGTGAAGATGTAGACAGTGAACAGGCGATGTTTTCATTGGATGTTGCTCACCGCCCGCTATTTAAGCACCAATAGGCTACCTTTACACCGCATCCATCACAAGCTCGCGTCCCATTACACCATGAAGAAATTGAAAGCACCCTCATACAGATTTAGCCAGTCACCGATGAGTTACCAGCAATTTACATGAGCAGCAATTTACATGAGCAATTTACATGAGTAAAATATCTGTGAAAAGTAACTAATAAACTAAAAGTTATTGAGTAGTTATAAATTATAATGACAGTGGATGGCGAAAACATCCTCAAGTTTTCTTATGCACAAACCTTTTGACGGCTTGTCCAGCTGGAGTGGGATATTTATTGTCCGACTTTATCTACCCCAATACTTAAATGACTCACAAAGTATACAATTCCCACAACGCCACACTGGCGTTTGTGTTTCTCAATGGATCTAGTGTTCCTCGTGCCCTAAACGCTGAAGTCGTGCCACGGATATGAACCCCTGTGTCATAGTGAATTTGACAGATCGTCAATCAGGCTGTCGCCAGTCGTCGGAGGGAAGATCTCTCGCCTTAGATGTTAGTCACTCTAACCTCAAATAATGCAAATCAAACTTGGGATTGTTGAAAAGTGGAAACAAAACACGAAGGACAGTTTTTGTACAGAAACCTAACACTCTTAGAAGTGACACATTTTGTATATTTCTGCAAAGAGCATTTGAATTCATTGTTTTAATATAATATAGAATTGTCAGTATATATCTCTAAAATTCCAACATCCTCCCTCGTGTGAAAATAAATCATCATTTTCTTTGAAAGTTGTACCTCAAGTGGTACCTCAAGTGGTAAAACCGGTTTTATAATTGAAAATGCAGACATTTACACGTACCTAACCATCTCATATCCAGTCGTGGGCCATACAATGGGAGCAGAGCAGCAATATAATCTTCAAACGGGCCTAAGATAAACTGGGGAAACACTTTTACAGCCCTCCCTAACCTTAAGTTCATCTGGAGTCACCACTGACAATGTTTAGGAGGCAGTGAGGAGTTTGTAGGGGAGATGAGGGGTGTAGAGTGGGGTTGGTGGGGGGAGAGCTGTGTTGTTCTGCAGCCTAATGAAGCCGGCCCCTAAAGAGAGCCCAGACCCTGCTGCACTGATCTCTCAGGAGCCTGGGAGCCAGAGGCCTGTGGAGGCCAGATCAAAGGTGCGAGGCACTGCTGTCAGGAGCCAGCCCAGGGTCAAACCCAGTTCCTCAGCCCCCCCTGCCCTGCCCTGCCACTACCTCAGCCCCTGCTCTGCCCTTCCACTACCCTCCCCCCCTGCCACTACCCCAGCCCGGCCCCCCCCCCTTTCCTACCTCTACTCCAGTCCCCCAGGCCCCTCTACCGCCATTAACCCAGCCCCCACCCTTGCCCTGCCACTACCCCAGCTCAGGCCCAGCCCCTTCTGCCACTACCCCAAACCTTCCTGCCACTACCCCAAACCTTCCTGCCACTACCCCAACCCCTCCTGCCACCCCCCCACATCTCCTGTCAAAACCCCAACCCCTCTGGCCAAAACCCCACCCCCTCCTGACACTACCCCAACCCCTTCTGCCACCCCCCCACATCTCCTGTCAAAACCCCAACCCCTCTGGCCAAAACCCCCACCCCCTCCTGACACTACCCCAACCCCTCTGGCCCCTACCCCCACCTCCAACCCCTCCTGCCACTACCCCAACCTCTGCTGCCACTACCCCACCTCCTGCCACTACCCCAACCCCTCCGGCCCCTACCCCTATCCCCAGCCCCAACCCCTCCTGTTACTACCCCAACCCCTCCGGCCCCTACCCCTACCCCCAGCCCCAACCCCTCCTGTTACTACCCCAAACCCTCCTGCCACAACACCAACCCTTCCGGCCCCTACCCCCAGCCCCAACCCCTCCTGTTACTACCCCAAACCCTCCTGCCACAACACCAACCCTTCCGGCCCCTACCCCCAGCCCCAACCCCTCCTGCCACTACCCCACCCCCTCCTGCCACAACCCCAACCCCTCTGGCCCCTACCCCCACCTCCAACCCCTCCTGCCACTACCCCAACCTCTGCTGCCACTACCCCACCTCCTCCTGCCACTACCCCAACCCCTCCGGCCCCTACCCCTATCCCTAGCCCCAACCCCTCCTGTTACTACCCCAACCCCTCCGGCCCCTACCCCTACCCCAGCCCCAACCCCTCCTGTTACTACCCCAAACCCTCCTGCCACAACACCAAACCTTCCGGCCCCTACCCCCAGCCCCAACCCCTCCTGCCACTACCCCACCCCCTCCTGCCACAACCCCAACCCCTCTGGCCCCTACCCCCACCTCCAACCCCTCCTGCCACTACCCCAACCTCTGCTGCCACTACCCCACCTCCTCCTGCCACTACCCCAACCCCTCCGGCCCCTACCCCTATCCCCAGCCCCAACCCCTCCTGTTACTACCCCAACCCCTCCGGCCCCTACCCCTACCCCCAGCCCCAACCCCTCCTGTTACTACCCCAAACCCTCCTGCCACAACACCAACCCTTCCGGCCCCTACCCCCAGCCCCAACCCCTCCTGCCACTACCCCACCCCCTCCTGCCACAACCCCAACCCCTCTGGCCCCTACCCCCACCTCCAACCCCTCCTGCCACTACCCCAACCTCTGCTGCCACTACCCCACCTCCTCCTGCCACTACCCCAACCCCTCCGGCCCCTACCCCTATCCCCAGCCCCAACCCCTCCTGTTACTACCCCAACCCCTCCGGCCCCTACCCCTACCCCCAGCCCCAACCCCTCCTGTTACTACCCCAAACCCTCCTGCCACAACACCAACCCTTCCGGCCCCTACCCCCAGCCCCAACCCCTCCTGCCACTACCCCACCCCCTCCTGCCACAACCCCAACCCCTCTGGCCCCTACCCCCACCTCCAACCCCTCCTGCCACTACCCCAACCTCTGCTGCCACTACCCCACCTCCTCCTGCCACTACCCCAACCCCTCCGGCCCCTACCCCTATCCCTAGCCCCAACCCCTCCTGTTACTACCCCAACCCCTCCGGCCCCTACCCCTACCCCAGCCCCAACCCCTCCTGTTACTACCCCAAACCCTCCTGCCACAACACCAAACCTTCCGGCCCCTACCCCCAGCCCCAACCCCTCCTGCCACTACCCCACCCCCTCCTGCCACAACCCCAACCCCTCTGGCCCCTACCCCCACCTCCAACCCCTCCTGCCACTACCCCAACCTCTGCTGCCACTACCCCACCTCCTCCTGCCACTACCCCAACCCCTCCGGCCCCTACCCCTACCCCCAGTCCCAACCCCTCCTGTTACTACCCCACCCCCTCCTGCCACAACCCCAACCCCTCCGGCCCCTACCCCAACCCCTCCTGCCACTACCCCAACCCCTCCGGCCACAACCCCAACCCATCTGGCCCCTATCCCCAGCCACAAACCCTCCTGCCACTACCCCACCCCCTCATGCCACTAACCCAGCCCCCCTTTAATAGGACATGAGCTGCCTCTACACCCCTGAATCTGGAAGGTTAATAGGAAAGACTTGCCTGTCATAGGGGCAGCAAGTTAGGTTTCCCAGGATAATTATGCACACACTCTGGGTTAACGACAATGGTGGCCTTGTGGCATCTAAGCTGCTTCAAATTTAGTATCGAATTGATGCCTGTTGTTGATGAGAAAAGGTATTTCTCTCAGAATAGGGCGTGCATTGTATGTTCTTTAGTAGTGTGTAGTCTTCTATACAGTACACAGTGATAGAAGTGGGGGAGGCTCAGTGGTAAAGCTGGCTGGATGTGAAAGCATTGAGGTCATTTTGACAAGATGCGATAACGGGAGTTCTGTCACCCTGCCAAGAAACCACGGCCTTATGTGGAGATAGGGGGTCTGTGGGAGGAGGGGTGGAGAGAGGCCACCTACAGAGCCTAGGGTAGAAGCCAAGGCTGCTGCCGATGGGAGTCACACCAGGCGGTTGACTTGACCACCCAATGGACAGTCCGCCAGCAGAACTGAACTGAGCCACCAGACGACTGTCTGCTCTCCAGTAACGCTGTAATTAGCAGCCATAGCCTCTGCCAATGGTACTGTAGGAGAAACCCAAGAAACACAAATTACTCAAATACTGTGAAACCACATCGACCAATTGAGGTTGAAAAGAGAAAGAAGTCAGATGACTCACCTTATCTAAAGAAAGATATTTCAGAAATGTTTTACCTGCACTCATACGGTATCTCATTACACCATAAACACACAGCCTCTTCTTGTGTGCAGCAGTAAATTCCTTTAGTGAGGCAAGCAAACATTGGACCTCAAATCTAGGTAGCACAAATACAGCTTCATAGAGTGAAATGAGGCGGAAAACTGATTTTGGACTCTTATATAGTCTTGTCCATACTGTATCTGGAACTAACCCTTCATTAGCACTGAAGACTGCAGTCGACTGTTACAGGACCTTGGGGCCTGGTTTTTATTCATCTGCCATATAAAACTAACACAGTCCTGTTATATACACAGGTGTTTGTCTTCGTAGTTTCTGAAAAATGTCGATTGCAGAATGTCAGCACCTTTTTTTCTTGTTTGTTAAGAAAACTCTGGTTATTAAACTTTCAATATTGGTCATAAAACTGTTTCGCTGCACTTAAAAGTTCACCCTCACAAAATATAAATAAAAGTTTTGGGCAATGTGTCAACCAGAGGTAGAAAAAAAACAACCCCCCCAAGCATAAAAAGAAACCAGAGTGAGGAGACAGGAACGGGGGCAGAACGGGGAGAAAGATAGAGGGAAACAGATGCGCAGAGATAAGCGACGGATAAGAGAGAGAGGAACGAAGCAAAGAGAGAGAGAGTAAGGATACTCGTTTTACTGTTGTGAACGGAGGGGCTGAAGAGAAATGGGTCTGGCCCTGTGCTGTGCTGTCCTGTGCTGTGCTGTCCTGTGCTGTCCTGTCCTGTGCTGTCCTGTGCTGTCCTGTGCTGTGCTATCCTGTCCTGTGCTGTCCTGTCCTGTGCTGTGCTGCCCTGTGCTGTGCTGTCCTGTCCTGTGCTGTCCTGTGCTGTGCTGTCCTGTCCTGTGCTGTCCTGTGCTGTGCTGTCCTGTGCTGTGCTGTCCTGTGCTGTGCTGCCCTGTGCTGTGCTGTCCTGTCCTGTGCTGTGCTGTCCTGTGCTGTGCTGCCCTGTGCTGTGCTGTCCTGTGCTGTGCTGTCCTGTGCTGTCCTGTCCTGTGCTGTCCTGTCCTGTGCTGTCCTGTGCTGTGCTGCCCTGTGCTGTCCTGTCCTGTGCTGTGCTGTCCTGTGCTGTGCTGCCCTGTGCTGTGCTGTCCTGTGCTGTGCTGTCCTGTGCTGTGCTGCCCTGTGCTGTGCTGTCCTGTCCTGTGCTGTGCTGTCCTGTGCTGTGCTGTCCTGTGCTGTGCTGTGCTGTGCTGTCCTGCGCTGTGCTGTCCTGTGCTGTGCTGCCCTGTGCTGTCCTGTCCTGTGCTGAGCTGTCCTGTGCTGTGCTGCCCTGTGCTGTCCTGTCCTGTTCTGTGCTGCCCTGTGCTGTGCTGTGCTGTCCTGTGCTGTCCTGTGCTGTCCTGTCCTGTGCTGTGCTGTCCTGTCCTGTGCTGAGCTGCCAGGAGCAACATGTTTCAGTCTCTGGTCTGTTCAGTGCCGCCGTATTGTTGCAATTTAAGCCTTTTGTTACAGCCCTGCCTTTCAACTCCAGAGTACAGGTGATGGTTCTGGTGACTTGGCGAGGGGGTCGTAAAAAAGGGTTTCGCTTTAACGCGCCACATCAAATGGCCCAAAGCAAACGGCTAAAACAGGTGCCTGACTTTCAACACGGCAGAGATAGATCTTATTTTGACATTGCAAGCTTACCTAAAATACTGCAGTGTCACTTATATTACAGGGGAGCTCAGACTTGAAACTGGTTTTGAACCATTCACTCTTGTGCAGATGGGGAAGGTGTTTGTGACTGTGTCTGAGATCTGGCATGCCTACTACTTACTGAAGCGACATACTGTGTACTAATAGTACGACATACTACAGCATTTAGAACGTACTGTTTAGTAAAGCTAATGCAGTAAGCAGCAAATAACAGGATACTAGGCTCATCCTACTGGGAATTTGTAACCTAAAGCGAAATTGCGTTGATTCTTGCCTTTTGTTAGCTTTGGTCAGGTGCAGCGTGTCCCCTCAGCTGATTCGCAGCTGTTATCAAACACACTTCCTTAACAGTGTGCAGTGAATTCTACTAGATGAAACGCGGAAATGAGTCTGACATCCTGGCATGTAAAGTATACAACATTTTAGGAAATTCCACGTACTATAAAATGTCATTTTTTTCACATACCCTAAAATGCCTATTTAGAACGCAAAGATGGGTATTCCGGAATGGCCTGTGTGTGTGTGTTTAACTGTGAGTCAGTGTGAGTTTGTAGGTGCATGTCTTTGCAGTGTATTGTATTTCCGTACAATTGAGTTACTCAAAGTGGTCTCCATACACCTGTATCAATTTGCATTGCCTCTCTCTCTTTCCTTCTCTCTCTCCTTCCTTCTCTCTCTCCCTCCCTCTCTCTCTCCCTCCCTCCCTTTGATCAGGGATTATTCCCCTCTAATCCCACTGACTGTCATCCAATTTCTCTTCTCCTCCTTTCATCCCTCCCTTCCCCTCCCCTGTTCATGAACCTGAGGGAAGGCAGAAGAGCAGAGACCAGGCCGGATAACCTTACCACCACACTCAATAGCTGTGTGCAACCAGAGCCCATACGGAAGGGGCTCTCTTACGCCCGCTGTGTATAAAGAAACCTGTCTAATCCGCCTGTTGAGTGGCGGCCACACTGCTTGTTTTGCCGGTTCACAGGTGCAGATAAAACCTCACCGCCAATTCATACTAAATGGTTTAGCTTAGGCATGGACAATGTACTAGGAGTTCGTTTTCACAGGACGGGGACTGGAATGTCTTTATTTTGTACACTGCATCAATGGAATTATTCATAGTTTTATGGTGTCATGAGTTTTATACAAGCACTTTTAGAAGTATGCTTATATGTTTTCACACTCCTCCTGTGTTACACATCCAAGGTACAATTTCAGTCTTCGACTGTGGAAGTAAAATTAGGGGGTGGGGAGTCTGAAAAGAGGTCATGACCTTTGAGTAGAATCCACAGCTGCAGACTGTATTGGTTCAAAGTTGAAATTGGTTTACATGGAAAAGTCCATGGCAGGGGTAGACTAGAGTCCCCAAGTGAGATACTCTTACGCAAAACTGTTAACCATAACATGTAACCCAGTACAGGGACAGACACAGCCCAAATAGGAAGATATGGAGAGGAACGATATGTCCAGTTGAACAAGTACTTAAGGGTAAATGCCTGAGCAACTTACCCCTGATCAAAGAATCCTGCAACAGCCCTCCTAAAACGGGGTCCCCCCTTGTCTCAGGCGGTGCATAAAATCACACCAGGACAGCAGGATGTTACAAATGTGTGTCCCAGGAGTAAGAAAGAGGGATGGCACAAATAAAAGATGTCAGCGGGGGGGGGGGGGGGGGGGGTGAAGGTGAGTCAGTGTCAGTGTAGACAGGTGCCATTAACTACTCTGACTCTGGCCTGTCAAAGGCCACCTTGTGAGGCGATATCTACTGTCCTCTGACCCAGGCTAGGAGGCTCCACACTGGGTCAGACCAGCCACCTCCCTGCCTCCCTGCTTGCTACAAAGACCAACTTCTACCAGAATTGGTCCTGAGCTAATCCCCCCTAACCCATGATAGCTTTATGGGTTTATATAATTGACTTTAGGATGAAGGAGACTGGTTACCACATCTTAAGTCCCTAATTGGTTCAAGAAACATTCAGACTGCAAACTGATATGGACATTTTGGCTTTCGCCAGTGTGCCGCTCCACTCCGAAAACAAACAAAAGCAAAGAAATGGTTTTTCCAAAGCTTAGCCCCAGCCAACGCCTCTCACTCAGGGCTTATGGCCCGTTAGCATGGGAATGAAATGGCGGCTCAGCCTGTCTGTTCTCAATGACTGGCACAGAGACACACAGCCAGGCAGCCAGGCAGTGGTTTACTGAGGGGGATCAAGCAAAGATGATTGTGATTATTCAAAACATGGTCAGGGATAACAGGCAGGGATAACAGTGTGACTCTACCCCCCGGTGTGACTCAGTAGACAAGGCCTGCAGTTATTATACCTTTTTATGTAGATATGTTCAGTAAACATCCTGGAAAAGACGGTAGTAACTGACAACATCATGGACTACAACATACTGTATCCACTTACATTCACTGTAATACTTAATCAACTGGCCTGTATGCTATAACAGCAATTATAAACTGGGTAGTACGAGTCCTGAATGCTGATTGGCTGACAGCCGTGGTATATCAGACCGTATACCACTGGTATGACAGAACATTTATTTTTGCTGACCTAATTACGTTGGTAACCAGTTTATAATAGCAATAAGGCACCTCAGGGTTTGTGGTATATGGCCAATATACCACGGCTAAGGGCCGTGTTGAGTCGTGCCTAAGAACAGCCCTTAGCCGTGGTATATTGCCCATATACCACACCCCCTCATGCCTTATTTCTTAAATAAACAGTGGAGCCTAACTGTATGCAGTCAAAAACACAGACGCTGCCAGCTTTTACAAGCATTCTTTCTCAATGCAGTTCAATTATTCATTGACTATCACTTCACGTGTATTGGCCTAGTATAACTAACCTATAATGTGTCTGTGTGTCTTCCAGGTGTGCTGGAGATCAAGTCAGTGGATGTTGGGATCGTGGCCATCAAGGGGCTCAGCAGTAACTTTTACCTGGCAATCAGCAAGAAAGGAGAGCTTTATGGCGCGGTAAGATTAGCCTGTACTGAAATTCACACACAGAATAACAATATCCCTACAGAAAAATTGAGCTAATTATTTGGCTGAATATACAAACTTCCCATTAGACTGACTCAGTGTTCAGAACACTCACTAGTTAGTTGCCAGGTAGTGTTTTTACACTGCCACCTTACTGTTGAAAACAACTCTCTTCCATACTATACTCTTCTAAGGAGCTGGCCCCTTTGATGTTGTGTGAGAGCTCTTCTCTCCTCTGTCCCCGGGCCCTTAGAGAAGCCTGGGGTTGTTTTAAAGGACAGTTCCCCTCCACTGCCCGTAAATAATCCCCTAGTACAAGTCGGCCCGGCCAAAAGAGTTGTCGTCTTGGAGAAAGTAAGCCGAGACGCCCCTGCCGTCCCTCTCTCCCAAACACACAGATCCTCCCATATACCACACCATCCTTGTGCTCCACTCTATTCAGACCAGAGAAACACAATACAACAGCCCCCATTCTACTAAAAGCCCTCAAGGGCTACCGGTACTGTTTCATGTGCTCTCACACATCATCTGAAACATAACAGTGAAAGGCTGTTACTACGGCTCTCTTAGTAGTGAAATCAGATGAAATGAGACACAAAAAGCATTCTAGCTAGGAAACACAATTCCCATGACGTATTATAAAGTGTCACACTAAGGTACTGTCATTCACTCAGTAAAACATAGGTGGCATATCTGTCCCTCATTACACAAGTGTTATATTATAGTTAGCTGGTTCTACATTCATATATTCCATTTTGTGGGAGATTATTTTCACACAAGTTTCCATGAGAAAGAGGTAGCCGAACGTGAGTTGAACCCAGGGCAGCGTTTCCAAAATATTTCTCATATGATTTGGGAACATTCAGTTTACTTCTGGATTCAATTTGAACAGCTGTGGCTAAAGAGCATTTGGGAATGGAACATTCTTTACAGGGTCACAACTGTATCCCTTTTTGTTTCTAGTTAGTCAGGACACTAAATGACAAGAGCAGTCTGTTAGAAGCCTGATGAACCCCACTGCCATTATACAAGAATGTATTTATATTGTTGTTAACTTGCCTTATTGGAGCCAACCAACCTGGATGTCTGGATGCGAACTCCTGCTTACTGAATAAATAATGCAAATGTAGACCCCAGTTTCATTGCCTGTGCTGCCAAAGTTGTCGAATCACTCACAATTTGTTTTTCTTGTTTGTTCACCAGAGGGACTTTGGTGTTGACTGTCGGTTGACCGAACGGATTGAGGAGAACAGGTACAACACCTATGCCTCAGCAGAGTGGCGGAACAAGAAGAAGCCCATGTTCGTGGGGCTGAGCGCCAACGGCAAGCCTATGAGGGGCAAGAAAACACGAAGGAAAAACACTGCCACCCACTTCCTGCCCATAGTGGTGTAGCCACCGCATTGGACAGTTCCTTCCCCTGGGAATGTTTCACTGCACTGAGGAAAGACTGGGAACCATTAAAGACATAATGGAGTCATATGCAGTCAAAGTTTTTGATTTGCAAAGACTATACGTATTTTCTGAAAGGAAGGCACTATGTAAAGGAACTGTTTGAACTCATTGTCGCGGAGTCTGACTGATGATGGTACAGATTTGTTTTTAAGTTATGATTCGGCACAGGAGAAAATATGAAACATTTTTCTGTGCCAAATCATTTTCAATGGGCGAACTGTTGGAGACAAAACTGAATACTGAATAAGAGGACAAAAAAAGGACACATTCAGCGTCACTGCGTCACTGAAGACAGGGTCAAAGGGCAGAGTGTACCATGTGTATTTGTCTGTGTAATGATCTGTGGATGCAGTTACATGTATTTATGCTGTACTAACTCATACGAGGAACTGAAATTGACACTCATGCTTTGTGACAGACACGTACAGTACTGGAAGCACTTGGGTGACTTAGGTGTGATGGAAGAGAAGCTGGGCCATGGAGTGAGTCATATGCAGAGAATTTAGTCAAGATAGCACCATAGCATAAACCTTATTAACATGCAAGTTCACTGTATTGGGTATTTCCATTCCTTTACCTGACTGCTTTAAAATAAATTATTTATTTTATGTAATATTTAAAGAAACCAAAAAGACCAAAAATATGGAATGGACAAATGTGTTATTTTTTATCATTTATGCTCTTCTTTTTAAATACTAATCTATCGTTTAAACATGAATAAAATAAATATATTTCTCTTTACTATGTATAATTGTCTATTTGTAGATTTACACCTATTTATTTCACAATACCACAGCACTACACAGCACAGAATATGAATTGTAGGTCTAAACTCAGCTTTTGTTGTTCATTTAATATATAGCGACAAAAGCAGTTGCAAATCCCATTCCTGTATCAACAGCAGTATTACGTGGTCAGAGTAACAAATGAATGGAGACTGTGGTGTGCTTTTTGACATATCAACTAACAACTACCAACCCTTTCATGAATTACTTGGGTACTGTAGGTAGGCTACAGGTATGAAAAAAGTCTGATTTCCTAGCAGTTGGAGCAGAAGGAAGGTGCTGTTTAGAAGCTCGTCAAGACGCCAGAAAATCCAATGAGTCAATTTGACAGCTTGTTCCTAAATTCATTCATAACTCAGGGATTGACTTTGTGGTTTCACAGTGGAAAATGTAGACAAACAAACAAACCTCAAACTGGGGTACATTCTGTGCAAGATTCATATGCCAGACAGTGTTTTTAGAGAAAACAAGGAGCGGACCCTTAGGAGTTCGCAAATTCTTAAATCCTTAATAACGGAAATACAGATAAGGTAAGGCTAAGGACATTGGACATCTACAGCCCACAAAAATACACAAATCGATAACCAGCCAAAGAAGACAACATACAGGAAATACAATGTGACAGTTTCAGTCTGCTTTACAGATCTTGCAGTTGACAAAATTGCAGAGATTTTACCAAAAATAACTGTAACATTTCAAAACAGAAGAGGATTACTGCAACCTAAAAACATTCTAGAAGCACTTTTTTTTCACATTTAAAGTATCAGATATCTCATTGACATCCGGAAAAATATTGTTTTTTGAGCTAAATTGTGAGTAGTTCAGTTGTCTTCACAGATTTCAGCACTGTTAAGCAGACCGCATAAAGTGGAGATTTGGAGTTCTTCACTGAGTCGTAAAGGATACATCTGTTCTTTTATCTCTTCCCAACAAAGGGTACATTTAATTTGGAGCTACGACCATGAACATGGCCTCTCTCTACGTAGCGCAAACAATTTCGTCTTTAGGGTTAAAAGCTTTCTCGAGGTGGCATAGCAGCAGAGCACGTTTCACCTTGACCTGTGATGTACAAATCATGTTCTTCCCCCTCTGCCTTCCTAGGGAGGAGAGGGCATATGGTATAACATAAATATTAGAACGTTGTTTGTGAGCTGATTCTAATTAGGCATGACGTGACGTTTCATTTCTTCTCCCCGTAACCTCCAGATCAGTTCCAGCAAATAGCAGGATCAGACAGGCGTCAGGACACACGAGCACAAAACACACACATACAGTACACGCACCACCACCACCATCCCCGCCCAAGGGTGTGTTCAGGATTGGATCAATCACTATCAATTGTCCAACATCTGTTGCTTTCTGAGGTTTTTCCGAGTGAGATGGAATCTAAAATGTCTCTGTTGATCATGTGGTGTTTGTATAAGGGACTATATATGCTGTTGGACTCAATAATCCAAAATGTGCAATTGTTATGTCAAAGCGTGATTAAGTATGATGCATTTGAGCACACTTCAAAATGGCCTTTCCTCTTAACAGGACGTTCAAGCTCTGTTTATATGATTACTTGGGTGTTCTGTAAACTACATATCATGTACAATTAGACTGAAATGTATTCAAGACACGAGCAACATATTTTTTTTCTTTTATGAAATTCAAGGGCTAACATTCCTCAGAAAAAAAGTGTTTATTTTGTTGTTATTCTAGATTGTAGGCCTAGATATCTGAATACCAGGTTCAAGCTATACTTTTTTTTATAGTACATCTATTACATAACTTGTCTTAAATATCTATATACACTTTTGACACAACACTCCAAAAGCAAGTCCTGCAGGCTCTAGTTTTGTCTTATCTTGATTATTGTCTAGTCATGTGGTCAAGTACAGCAAAGAAAGCCCTAGTTAAGCTGCATCTGGCCCAGAACAGTGGCGCCTTTTCATTGTAATCAGAGGGCTAATATAAATCCTATGCATGCCAGTCTCTTTTAGCTAAGAGTTGAGAAGAGAGCATTACTTCTTCTTTTTGTAATAAACATGAATTTCTTAATTGTTTGCAGAGTCAATTTACACACAGCTCTGACATACACACTTGCCAGACATGCCACAAGGGGTCTTTTCACAGTCCCCAAATCCAGAACCAATTCAAGAAAGCGTACAGTATTATATAGAGCCATTTTTTATTGCATCTCATATTGCTCAAATGAACAGCAAACCTGGTTTCGAAAAACAGATAAAGTTACACCTCAAGGCCTCTCTCCTATTTGACCTGGATATGTTGTGTGTATGTATTGATATGTAGGCTATGTGTGCACTTTTCAAATGTATGTAGTTCTGTCCTTGAGCTTTTCTTGTCTATTAATGTTCCGTATTATGTCGTGTTTCATGTTTTCTGTGGACCCAGGAAGAGTAGATGCTTTTGCAACAGCTAACAGGGATCTTTATAAAATACCAAATACCACAAATGTGTTTTCTGATTGCTTCAGGAAAAGGTACATATCAGTGTGTTGTTGTTTTAAGGGTATTCAGTATAAAGTTGCTGTTCCCTTTCAGTCGGTCACTCGGTGTGACATACTATGGGGAGTCAATGACCAATCATATTCACCTGAAGAAAACTGAAATCACACCTAACGGGCCAATAGATGCCTGATTCATTTCCTCAATTCTTTGTTCTTCAGCCTGTCTGAAGGAACAACGTGTCACGCATTATAAAAACTTCTCAAGAACACGAAGACTTCAAGAGTCGGCTCCGACATAGGTGTCTGTTAGTGGGGGAAAAGTACCCGTCCTCCTAGATGTTGCGAGTTTTGGGTCTTGTGTTTGCTAAAAGGTAACTACTTTCTTCTTTGCTTGTGTAGTCAGTGCTTCCTTGCTCGATTAAGATGGGCAGTGTTAAGAGTAAATTCAAAAAGGCTAATCGGCCGAGTTTAAACCTCCGACCGTGCCCTAGGATATACTTTATATTTATATATTTATATATTTTCGCAATGAAAATTGAAGATACTCAGGAGTGCTGTCCTGTATGCCTGGGGTGGAAACATGCTCAGGAGGCTTTGGCTCGGTCCAGTTTGTGGGACCATTGTCTCCGGCTGAGATCAACATCCATTGGGCGTCAGGCTCACTTTGTGAGAAAATTGGGGCTGCTGGCATAGGGCTTTCCGGTGAAGCGACCTCGGGAATGGGGTTGTCTGAAGCCGGGAGAGAGCAGCAGTGGTGGTTGGAATTGATAGGGTTGTCATCCCAGCCGAGTGAGGCTCATTTCGGTTTCTCTGGCAGTGTTCAGAGTCCGGGTTACGGGGATGATATACTATTCCTGGTTGGCTCTGGACGGCTGTCAGAGTGTGAATCTGATGATATCAGTCCGGGGCAGCCTAAAGCCCCGGCTTTGGATTCGGCGGGGGAGAGTGAATCATTGGTGGTTAATGTACCTTTTTGATGGAGCTGTGTCGTAGGGCGGTATATCATCTGGAGGTGGATCGGCATTCTTCACCCCCACAGCAGAGTTCCTCCAGGTTTGGGGGAAGGTATTTTCCTTCTGTCCCTGCAGCGGTGAAGCATTGCTTACCCTTGTTTAAAGATTTTGCAGATGAGCTAAAGGATCCCCCTCATTCAGCCAGGCTGATGCTACAAGGTTATGGCGAGTTCATAAATGTAAAGGGTATGGAGGAGGCTTCGTTCATTTGCACACCTCCTATGGATATAAAGCTGGCAAGTTACTTAGGTCCAGAGGCTAGTTGAATGTGCTCACATTGCTGCAGATGTATCATGTTGATTTGCTGCAAGAGCTGAATAAGACTGTGGAGGCGCGGAAGCCGGTTTCAGAGCTTCTCTGCTACTGCTGATTTTGTGTTACGTCTGTCCCGCTGTACTAATCTGGCTGAAAAGTATGGGGGCGATGGTGGTGACTCAGCACCACTTCTGGTTGATGTTGTTGCAGATTCCTGAGAGGGACAGGCAGATTTATTAGGATGAGTCAGTTTTGGCAACAAGGTTGTTTGGCTCGGCTATGGAGCCCTTGCAGGCCTGTTTCGAGGAGAAACTAAAGCAGGATGCAGCTCTAAGGGTCCTTATCACACTAAAATCCTTCACCGGGCATTTGAGGCATAAAGTTTCTGAGGCGTAAAGGGTCCAGGCCAGAAGCGGGTTGCAGCTTCGAGGATGGTTTTTGACCGTATTGGTGCTTCAGGGCAGTGGTGGACGTCTTGGCATGCCATGCTGGGTCGAAGGAGAGCAGAGTGAACGCAGATTCTTCCACTGCGTGGGGTGAGGAGCAGACCTTGCGACCCTAGCTGAAGGCTGGGGAGGGGGCAGATTCTCGGGGTCCTCCTCCCCGAGCATTTACTGTGGCAACAGTGCTCCCAAGTGGCTCTGTCAATGGGGGCAACGAACTGGTTGCCAAAGTACCCGAACCCGGTGTGGGCCTGGGTATCAAAATGGCAGCACCATGAAAGCACATTGTTTCGAACCAAGGTTCCTCTGTGTTCAGGGGTGTGGAGAGTGCGGTAATGTCCAGGCGTGGGCATAATGAACACAGATCTCTCCCCAAATTTAGACACATGATTGTCAAGAGTGGTGGTGGATATGAAAACAAGCATGACAAAAAATATGAATTATCTCAGTCCTCAGCGTGGCGATCTGATCCTTCAGGAGATAATGTATGGGAGACTGGTGATGAGGATGGTGACAAGAGAGTACGGTTTGCTGTGCGTACTCCTCCTTTTCTTGACGTTATTAGATCAGTGATCCCAGAGGTCCTTAGTTCCTTAGTGTTGAGAGAGTGTTGATCTGAGATGTGGCTATAAAGTTTCTGAGGTTTAATTTCAAGGGTGTGGCCTAAACGTTTCTGGTCCTGCCTTTCAGGCTCTCCCTATTGCCCCACCCCTTTTCTATTTGACGAAGGCGACTTTGGCACGCACTGGTGCGGTCTCAATCCTCAAATAGTGACTATGATTATACAGTCGGCGAGTGAAGCCTCTACAAGAGGGTTGTATACATACATATAAGTGGCACGAGTTTGAGGGTTGGTGTCAGGTTAAAGGAATTTCTCCTTTTCAGACATTTTGATGTGCTTGCAAGAGCTTTTTGAGCAGGGCATTTATTTTTTCACATTGAAGGTTTATATGGCAGCCATCTCAGCATGGCATGTAGGGATTGACGGCTCTACCCCGGGGTCTCGTCCTCTGGTGAGGCGGTTCCTGAAAGGCGTGCATCGGCTCAGACCAGTGTCTAAGACGATGGCAACAACCTGGGACCTGGCTTTCGTCCTGGATGCTCTGTGTGAGCCTCCATTTGAACCATTGGGAGTCTCTAGACCTAGGTCCTTTCCTACAAGACTGCCCTGCTCGTGGCCTTGGCATCGGCCAAGCGTGTTGGGGATCTCCATGCACTATCAGTACCTCCTTCCTGTTTGGACTCCAAAGTGATGTTATGTCTTAATGCAGCTTTTACTCCCAAGGTTATGCCTATGTCTTACAGATCCCTGGTTGTTCCCTTTTTCACCTCCTCCATCTGCTTCCAGAGAACAACGGAGGTTGCATGGTCTGAGTCTGGTGCGCACTTTACGTATGGATAGGACCAAGGATATCCACATTTGTGACCAGGTTTTTGTCTGTTTCTCTAATCCGGCTAGAGTAGGGTGCTTTCGAAGCAGCGTCTTTCTCATTGAATTGTGGAGGCTATCTCCCTGGCATATGACAGCAAAGTATACGTGTTGCTTAGTGGTGTGCGTGCCTACTCCACTAGGGGTGTGGCGGCTTCTTGGGCATTGTTCAGGGGCATGAAGATTGGTGATATATGTGCTGCAGCGAGTTGGGGTTCCCCACAAACCTTTGTGAGGTTTTATGGCTTGGTTGCAACTGCTCCCAGTGTGGCTCATGGCGTTTTTATGGCTGGTTGAGTAGGTGTTAGGCAGTGTGAAGGTTGCGCATTTATCCGGGCTACCACAGTTCCCTGTGGGTTTGAGCCTTGGGCTGCCGTGGCAGCATGTGAGTCCACAGTTCCAGGTCACTGCAGGGTTTATGTGGGTTTGAGCCTCAGCCTGCGGTGGTTCTTTGACTCTTGACGATGCTATGTTGCGCGTGTGTGCGCTTTATTAAATCACGACAGGTGTTCTGTGGTTTTGGACTTGCGGTTCCTTGTATGAGTTCTGACATTTCAGGCTCGCAGGGTAAGTATTGCTCTTGGAACCGTCGGGGTCTATGGACTTGGACTGCAGTGGCATCCTGTCAGTGCGCATAGCCAAGTTGCAGCAGGTTCTGGTTCCCTATATGAGGATCTGACACTTCAGGCCACATAAGGCACATAAGGTTCAGGCTTCTCGCGTAAGTATTAGGGTAGAAGTTGGCTTCGGTAACCGCTTTTTGGAGCCGGTGGAACCTATGTGTGCTTGGGCTGCCGTGAGTTTCCTCGTTTGGTACCCTCTGAGCCTGCTTGGGGCGTGATTGTATGTCCCATAGTATGTTATACAGAGTGACCGACTGAAAGGGAATGTACAATTATGAATATAATAACTGTTCCCTGAAGGAGTGAACAAGGTATTGGCCCCGCGCCATCAGTGGGTTTGGTCTCGCCGAGACCAAGAGTGGTGCTTAATTGAGGAAATGAACGCAAGCCTCTGTATTATAGCCAGGAAGGTGGGGCTTCCGAGGGCAGGCTCGGTGCTGCTGGGTGTGATTTCAGTTTTATTCAGGTGAATATGATTGGTCTTCACTTCCCATAGTATGTTAGACCTGGTTCCTTCCTTCAGGGAACAGTAGTTATATTCATAACCGTACATTTTGACTTCATAAAAACCTGTGTGGACCTCCAATAAAATCCACACCGATGGCTTCACACATTCACAGCTTCTCTGTTTGCTCAGAGGAATTTGCGGCTTCATGACCAAACCACAGGACCAGCTGTGAATATTTTATCCTGGACAGCTCACTTTCCAATGCTCTGGTGGACAAGGCAGTAGATTTGAATAACTCTGACAGCCACGGTTTTGGTGTATTTTTGGAGGTCGGACACAGGGACGTTGGCCCGAACCCAGGGAGTTCCAGGAACAGAGGTGAGTCTGGAACATCCTTGATGAGCATGGGGTCTGTGGGTCTCTGAAGAGCCTCTTGCCTTGCTTGATCAAATGAATCAAATGGCTAGATAGCTATAAATAGAGGACATTTTACTGCATTTAACTACATATATTAAAGCCTGGGCCAGCTCAGACTGAGTCTTGGACCTCTTCAGGATCTCCTGAGGACTCCAATTTTGGTTCAGCAGGTGTGTCAAACATTTGCCTTGGCCCTAACTAAGATGAAGGATGTGTTTATCAATTTAGAGAGAGAGAGAGAGAGAGAGAGAGAGAGAGAGAGAGAGAGAGAGAGAGAGAGAGAGAGAGCATGTGTCACTTCAGGCTCATTTGCTTTTTCTTCACACCTTTGATCCAAGCTGTGACTGAGGTGTGCAGATGTTTGTCTATGAAGAGCCATAAATCATTGTTCTAAAATTCCACATTGTATTTTTCTCCATGCTTATGAAGTTATCCAAATACAGACGTTTAATATTGATGTATTGCTTTGACTCTCCCAAGTGTTGGAGGTTCAGATAATATATGATCCGTGTCAAGCCTTTCTGAAAACATGCCATATTTGGCTCATCCAACCAAGGCTCTGAAGCTTTTCTAATAAGTAACAATTACTGTTGTGACCAGCGGAGCAGAGGCCTTAGCTAAGCTTTGGCTCCCTCTGGCCTTCCTGATCCGCTATCCCACAGGCAGGAGAAATGTGCTTGAAGTCTAAATTATAATATATTTGTTATTCTTGGACCCGTGACACTGGCGTGATTTTGTTGCCCCTGGAAGCACAAGCACAAGCGACTATTAGCCTTGATCACAGGCAATTACTGCGGAGTGAACATGGCAAACATTAGTAATGACATTGGATCAAATGTACACCAGTATATTTGGTACTTATGTCAGTAAACCCTTATAATAGCATTTCTCTACTAACAATGTTTTTGAAAAACTGTGAATTAGGTTGATTAAAGAGCCCAAGACTAACTGTTGCAGCCCTTTAGGAAAGACTGCTTTGGCTTTGGCTGTAATAATGTATTAGAACTCTGTGCAGTGTTCATTAGAAGTCAGTACTGATCCGCCTCCAAGTCGTTTGACTTTGAGTCTCAGCAGTGTCACGGAGGTGTGAGTTTGTACATGGCTTGTGACACGGCAGAATAACTTGGCTGATGGAACAACCAGACTCTTCACACAGTGATAAATCTCCCCTCTACTGATAGTTTTTCTCTCAGTTTAGTCCTGCAGGTCTAGATAAATAGAGACCATGCAGGGAATCAAAACACATGGACCATGTTTAAATTCTTAAAAACTGTTGATTGCAAGAGACTTACAAATTACAAAACGTTCTACATAATTTCCCAAAAAGGAGAATTTGCAAAGAGAAAGCATGTTTACGCAGCAGTTGTTGCCAAAAGCAGTGACACGATGCATAACCTCTAAAAAGCTTTAAATTGTTGCCTTGGAGAATGCACTCAGTGGCCAGTTTATTAAGTAAACCACCCGTTCACGAAACTGTGCAGAATGGCATCTCGGAATGCACAACTCATCAGTCCTTGTCACAGATGGGCTATTGTAGCAGACGATCACACCGGGTTCCACTCCTATCAGCTAAAAACAAGAAAAAGCGGCTCCAGTGTGCATTCGATCACCAACACTGGACAATTGAGGAGTTGAAAAACAATGCCTGGTTCGACGAACCTCGGTTCCTGTTGTGTCACGATTTGGCATAAGCAGCATGAGTCCATGGCCCCATCTTGCCTGGTATCAACGGTGCAGGTTAGTGGCGGTGGTGGAATGGTGTGGGGAATGTTTTCCTAGCACACGTTAGGTCCCTTGAAACCAATTGAACAACATTTCCATGCCTTAAAGAATTCAGGCTGTTCTGGAGGCAAAGGGGGGTCTGACCCAGTACTAGATGGGTGTACCTAATAGACTGGCCATTGAGTGTATGTAGTCCCCATGAAACATTCTGTTTAGTTTGAAATATAGCTGGTATGTATCTGTACAAGGTCTGATTATCTCATTAAAGTATTTGTCAAAATTTTGTCAACTTTTTTGTGTCTCAGTGGTGATGATGAACCGTAGCTTCAGAACCACGGACAGCTCAGGTTATAGTCTTGCCTTTAATAGAACTATGAAAGTGTGAGACTTTCAAAATGTCACTCTTCTGTGAAAACGTTCTAACACTGTAATGTGATCAATAGTTTGAAGTCTTTTCACTAGTTCCCCACTAAACTTTGATGGTTTTAAGAAACACCAGTGTAGTTGCAGGCTACACTAATATATAAACCTAATATCTAATATCTAATCCTAATATCTAAACCTAATATCTAATATCTAATCCTAATATCTAAACCTAATATCTAATATCTAATCCTAATATCTAATATCTAATCCTAATATCTAAACCTAATATCTAATATCTAATCCTAATATCTAATATCTAATCCTAATATCTAAACCTAATATCTAATATCTAATCCTAATATCTAATATCTAATCCTAATATCTAATATCTAAACCTAATATCTAATATCTAATCCTAATATCTAATATCTAATCCTAATATCTAAACCTAATATCTAATATCTAATCCTAATATCTAATATCTAATCCTAATATCTAAACCTAATATCTAATATCTAATCCTAATATCTAATATCTAATCCTAATATCTAAACCTAATATCTAATATCTAATCCTAATATCTAATATTTAATCCTAATATCTAAACCTAATATCTAATATCTAATCCTAATATCTAAACCTAATATCTAATATCTAATCCTAATATCTAATATTTAATCCTAATATCTAAACCTAATATCTAATATCTAATCCTAATATCTAAACCTAATATCTAATATCTAATCCTAATATCTAAACCTAATATCTAATATCTAATCCTAATATCTAATATTTAATCCTAATATCTAAACCTAATATCTAATATCTAATCCTAATATCTAAACCTAATATCTAATATCTAATCCTAATATCTAATATTTAATCCTAATATCTAAACCTAATATCTAATATCTAATCCTAATATCTAAACCTAATATGCCCTTTTTGTTTCAGTAGTTATGATTTATTCCTCCTTGTGCTACTGCAAACAGTACATTTAGTAAAACCTGGCAAAATAACTTTCTGCTTGCCCCTCTGTCCCTGAATCTGTGTTCTTTTTTTGTTTGTTGCTGTTTTCTCCCAGGAATTGATCCACAAGCACAGTTCTGTAGTCCCTCACTAGAAAAAAAAGGAATCTGAATCACATTTATAGAACTCAACAGCTAAACAAAAAAATATCAGTATCTGCACTCCAACATTGTGCTTCAATATTATTCATGCTACTTATGTAATAGAGTAATAGCTTAGCACATAGCACAAACAAACTGTGCTGTTTAGTTCTCTAAATGATTGTTTTTGCTACACTCTTCTAAGCTTGGGTAAAGATCATATTGATTTGATTTGAAAGCTAATGGATTCTGACCAGTTTTTTATTTAGCTAAAATGCATTTACTGATGAAAACAAGGAAATTAAATATATCACATTGCACAACATTTGAGGATTTTGGTCACATTTCATGTTTATGGTTTATATTATGATATTCTGAAACTGTTATGCTTGAGATCATATTCCATCTGTCAGTGGTTAAGACAGACGGAGGCCTATGTGGAACTTCAAACATTTTAGAATATGAACATTATCATACACTTTACAGTAACATTGACTAACAGCACCTGATCAGCCATTGATGTGGTCAGTCCCGTGCGCATGTGTGTGTGTGTGTGTGTGTGTGTGTGTGTGTGTGTGTGTGTGTGTGTGTGTGTGTGTGTGTGTGTGTGTGTGTGTGTGTGTGTGTGTGTGTGTGTGTGTGTGAGTATATACAATGGGTCAGCAGAACCTAATGCATGTGTAGGTTAACGTGGTGTAAAGTACTTAAGTAAAAATACTTTAAAGTACTACTTAAGTTTTTTTGGGGGGGATATCTGTACTTCACAACTACACTACATTCCTTAAGAAAATAATTTTATTTTTACTCCATGCATTTTCCTTGACATCCAAGCCATTTCTTTATGG
Source organism: Oncorhynchus mykiss (assembly GCF_013265735.2). Taxonomy (NCBI): domain Eukaryota; kingdom Metazoa; phylum Chordata; class Actinopteri; order Salmoniformes; family Salmonidae; genus Oncorhynchus; species Oncorhynchus mykiss. Next base: position 40,073,018 of record NC_048569.1, read on the forward strand.
ACCTTGCTTTGTGCACGGGGGCATTGGCATGCTGGAACAGGAAACGCCCTTCCTCAAACTGTTGCCACAAAGTCGGAAGCACAGAATCGTCTAGAATGCCATTGTATGCTGTAGAGTTAAGATTTCCCTTCACTGTAACTAAGGGGCCTAGCACCAACTGTGAAAAACAGGCCCCAGACTATTATTCCTTATCCACAGTTGGCATTGTGCATTCGGGAAGGTAGCATCTCCTGGCATCCGCCAAGCCCAGATTCGTAAATCGGACTGCCAGATGGTGAAGTGTGATTCACCACTCCAGACAAAGCGTTTCCACTGTTCTAGAGTTCAAAAGCGGCAAGCTTTACACCACTCCAGCCAACGCTTGACATTTCACACAGTGATCTTAGGCTTGTGTGCGGCTGCTCGGCCATGGAAACCCATTTTATGAAGCTCTCAGTAACAGTTATTGTGCTGACGTTACAACCAGAGGCAGTTTGGAACTCGTGTTGCAACCGAGGACAGACACATTTTTACGCGCTACTCGCTTCAGCACTTGGAGGGCCTGTTCTGTGAGCTTGTGTGGCCTATGGCTATTGCTCCTAGACCTTTCCACTTCACAATAACAACACTTACAGTTGACCAGGTCAGCTCTAGCAGGGCAGAAATTTGATGAACTGACTTATTGGAAAGGTGGCAGTCTATGACTGTGCAAAGTTGAAAGTCACTGAGCTCTTCGATAAGGCCATTCTACTGCCAATGTTTGTCTATGGAGATTACATGGCTATGTGCTCGATTTCATACACCGTTCAGCAATGGGTGTGGCTGAAATAGCCGAATTCACTAATTTCAAGGGGTGTCCATATACTTTTGTATATCGGAAGTTTACATACACTTAGGTTGGAGTCATTAATAATTAAAACTCATTTTCAACATTTCTTGTTAACTCTCTACAGTTTGGCAAGTCAGTTAGGACATCTACTTTGTGCATGACACAAGTAATTCTTCCAACAATTGTTTAAAGACAGATTATTTCACTTATAATTCACTGTATCACAATTCCAGTGGCTCAGAAGTTTACATACACTAAGTTGACTGTGCCTTTAAACAGCTTGTAAAATTCCAGAAAATGATGTCATGGCTATAGAAGCTTCTGATAGGCTAATTGACATCGTTTGAGTTAATTGGAGGTGTACCTGTGGATGTATTTCAAGGCCTACCTTCAAACCCATTGCCTCTTTGCTTGACATCATGGGAAAATCAAAAGAAATCAGCCAAGACCTCAGAAAAATAAAATATTGACCTCCACAAGTCCAGTTCATCCTTGGGAGCAATTTCCAAACGCCTGAAGGTACCACGTTCATCTGTACAAAAAATAGTATGCAAGTACAAAAATCATGGGACCAAACTGGCGCAAACTCAACACCTGTCATCACCCCGAGAACACCATCCCCACAGTGAAGTATTGTGGTGACAGCATCATGCTGTGGGAAAAATTTTCACCGGACAGAACTGGGAAACCGGTCAGAATTGAAGGAATGATGGATGGCGCTAAATACAGGGAAATTCTTGAGGGAAACCTGTTTCAGTCTTCCAGAGATTTGAGACTGGGACAGAGGTTCACCTTGCAGCAGGACAATGACCCTAAGCTTACTAATAAAGCAACACTCGAGTGGTTTAAGAGGAAACATTTAAATGTCTTGAAATGGCCTAGTCAAAGCCCAGACCTCAAACCAATTGAGAATCTGTGGTTTAACTTAAAGATTGCAGTACACCAGTGGAACCCATCCAACTTGAAGGACCTGAAGCAGTTTTGCCTTGAAGAATGGGCAGAAATCCCAGTGGTTAGATGTCCCAAGCTTATAGAGACATACCCCCAAGAGACGTGCAATAGTTAGTGAATAGGAGGGGTGAATAGTTATGCACGCTTAACTTTTCAGTTTTTTTGTCTTCTTTGTCGTTTGTTTCTTCAAAGTGGTAGGCATGTCGTGCAAATCAAATGATACAACCCCCACCTCCCCAAATCCATTTTAATTCCAGGTTGTAAGGCAACAAAATAGGAAAAATGCCAAGGGGGGTGAATACTTTTGCAAGCCACTGTATATTGAGGCAACACCTCAAAACATCCGTCAGGAAGGTAAAGCTTGGTCGCAAATGGGTCTTCCAAATGGACAATGACCCCAAGCATACTTCCAAAGTCGTGGCAAAATGGCTTAAGGGCAACAAGGTCAAGGCATTGGAGTGGCCATCACAAAGCCCTGACCTCAATCCTACAGAAAATGTGTGGGAAGAAGTGAAAAAAAGTGTGTGCGAGCAAGGAGGCCTACAAACCTGACTCTGTTATACCAGCTCTGTCAGGAGGAATGGGCCAAAATTCACCCAACTTACTGTGGGAAGCTTGTGGAAGGCTACCCGAAATGTTTGACCCAAGTTAAACAATTTAAATGCTACCCATAACTAATTGAGTATATGTAAACTTCTGACCCACTGGGAATGTGATGAAAGAAATAAAAGCTGCAATAAATAATTCACTCTACTATTATAATGACATTTCACATTCTTAAAATAAAGTGGTGATCCTAACTGACCTAAGACAGGGAATTTTTACTAGGATTAAATGTCAGGAATTGTGAAAAACTGAGTTTAAATGTATTTGGCTAAGGTGTACGTAAACTTCAGACTTCAACTGGGTATTGCATTTTAATCAATCATATGATGATCAATTACTTTAATTTGAATACGACATTTCAACACTCCCATAAGGTGCTTGTTCATCTTCTGCCTGGTAACAGCAATTCCTCCTATTGGTTTCCCCTAGTCAGCCCACAGGATAGCTCTCCTGACAACTGGATAGCTCTCCTGAATGGTTTATAACAAAACAAGTTTAACACATTTTAACCAAACACATGATTATCAAAAACTGTACTACTACATGTCAACACTCCCACTCTCTGCCCACTCTCTGCCACCCTCCACTATAGAGCAGCCTTCTAATTCCTACAAAAGTATTCTCTCTCTCTCTCTCTCTCTGTCTCTCTCTCTCTGATCTCTCTGATCTCTCTCTCTCTCTCTCTGATCTCTCTCTCTCTCTCTCTTTCTCTCTCGCTCTCTCATAAATGACTGAGGTCCATTCAGACAGTGTGCATGTCCTCATTAAAACACACATACACATACTTCACACATTAACATAAACACAATACAAACATACAGTACTATATATAGTAGGGCTGCAGATAATACCACCCACCCTCCACTAACACGGAACAGCAGTCATATTGAATGCTCCTAACAAAGCAGAAATCCTTCAACAGACTACACATCATCTCACTTCTATGGCTATAAAAAACTGCATTGCTTTCTTTCAGAAGGGGAGAGGCACATAATTGTAGCTTTGCTATCACAATGGATGAGAACAGAGTGAATTCCTAGCGCTCATGAAGCATTAAACCAACAGAAGGGCCATGCAATAATCTACCACAAAGGTCCGACATGTGAAAAAGAAGTGTGCATGTCAACCAGTGTGAGATCACACTAACAAAGAACGGAAGAAGTGGTAGTGTGTGCTGCAGCTGCAGAAGGAATGAGCAAGAGTTGCCTATGGATGTCATCATCGTTCATGAATCAGAAACTTGCCAATGATGGATCCCATTTTACAATAAGTGTCTCAAATAGCTGTGTATTTACAGTGTGGTAGTAAAATGCACATACTTCAGAAAGTATTCACAACTCTTCACTTTTTCAAAATTGTGTTGTGTTACAACCTGATTTTAAAATGAATTCATTTGACATTTTGTGTCTCTAATCTACACAAAGTGGAATTTTGTTAGTAGAGTTTTTATTTCTTTATCCAAAATGAAAAGCTGAAATGTCTTGAGTCAATAAGTATTCAACCCTTTTGTTATGGCAAGCCTAAATAAGTGCAGAGGTAAAGATATGCTTCACAAATCACATGGACTCATTCTGTGTTCACATGACTTTGAATGACTACCTAATTTCTGTACTCCACACATACAATTAATTATCTCTAAGATCCCTCAATCGAGTAGTGAATTTCACAGATTAAACTACAAACACCAGGGAGGTTTTTCAATGCCTCGCAAAGAAGGGCACCGATTGGTAGCATGGTGAAGTTATTAAATAGGCTTTAGATGGCGTATCAATACACCCAGTCACTATAAAGATACAGGCATCCTTCCTAACTCAGTTGCTGGAGAGGAAGGAAACTGCTCAGGGATTTCACCATGAGGCCAATGGTGATTTTAAAACAGTTACACAGTTTAATGCTTGTGATTTGAGAAAAAATGAGGTTGGATCAACAATATTGTAGTTACTCCACAATACTAACATAAATTACAGAATTTAAAGAAGGAAGCCTGTACAGAAAATATTGTATTCCTAAACATCAGGTAATACTGCAAAAAAATGTGTCAAAGAAATTAACTTTTTGTCCTGAATACAAAGCGATACGTTTGGGGCAAATCCAACACAACACATCACTGAGGACCACTCTTCATATTTTCAAGCATGGTGGTGTGCAAAGCTCTTAGAGACCTACCCAAAAAGACACAGAGGTGTAATTGCTGCCAAATATGTTTATAACATGCATTGTCTCAGATACTTACGTATCTAATCAAGATATAATTACGTATCTAATCAAGATGTATTAGTGTTTATTTTTCATAATTTTTTTAATAAATTTTATAATTTTTCATCTTGTGTACATCGTTGACCAAAAATGAATTTTTTTTGACAAAAGATCAAGGGGTGTAAATACTTTCTGAAGTGCAATTATAGTGTAAGTAAATATTTTTAAATAGTATTTGCTAAGAACAGTTATATTTGTTTGGGCATGTGCACATTTAAGAATTTGTAAACACACAGTTGAGATAACTGACTAAACAATAATTATTGGGTGAGAAGAGGCTTAGCCACACTATGGCAAACACACAGTGGCAAATAAGTCCTCTTTTATGTGGCATAAACAGTACCATATTTGAATAACATTTCATAAGCTTATTCTAGCCTTCGTGATATGAATTACGTCAGTCTTTTCATTCCTAAAAGTGGAGTGGAACAGTGTCTTAGTACACAGTTACTTTAAATGATTTTTAGTAATTGTATTGACTTCCTGATCCGATGACCATAATGTAGGTAGAATAAGGCTCAATCAAACTTTCCATTGTTCCTCAAAAAAATAAACGGTACTCTATAAACCTTAAGTGTTTAAACTCTGCATCTGAATTGCAATTGATTATATACAGTTCTCACTTCAATCAGTCTAGGGATCATTTAGTGGACTGACAAACTTTGTATAACCTGTACCTTTAGTTTACATGCAACATAAATTAGGCTTACTGTGTGCATCTGACACATTGAGTTGTTATAGAAGTCATTGAAAATCAGCGGCATCAATTGGGTATGGCAAAGTATACCAAGTGATAGAAAAATAACTAAATTGTCATACTTGAGTAAAAGTAAAGAAACCTTAATAGAAAATGCTTCAAGTAAAAGTGAAAGTCACCTTGTAAAATACTACTTGAGTAAAAGACTAAAAGTATTTGATTTTATATATAGTTCATTGGGAAAGTATTCAGAGCCCACTACCTTTTCCACATTTTGTTACATTACAGCCTTATTCTAAAATTGATTAAATTGTTTTTACCCCTCATTAATCTACACATAATACCCCATAATATAATATTACATAATATAATACCCCATAATATAATATAATATATATATAATATAATAATATATAATAATATAATAATAATATTATAATAATAATAATATAATACCCCATAATATAATATAATATATATATAATATAATAATATATAATAATATAATAATAATATTATAATAATAATAATATAATAATATATAATATAATATAACATAATATAATGTTAAAGAAATGACAAAGCAAAAACAGTTAAAATGTTTTTTTTTGCAAATGTATAAAATATTTATATTTTTAAATATCACATTTACATAAGTATTCAGACCCTTTACTCAGTACTTTGTCGAAGCACCTTTGGGAGAGATTACAGCATCACGTCTTCTTAGGTATGACACTACAATCTTGGCACACCTGTATTTGGGGAGTTTCTCCCATTCTTCTGTCATGACAGGGCTACCGAGTGGGGCAGCGGTCTAAGGCACTGCATCTCAGAGCTGTCACTACAGACCCTGGTTTGATTCCAGGCTGTATCACAAACGGCTGTGATTGGGAGTCCAATAGGGCAGAGCACAATTGGCCCAGCGTGGTCCGGGTTTGGTCGAGGTAGGCCGTCATTGTAAATAAGAATTTGTTCTTAACTGACTTGCCTAGGTTTTGTTTTTAATGACTGTCTTGTGAGGATCCGAATGGGTCAGATCAGCTTGGCAATGGATGACAGTAACCAGACCATCTCTCACCCACAGAGGGGGGAATGTGATTTTAGGAGCCATAAGAGATCATTTGTCTCCTATATACTTTGCACAGTAAGTAGCCACGCCCTGTGTGAGGTCAGAGAGTGTGTCAGCCTGACGGAACCTCCCCTTTCAAACAGAGTGCATAAAGGATTGGTAAAGAAACATTAACATTCAGACTAGTGAACCACGTCCAAAATAGTTCAAACTTTGAAATCTCAACACGAGGAAGACAATAACGTCACTTCCCGTCACTTCCCGGACAATCACTGGTACGGCGGATTAGCTGTACTAAGTAAAGTATCTAGAAAATGAATTTAAGTGGGACCATTCTACTACTCTCATTACTCACCACTGAGAACCATCTACACGGCTGGCTAGCCGATCTTCAAAATAAGGAGCAGGAGCGAATGGAAAGTAAAATAAACTCTGTAGTTCTGTAGTTCTGTTCAGGACTAAACAACAAGTCAACGGGCAGAGGAGAGAAACGGTAGAAAAGACGGATGGGGACCCTTTTGGACAATGAGAGCCTTACAAGCGTGCCACGGAAAGGCCCAACACCCTTATTAAGATGGCCTGGTTCCGACAGAGATGAACTGCAAACGAAGGCATTCACACGTAAATACATTAATGATTTCTTAATCCAAACGTGCAGCGGTTCATGTGCAAAGTATATGATTACTGTGAAAGTAGTTCCTAAAATGTATCAACGAAAAGTGTCTCTTTCGCTCTCTCTCTCTCCTTACTGCCATATGTTGTGTCGGTCCGATAGGGAGCTTTTTTCTAATGTATTAAGTGTGTATCTTTATCCTGTGTTATCATTTAGTTAAACTAGTAAATAAATAATTAAACACATTTCTGCAGTACTGAATCATAAGTAAGACTGGGGTTTTTGCAGATGCAGGAGGTTACGACTGTTCAGAATGATGATATAATAAGAGGTTATGATTAATACGTTGACTGTTTTATGGATGTGATAGGTAAAGATATTTAGAGTTTAATTTGGGAGATAGTAACGCTTTAAACAACCGCTCTCGTGGTGCCTCAAAATCCAAATGAGTTAATTGTTACATTATTAAATTCATTGGGTAACAATTAAACATAGTTATTTGATTAGATAAATAACAGTCATCAGATTAATTAAAGTAATTCTCTGCAGATCCTCTCAAGCTCTGTAAAATTGGATGGGGAGCAATGCTGCACAGCTATTTTCAGGTCTCTCCAGAGATGTTCGTTCGGGTTCAAGTCCGGGCTCTGACTGGGCCACTCAAGGACATTCAGAGACTTGTCCCGAAGCCACTCCTGCGTTGTCTTCGTTGTGTGCTTATGGTTGCCCTGTTGGAAAGTGAACCTTCGCCCCAGTCTGAGGTCCTGAGCATTCTGGAGGATCTCTTTCTATTTTACTCAGTTCATCTTTCCCTCAATCCTGACTAGTCTCCCAGTCCCTGCTGCTGAAAAACATCCCCACAGCATGATGCTGCCACCAACATGCTTCACCGTAGGCATGGTGCCAGGTTTCCTTCAGACATGACACTTGGCATTCAAGCCAAAGAGTTCAATATTGGTTTCATCAGACCAGATAATCTTGTTTCTAATGGTCTGATAGTCTTTTAGGTGCTTTTTGGCAAACTCAAAGTGGGCTGTTATGTACCTTTTACTGAGGAGTGGCTTCTGTCTGGTGACTTTACCATAATGGCCTGATTGGTGGAGTTCTACAGAGATGGTTGTCCTTCTGGAAGGTTCTCCCATCTCCACAGAGGAACTCTGGAGCTCTGTCAGAGCAAACATTGAGTTATTGGTCACCTCCCTGACCAAGGCCCTTCTCCACTGATTGCTCAGTTTAGCTGGGTGGCCAGCTTTAGCAAGGGACTTGGTGGTTCCAATCTTCTTCCATTTAAGAACGATGGAGGCCACTGTGTATTTGGGGACCTTTAATGCTGCAGACATTTTTTGGTACCCTTCCCCAGATCTGGTTTTGCTTCGTCATTATGGGTACTGTGTGTAGATTGATGAGGACATTTTTTATTTAATACATTTTAGAATAAGACTGTAACATAACAAAATGTGGTCGGAATACTTTCCGAATATACTGAATTTAAGAATCAAAAGTAAATGTAATTACTAAAATATACTTAAGTATTAAAAGTAAAAGTAATACGTATAAATGATTTCAAATTCCTTATATTAAGCAAACCAGGCGGCACAAGTTTTTTAAATTTATGGATTGCCAGGGGCACACTCCAACACTCAGTCGCCATTTACAAATAAATAGAATAGAATTGACATCATTTTCTTTATGAATGTAGTGAAGGAAAAGTTGTCAAAGATATCAATTGTAAAGTGAAGTACAGATACTCAAAACAACTACGTAAGAAGTACTTTAAAGTATTTTTTACTTCACTCCATCATACAACTGAGTATACCCTAGTTCAACACCAACAATGAACCAAAATCATTCCAATCCTGATTAAAAGACAAATGCAGTTTAACCATGCGGACAGCTCAGAGCTAACAGGCAGGCTGTTTTATAGATGAGTTGGTTGTTTAGCAACAAAACTGACGCGTGCGCAACTATGGGGCAAAACAGATGGGGTTGGCTAAGCTGGACCACAACATGTAAACTATATTTTGTTTCCAAATTTTTATTGAAAACTGTAACGATGTATGCTGAGAGTCGGGAAGCAAGTTCAGGGAGTGAATGCATTTAAGAAATAAATGAACAAAACAAGAAACACAAACAGAAAACCGACATGAAACAGCAACAATGCGACTGGGGAAGAAACCAAAGGGAGTGACATATAAAGGGAAGGCAATCAAATCAAAACGAATCAAATTGTATTAGTCACATGCGCCAAATACACCAGACCTTACAGTGAAATGCTTACTTACGAGCCCCTAACCGACAGTGCAGTTTAAAAAAATATAGATAAGAATAATTGATAAAAGTAACAAGTAAATAAAGAGCAGCAGTAAAAATACCAATATATACAGGGGGTGCCGGTACAGAGTCAATATGCGGGTGCACCAGTTAGTTGAGGTAGTATGTACATGTAGGTAGAGTTAATTAAAGTGACTATGCATAGATGACAACAGAGAGTGGCAGTGGTGTGGAGAGGGGAGGGGGGGCAATGTGAGTAGTCTGGGTAGCCATTTGACTAGATGTTCAGGAGTCTATGGCTTGGGGATAGAAGCTATTTGGGGGTAGAAACAAAAACTTAAATACATTTGCACAAATGAGCACTTGTTGTCCCTCAAAATACATCGCTACAGTTGTTGGTTAGCTAGCTAGCAAATTGACATGAAATCAGTCAAAACATTGCAAAACAAGACCAGAGGTGTATCCTACAAAGCAGGTTTGAGGAGTTAGCGAGGTAACTTTGGTCAACTCTGAGTTCAACTCGGCTTAACCGGTCAAACATTTCTTTGGAAACAAATCCTTCATAACTATCCTGTTCCAGGGCAAGCTAACTCACGGCTAACTCTACTAACCCTGAATGAAATGACTGAGCCACGAGTTGAGGACCAATGAAATCAGAATCCCTTCCTCTTGCAAAGATTGGGTCCTCATTCCTTTCATTTGAGGAAGCCGACTAATTATCTATTTTATGAATCAACTATTTTTTGTGTGTTAAAAATGTGTAATGTTAAAATATATCACCTTACACGTCTAGTAATGACAGAATGTAACTTTTAATAGTCCATTTTAAACTTCACGCAGAGTAACACTTTCTATGACTTAATACAATTATTTTAACTATAGGAGTGGGAAAAAGGTGCTTGTGGTTGTGCATTGATAAGCACACCGAAGTCGGCATTAACGATAAGTAATAAAATAAATCTGGCACTTCTAAGAGCCTATTTTACAGCATAGCCTGCTGAATTTGTTATTCCTTTTTCAGCACAAATTAAATTGTGGCACTGACTCGTCCATGGATTGATGTTTCCGCATTGTCTCAATGAAGAGTTTGGCGTTTGACTAGCCATGTGCGACATGCATGCACAATTACCAGCCTGCTAGAGTTATCAGCAGGCTGATGAGCAATGTCCACCGTCTTAGTACAGACGAAGCCTGGGCTGGAATGTGATGCTAGATCTAGCTTGCTTCATAGGATTCCCTCCAGGTTCTCTCTCTATATACAGGTCTGTCAGGCAGGGCTCCCAGCAGAGTGGGGTTCTGGGAGCTCTCCTCTTCAGGGCCGCATTGCGTCATAGCCAAACACCAGCGTGGACATCTGGCCTTGACATGATAGTTCCCTTTTATCACCTGCTCTATGCACACAAAAAACAAGTCTGGTTCCTCTCACACAGACGTAGGCTGCTCAGGCCTGTTGTGCTAATCACTGACTGACTGTGTGGAGGAAGATGAGCTCTTTAATGGGACCCAGCAGAGAGAGAGAGAGCCCTGGCTAAAGTTGAATGGAGCTGGAGCCCTCCCTCCCTCAGCAACACTGATGACCATTTCAATTACTCACCACTTTTCTTTTCATCAAATGCAATGAAACAAAAGATTCTAGCCATTATGGAAATAATGGAACCTTATTACCTCATGTGAATTTCGGTTGCATTTCAATAGGAATCGGTCATAATAATACAAAGTTCAAGACGTTAACAACAGGAGTATTTGGATTGTCCATCTTCTGAACGTGAAAACAAGTAAGAATGCTTTGGCTCTTACTGTTCATCAAAGGATTTGTTTGTTTTTAAGCAAAAGGCAAAAAATATTGTGTGTGACTACAATTAAGGCACCTGTTGGTTGAAAAGATCATTTGAAATCATAGTTATTCTGCATGTAGTAAGTCTGGGGGTGGGAGAGTGGAAGATTAATATGGAGCTGTGAAATTACAAGACCTCTTACCGACCAATTTCTCATCTGAATAATGATATTAATCCTAAAAGTGCCAACGAGATAAAAACATTTTTACCTCAAATTGTTAATAATTGTAAAGAGACACTGTCTGTTAAGCAAAAACACTTTTAATTTTATTAACCTTTTGTAGCACAGGTAAATGGTTTAAATTCCCCATTTATAGTCAGATTTGATCTTTTGAAATATACGTTTTTTTGTATGCTTTGAACAGATATTTTTTATCAATTCCATCCATAGCTTGATATAAACTTTTGTCTGTTATTCATTCAAACTTTTAGGTTTCTGTGATACCCAGAGGCTGAGAAATTGGCGATTGAGCTAATCTGACATACTGGTAAAAAACTAAAATGGCAACAGATATGTGCAATATAGCAATAGCTGGTGCCATCAGACTTTTAGCTATAACTTTGGAACGGCTAACAAAGTGCTATTATACAGTACACAGACAGATGTTAATGTTCCGCTCTGAATGTCATATGGATCAACCGTTCAATTGTCTGATGTTTCTATTCATTTAATTGTTTGATGTATCCATCACCTCAGTTCCAATTGCATCTGAAAGATGGGACTCTCGATTTGGTTTAGAGACATTGACTGGAAGTTAAATATGTATTGAAATGTTTGAGTTATAGTGGCTGCCACACCCCCCAGGGCCAAATCTGAGGTTGGTCCATATCTTTTCATGGTACATACAGTGTATTCTAAAAGTTGCTAGACCCCTTTACTTTATCCACATTTTGTTATATTACAGCCTTATTCTAAAATGGATTGAATAAAACATTTTCCTCATCAATCTACACAAAATACCCCATAATGACAAAGTGAAAACAGGTTTTTAGACATTTTTGCAAATGTTCTAAACATAAAAAACAGAAATACCGTATTTACATAAGTACTCAGACCATTTGCTATGAGACTCAAAATTGAGCTCAGGTGCATCCTGTTTCCATAGATCATCCTTGAAATGTTTCTACAACTTGATTGGAATCCACCTGTGGTAAATTCAAGTTGATTGGACATGATATGGAAAGGCACACACCTGGTCCCACAGTTGACCGTGCATGTCAGAGTAAAAACCAAGCAATGAGGTCAAAGGAATAGTCTGTAGAGCTCCGAGAGGATTGGGTTGAGGCACAGATCTGGGGAAAGGTTACAACATTTCTGCAGCATTGAAGGTCCCCAAGAACACAGTGGCCTCCATCATTCTTAAATGGAAGAAGTTTGGAACCACCAAGACTCTTCCTAAAGCTGGCCTCTGGCCAAACTGAGTAATCGGGGAGAAGGGCCTTGGTCAGGGAGGTGACCAAGAAACCGATGGTCACTCTGACAGAGCTCCAGAGTTCCTCTGTGGAGATGGGAGAACCTTCCAGAAGGACAACCATCTCTGTAGAACTCCACCAATCAGGCCATTATGGTAGAGTCGCCAGACAGAAGCCACTCCTCAGTAAAAGGCACATGCCAGCCCACTTGGGAATTTGCCAAAAGGTACCTAAAATACTCAGACCATGAGAAACTAGATTATCTGATGAAACCAAGATTGAACTCTTTGGGCTGGAGGAAACCTGGCACCATGCCTACGGTGAAGCGTGGTGGTGGCAGCATCATGCTGTGGGGATGTTTCTCAGCGGCAGTGACTGGGAGACTAGTCAGGATTGAGAGAAAGATGAACAGAGCAAAGTACAGAGAGAACCTTGATGAAAACCTGCTCCAGAGTGCTCAGGACCTCAGACTGGGGCGAAGGTTCACCTTCCAACAGCAACCCTAAGCACACAGCCAAGACAACGCAGGAGTGGCTTCGGGACAAGTCTCTGAATGTCCTTGAGTTGCCCAGCCAGAGCCCAGACTTGAACCCGATCTAACATCTCTGGAGAGACCTGAAAACAGCTGTGCAGCGACACTCCCCATCCAACCTGACAGAGCTTGAGAGGATCTGCACAGAAGAATTGGAGAAACTCCTCAAATACAGGTGTGCCAAGCTTGTAGCATCATACCCATGAAGACTCAAGGCTGTAGACGCTGCCAAAGTACTGAGTGAAGGGTCTGAATACTTACATAAATGTGACGTTTGCCATTTTTTTTATATATACACTATCATTCAAAAGTTTGGGGTCACTTAGAAATGTCCTTGTTTTTGAAAGAAAAGCAGATTTTTTTGTCCAATAAAATAACATCAAATTGATCAGAAATACAGTGTAGACATTGTTAATGTTGTAAATTACTATTGTAGCTGGAATATCTACATTGGCGTACAGAGGCCCATTATCAGCAACCATCACTCCTGTGTTCCAATGACGCGTTGTGTTAGCTAATCCAAGTTTATTATTTTAAAAGGCTAATTGAGCATTAGAAAACCCTTTTGCAATTATGTTAGCACAACTGAAAACTGTTGTACTGATTAAAGAAGCAATACATCTGTCCTTCTTTAGACTAGTTGAGTATCTGGAGCATCAGCATTTGTGAGATCAATTACAGTCTCAAAATAGCTAGAAACAAAGACTTTCTTCTGAAACTCGTCAGTCTAGTCTAGCTCTGAGAAATGAAGGCTATTCCATGCGAGAAATTTCCAAGAAACTGAAGACCTCGTACAACACTGTGTACTTCTCCCTCAACAGAACAGCACAAACGGTCTCTAACCAGAACAGAAAGTGGACTGGGAGGCCTTGGTGCACAACTGAGCAAGAGGACAAGTCCACTCCCAGTCCACTTTCACATTTCAGACTTGACTTTCCGTTGTGAAAAATGCATCAACCCCTACAAAAATGTCCATTGATTATAATAATTCACATTTTCTGTTGCTGCATGATTACTTTCTTGCTGTAGCAAACTGGCTCAAATTAAGATCCTACATCTGTAATCCAATACATAATGGTCAAACCTTTCACAAGTTACATACTGTACACTGCAGTGATATAAAACAAACAGTATCATTGTTAGAAATGTTTTGTACCCATCCCCAAAATCATTTTCTTGTTTTAGTTCCATCAATTGATCTGGTCATAGTGAGATGCCTCAATGGTAAATGTAACCAGAGTCTACATATTGAAAAGCCTCTCATGGAAAATGTAAACCACATGCTTGCCACATATAAGTAGTAAACATCTTCTGGCCCCCTGCCCCCAATTTCAGCCGTCACACAACACAAGCGTAGATAATAGCAATGATGACTTCCCAAAACACATGAATTGTATTTAATTCATTAGTAGGGCTTTGTAGCCCACTGTTATAAGAATGAGAACAGTTGGTGGGTTTAATCACACAGTTGGAAGACTTAATTAATAAAAGCATAATGCAAACCTTCATTGTAATACTAGTAATATGTAATAATTTATTTTTCTATGACCCAACTGTCAAAAGAAGTTGTGACGAGATTGTTACATTGCCTCATTATAAAGTAGAATTAGATAAGACCTAGCATTTGCCTTTTTGATGTCCCTGAAATATTGCATAATATCTGTGGGACACTGGATGATCCCTTTTAGATGTTGGGGAAAACTGGGCTGGTTTTCAAATGGGTCATATTAAAATCTGGGCTGTTATGAATCGATTTGGACACTGAATTGTGTGATAGTAAATTAGAGTGAATCAGATGAGGACATAGCTGACAAACGTTCAGTCGGTAATCAGCATATCATTGTGACTTCATGTTTGTCCATGAATATTCAGCTAAATTTGGAGTTATGTTGTTAAAAAAAAAAGGCGCGTAACCGATAAAGGGTGGTGGAGATGACATAAACGCTAATGCCAACAATGCTAATTTAGCACAATAGGTGCGAGAACGTTACGATAAAGGGTGTGTTAAACAACATTTACGTGTGTTTACGCTCCACCACATCCCAAGCTAAATCCATGCTTCAGACAGTGTCCTTAGATGACGGGTTTCACAGTCTGCTGTACTATTGCACAGTACCTCAACAACTACAGCGTAGGAACGAAAACAAAAGACGGAAACTTTTCAGAAGCCTTTGAGTTGCACTTAATTGTCATTGTGATGTTCTTCTAATGGAAACCGCAGATCGCTGGAGAATTCATCGGCAGGGCCTAATCCTGTCATCCCCGACTCCCCAGCTAGAGAAAAACACTGGTTCAGAGAGATGGAAACCAGGAAAGCTGACCACAGTGTCACTCATGTTGTCTTTTCCCAGACTGGACGGGGACCAAAAACTGCTCAAAGTCAGCATTTTACAAAGGCACGGACGTCAATAGCAGCTAAAGCAGACATTTTTGCTTCTTCCCAATACACCTTCCCAGCCGAATCTGACACCACTTGTCATCCACAATGTCTCCAGTGTAGAGTGCTTCAGTCTACACGAGACCTACCAGTATCATCTAGAGTTTCAACAGCAATTGGTCGCCACTGAAGCAGAAACAAAATCGTAGTTGGTTGGATCGATTGGATTGCTCTCATCAGCCGAGGTCAGCAGACAGTCACTCCACTCTATAAAACATTATTTCTATAACCTACTTAGTTCCAAATCAGTGTGCTATTTAGAGCTATCCTATTGGACAGTTACATGGGGATGACTTTAGCAGTCCAACCAGAACCTTCAAGCCCAACCTCATGAGTCCGGTTCCTCTAAATCAGGTTCCTCTTCGTGATTTTAAAAAGCATCCTGTGACAAATGTGAATTTGAAAGCAAGTTTGGAATTGCCTGTTGTTGGCACAGATCACAAATGCTTCTGTTATTTCAGTGTGTGAGTGTATGCAGTTTTCTATAAGTGCGGGGGCTAAGCAGGATAAAGAAATATTTCATAAAGCCTCCTAAAGACTGCATTGCAACATGAGTTTGTTTGGAGAGAAAACGAGAATGAGACAGAGGAAAGGACTGCAAAGCTTTTTCAAGTCTCGCTCATTGGGTGCAATTTTCTTATCTCACCTCCTCTCTGGTTTCTTTCCAAAATCCTAGCTCCACTTCTCTCTTTTCTTCTGCAGACTCAAGTCTTTGCACTATGCATTCAAAACTCAAGCTTACTTTCGTAAACTCGGTTCTCTGATATTTTGAGTGAGATGTCTCGCATGTGGAATTCACCTGAATTTCATAAGCTTGAAGAACCAATTACACATCTGTCGGAGACAGACAGGTCGAGTGGCAAATGAGGTGAGCCGCTTCCCTCATGATAAGGAGCCACTCATTTTCAAGAATGGCTAACTTCCTCACACTCTTGCGAGTAGGGGAATGCGGTGAGTTCTCGCACTCATAATCTCAGAGAACCGGAGTTACAAAAGTAACCTTGAGTTCTCTTTGAATGATTTGTTTCGATATCTCACATGTGGGATACGGCCAACTCCCGTATCACAAACGTGATCTCTGAAGCCAGGTAGTCTCAATGTATCAACCCTCAGAGGTCCCGACAATGAGGACAGTATGTGCCAAAGAAGGTGCAGTGACGTCTAGACGGTAGTACCTCATAAAAGTATGAGGGGGTGCCCAACAAGCCATGTCGCAAATCTCCTGTAAGGAGATGCCCTTGAATAGTACCGAAGAGGTAACCATACCCCATGGAGGAGTGAGCCTTCAGGCTGTAACTCCTTGCTATTATAGGCCAACATAATAGCATCCACAATCCAATGTGACAACTGTTGACGAGAGAGAGGCCCCCCCTTGCAGGGAGGTGCCCAGGACACAAAAGAGTTGGTTGCTCTTGCGCAAAGCTCTTGTTCTATCCAAGTATATGCACAACGTGTGTACTGGACACAAACGCTGGAGACGCTCTTCTTGCGTAGAAGTGAAGGGCGGCGGGTGGAAAGCCACAAGATCCAAGGAGAGACAATTGTAGTTGTCACTGACCTTAGGCAAAAAGGCAGGGTTGGGAAACAAGGAAACATTGGAAAAGCCCTGGGCAAACTGTAGGCACGAATTGTGAACTGAAAGTTCATGCAGCTCAGTCACTCGTTTTGCAGACCTAAGGGCAACCAGTAAAGCAGGGCCGGAACCAGAACAAATCAGCTGGACGGGCATATGATTCCCACACATTCTTGTGTTTTTTTCACGGGACCTTTTATATGTGCACGCACTTGCTCGTGCACAAATGTTTTTAAATGGGTTTTATAGTAAAGATATGTAATTTGACTGTAAAAACATATTACCTTAGGTATGAAAACAACCAGTCATCATCTTTTCATCTGATTGTCAAACAAATCCCTTCATAGAGTTTCAAATTTGCTTACAATTTATCCCACCATTTCTACAAATCTGAATTTCAGTTTCATAACGCGCATTTTCGTGGAACAGTTTCATTTCAATAATACAATCATTGTTACTTGGTTAATGACCAACTGGCTTAAGTGTCTTCACTGACATTTTCAACCTGTCCCCAACTGAGTCTGTAATACCAACATGTTTCAAGCAGAACACCATAGTCCCTGTGCCCAAGAACACTAAGGTAACCTGCCTAAATGACTACCGACCCGTAGCACTCACGTCTGTAGCCATGAAGTGCTTTGAAAGGCTGGTCATGGCTCACAGCACCATTATCCCAGAAACCCTAGACCCACTCCAATTTGCAAACCGCTCCAACAGATCCACAGATGATGCAATCTCTATTGCACTCCACACTGCCCTTTCCCACCTGGACAAAAGGAACACCTATGTGAGAATGCTATTTATTGACTACAGCACAGCGTTCAACACCATAGTGCCCTCAAAGCTCATCACTAAGCTAAGGACTATAAGAATATTTTGAAGATAAATACACAACGCAGAGGACGAGAGGACTAGAATTAACGATCAATAGGAGTTGGTTTTCAGTTCAACATCTGTTTAGAATCTGTGGGGTGTCAGTCCTGGACTCAGAGCTACGTGTGACATGTTTTCATTGGTCTGTACTGTACATTGAGTCTGGAGCAGGACAGTTGTTATTTGGCCATTGGCCCAGTTGTACTGCAAGGACTTCTGATTGATCATCCCCAGGCTAGGGAGGGGGTTATAAATAGCATCCTGTGTCTTTGTTCTGTGGAGAAAAGCTGAGAACAGGAGAGACTGAACATCTACCTCGCAGCATAGCACCTATGATTGGTCCTTCTCAAATGGATCTATTTTTCTCCCCCTGATTTTCTTTGGAGTTTGTGTTATTGAAGAATAACATCAACTGCTAACATGACCCTGGGACTAAACACCTCCCTCTGCAACTGGATACTGGAATTCCTGACGGGCCGCCCCCAGGGGGTAAGGGTAGGTAACATCACATCCGCCACGCTGATCCTCAACACGAGGTCCCCTCAGGGGTGCGTGCTCAGTCCCCTTCTGTACTCCCTGTTCACCAATGACTGCATGGCCAGGCACGACTCCAACACCATCATTAAGTGTGCAGATGACAGAACAGCCTGATCACCGACAACAATGAGACAGCTTATAGGGAGGAGGTCAGAGACCTGGCCGTGTGGTGCCAAGACAACAACGTCTCCCTCAATGTGAACAAGACAAGGGAGATGATTGGGGTTTACAGGAAAAGGAGGACCAAGTACGCCCCCATTTTCATCGACAGGGCTGTAGTGGAACAGGTTGAGAGCTTCAAGTTCCTTGGTGTCCACATCAACAACAAACTATCATGATCCAAACACATCAAGACAGTCGTGAAGAGGGCACAAAGCCTATTCCCTTTAAGAGACTGAAAAGATTTGGCATGTGTCCTCAGATCCTCAAAAAGTTCTACAGGTGCACCATCGAGCGCATCCTGACTGGTTGCATCACTACCTGGTATGGCAACTACTCAACTTCTGACCTCAAGGCACTACAGAGGGTAGTGCGTACGGCCCAGTACATCACTGGGGCCAAGCGTCCTGCCATCCAGGACCTCTATACCAGGTGGTGTCAGAGGAAGGCCCTAAAAATTGTCAAGACTCCAGCCACCCTTTTCATAGACTGTTCTCTCTGCTACCACACGTCAAGTGGTCCGAAATACTTCTTAACAGCTTCTACCCACAAGCCATAAGATGCCTGAACAGCTAATCAAATGGCTACCCAGACTATTTGCACCCCCCCCCCCCCTTTCACGCTGCTGCTACTCTCTGTTTATTATCTCTGTATAGTCACTTTAACTCTACCTACATGTACATATTACCTCAATTACCTTGACTAACCGATGCTCCCGCTACTGTATATACAGGAGCCTCGCTATTGTTATTTTACTGCTGCTCTATATTATTTTTTACTTTTATTATTTTATTTTATTTATTTTTTATTTATCTATTTTTTATGTTATTTTTCTTAAAACTGCAATGTTAGTTAAGGGCTTGTAAGTAAGCATTTCACTGTCAGGTCTACACCTGTTGTATTCGGCGCATGTGACAAATAACATTTGACTTGATTTGATTTAATCGTATAAATTGGAATTAAAAAATGTTATATCTAAAAGTAAAAATTCAACTAGAGCACCAGCCTTTGCTGTATGGGCACATTGATACACCCTGATCCATTGGCGGCTAAACAAATGAGTGCATGCATAGAACTCATAGAGATAACCTATAGGCCAACACAGGAGTAGGCCTATAACTTCCATTGTCAACTAAGTAAAAATACATAAAGCCGACAAATGAAAACCGTAGAAAATATCCAGATGAAAATCGCATTCATCGCTCTACTCCCCTTTCTATCTGTCTTGACTTGAACTATTGCTAATGAAGTGCAACATTGTTCAAATCTATCAAATGGGTCAGGCCCAAAGCTGTCGCTAGTGAACTTGCAACATTGTATCAACTAGCCTATTACTGGCCTTCAGAGTTTCCAGCTCCCTCAACGTTAACGTTACATTGTAGAATAATAGTGAAGACATCAAACTATGAAATAACACATACTGTATGGAATCATGTAGTAACCAAAAAAGTGTTAAACAAATAGCCACTCTCTGCCTTGATGACAGCTTTGCACACTCTTGGCATTCTCTCAACTAGCTTCACCTGGAATCCTTTTCCAACAGTCGTGAAGGTGTTCCCAAATGTGCTTAGCACTTGTTGGCTGCTTTTCCTTCACTCTGCAGTCCAATTCATCCCAAACAATATCAATTGGGTTGAGGTTGGGTGATTGTGGAGGCCAGGTCATCTGAGGCAGCACTCCATCCCTCTACTTCTTGGTCAAATAGACCTCACACAGCCTGGAGGTGTGTTTTGGGTCATTGTCCAGTTGAAAAACAAATGATAATCCCACTAAGCGCAAACCAGATTGGATGGCATTATAGCTTCAGAATGCTGTGGTAACCATGCTGGTTAAGTGTGCCTTGAATTCCAAAAAAATTGCTGACAGTGTCACCAGCAAAGCATCCCCACACCATCACACCTCCTCCTCGCTTCACGATGGGAACCACACATGCGGAGATCATCCATTCACCTACTATGCGTCTCACAAAAACACGGCGTTTGAACCAAAAATCTCAAAATTGGACTCCACAGACCAAAGGACAGATTTCCAGAATTGCTGCAAAAATTGCGGGCTTCCCAAATAGAAACGACCCACATCTATTTTTTTTTTCGCAGCTAATGATCCTCTGTGGCTAAGTCATGCTCTCTGGTGAGGTATGATTTTATTTATTTCTGTACAGACAGGAGTAAATACACTGAGTGTACAAAACATCATGCTCTTTCCATGACTTAAACTGAATTCAGGTGAAAACTATGATCCCTGAAGGGGAGGAGACAGGTTAAAGAAGGATTTTTAATCCTCGAGGCAACTGAGATAGGGACTGTGTATGTGTGCCATTCAGAAGGTGAATTGCCAAGACAAAATATTTAAGTGCTTTTGAACGGGGTACGGTAGTACTCTTTTTGACCAGACAGCATCAGATACATGGGCTACACATACAGTGGCTTGCGAAAGTATTCACCCCCCTTGGCATTTTTCCTATTTTGTTGCCTTACAACCTGAAATTAAAATGGATTTTGGGGGGGCTTTGTATCATTTGATTTACACAACATGCCTACCACTTTGAAGAACAAGAAAGAAGACAAAGAAAATTGAAAACTTGAGCTTGCATAACTATTCACCCCCCCCCAAAAAAGTCATTACTTTGTAGAGCCACCTTTTGCAGCAATTACAGCTGCAAGTCTCTTGGGTTATGTCTCTATAAGCTTGGCACATCTAGCCACTGGGATTTCTGCCCATTCTTCAAGACAAAACTGCTCCAGCACCTTCAAGTTGAATGGGTTCCGCTGGTGTACAGCAATCTTTAAGTCATAACACAGATTCTCAATTGGATTGAGGTCTGGGCTTTGACTAGGCCATCCCAAGACATTTATATGTTTCCCGTTAATCCACTTGAGTGCTGCTTTAGCAGTATGCTTAGGGTCATTGTCCTGCTGGAAGGTGAACCTCTGTCCCAGTCTCAAATCTCTGGAAGACTGAAACAGGTTTCCCTCAAGAATTTCCCTGTATTTAGCGCCATCCACCATTCCTTCAATTCTGACTAGCTTCCCAGTCCCTGTCGATGAAAAACATTCCCAAGGCATGACGCTGCCTCCACCATACTTCACTGTGGGGATGACGTACCTGATACCTAAGTATAATTGATTAATTTAAAAAGGCAGGTAAAATAAAATTGAGGTTCCTTGAGAATTTGGATGATTTGGATGGTCTGTTCTTTTAGTTAATGTTTTTATGGATCTGCAGGTCTACAAGTTTGTGTCTGTGGATAGGTCTTTTCTCTGTGAATTTTCTCTGTGGATGTATTTTCTCACCTCCACTCATTTGTGGTTTGATAAGATGTCTCCAGCTGCGTCTCAGAGCAGTCTCAGAGCTCCAGGTCCATCTCTGCGCCTCTAATCTGCCTGAAGCCTCCCACCCCCCCTCACTTTTACAAGAAAAGCACACTCAGCCAGATGTACACAATACCAATTAAGTTTATCTTACCTTTGCCAGCCTGGCTTTAATGGACGTCCTCAATTATGAGTAGAAAAAAAGAGTCAATGGCGGTGTAGGGTCTAACATCAAAACCAAAGACCGCTGAAGGGAAAAGAGTCTGATAAGAGTCTAAACTGAGAGGAACAGAGGTTAAGGCCAAGGCCTTTAATATACCCAATAATCAGCTTTTTAAATCTCAAGTAAAAGTTGTTAATTCCCAGGTAGAAAGTTTATAATTCTATGTGAAGAACTACCCAATGTAACCCAGAGCAAATCCTATCAGAAGTTCATATTATGTATCCTGGCACAGTCATCCTAGGCGTATGAAGCTTGGCATACCCTTAATCGAGTTTATCTCTTCTCCCCTGTGCCCTGGCAGTAACCTGGTATGTGTACGCGTAAGTGTGTCGTATGGGTTTGCGTAGGCAACGGATTACTGATTAAGCAAGCAAATGAGTAGACCTAAGCCTCATTCATTACTGTCTAAACATTCTGACTCCAGGAGTTGATTGAATTACCCCGCAGTTGTCAAATATATTTAACAAGATGGTAGAGCAGTAACCAGAACAGCTTGTCTTTTTTTATATAAAGAAATAATGAGACTTATAGGCCATTATCAGTTCATTTAACAGGAAATTAACAGTTGTTTTCTCAAAAGGCCAATATGAGCTTTTACATTCAATTTCACATTTCTTGTTTTGAGTAATTGTGGTTTTGAAGTTACAATCCTCCAGAGCACTAAGAGGGCCAAAAGTCTCATTTGAGATCCAGCAGTTAAGGTCAATGTTTCTCTTGTGATACTTTATGGCACCATATGGCAAAACATGATTCATTAATAAGTAGAAACTAAAGAAAATGCCTGGCAGACTATCAGAGTGTATACTGTATATATGTAGATGCAGGGCTTGGCTACTGTCATGGTTAATGATAAATTGTATGTATAAGTGAGCCAAACACTAGTCATGACCTAAGCCCAAAGTTGTATTCAGTAATATCAAGTAATACAGTACATTACACTAAAGAGCAATACAATACATCTATGAAAAATAAGAAATACTTAATCAAAGGTTTTTGGCAATGCTGTCCCAATGCATGTCATGTTCATTCAAACTATATTCACGGAGAGATACTGTAACAGGGCAAGCAAGAAGCAACTGTAGTAGTTCAACTGTCAAATAGTCCTTTGGTCTTCAGTCTATTTCACATTCACATACGGCACTTGCTATCTCTGCAACATTATGTATCTTTTTTTTAGTTAAAACAGCATCCCATAAATATGATTTGAATTTTCCCTCAAGGGCATATTCCAATAACATTCTCACTAATAGAATGACTGGTTAAATTGTTGCCCTTTTAAGTGATGGACAAAGTGAGTTTCTGTTCATTCATTTCATTGCACATTTCTCAGGTTTCCAGGCTGGTGGTGAATGCCAACAGGAACTCAACACATCTACCACACTAGTCTAGCTCAGGGCAGACTCTGCTGCTGAGGAATTAATGCAAGCATTCGGCACATTCCTTTGTTTCAGAAACACATCAAATTGGGTGGTTCAGTAATCTCCATTATTTCCAACCATTATCTGGGTCCAAGCCCAGATTAAATTAATTTTTTTGCTCATGAAAAGAGAGAGAGAAACCACTGTCAATGGATGATGCTGAATCCATCATCCCTTTAAAAGTTCAGGCTACGCTTTTCACATTAGCAGTCTTACATATCTGCATGCAAATATTGCTCAACAACTACCAATTTATGCGTGCCTTTATGTCATTTTGTGTGGTTGAATTTTGATCTTGTAAAGGTGTTTGGTGGTAAAGTTGTGTGTTAAAATACCTATTTAAACAGGAGGAATCAGGAATCTTACAGGTAGGCAGCAATTACTCTGTCAGAGGCTGACCGGGTAGTTTTGTAGCTGACAGACTAGTGGAAAACAAGAACACCTTTTAAAAACAGGTATGGTTTAATTACCCACGTGGGAATCACTTGCTTAGTGACCAAGTCATTACACGAGAGGGAAGAAGAGGGGGAAGAAGTAGTCATGGACACATGTCTTTCCTGTCTGGGAAGACGGGACATGGTACAGTACAACGTAAACTGGGGAGAACCTGTTAGCAGTTACACAAATTTGTTGTGCTCTGTGTTTTGTAGGTCAACATGTCCTCCTCCTCCTCCCCATTAATTGGTGTCTCGGTCTATCACGCGAGGAGAGGACGAGGAGCAGCCTAGCACAGCTGGTTCTGATTAGAACTGGGCCAGGGGGACACAGACAGAGAGGAGAGGAAGTTGGTACGGGTATCTCCTGTTGGAACAGGTTATTTGAGCCCATTGGTGGTACAGTATACCTTGGCACCGTTTTATTATCTTACTACCCATTACACTAGGATGGCAGGACTTTACGTCTCAAAATCCACTCATACTGTCAATCAACCATTAAACAACCCAAAAGGCTAACAAAGGGTTTGGTTGTCCAACCTGGGAGATAACGTCTCATCAGATAAAGTCACTTATTCCATTGTCTGTCCAAGAAGCACATCCCTTTCTACAGTATGTTGTCATTGAAATGGACATTTCTACTATTTCCACATGTCCCAGACCAGGCTTGACAAGAGGGCCAAGTCCATGTCTCAATGACTCATCACAGGGAGAGAGGATTTACACGAGGACTGATTCCCCCCTTGTTTACACCCCACTTAGTATTTTAGTGTCAGGTGGAGTAAAACAAGTGGTGTATGTGGATAATCAAGGGTGTAGTAAATTAGGGTTAATGTGTAATATCGGTTCTCTTGATGACCCAACTCACAGGACTGCTACATATACAGACGTATACAATGTATACAGAATTTAGACACATCATTTAAAGGATCAATATGTAAGTACTCAAAAGCAAATGGATCACATTTGTACTGTAGCTATGTTATTACAATGTTTTTACAGACTATATATTTAATCACTTCAAGTACACGATTTTGGTGCCACCTAATATAAAGGGGCATCCAGCAGGGTAAACCACATTGTTGTTGACGTTGAAATAATGAATTGTTTGTTTCAGCTTCATTTTACTGAATTTAGTCATGGATAACATATTAGTGTATATAGACCTATATGTAACTACACAGTACACATTGTCTTAATTTGTTGTGGTCTTGCATCTTCGCTACGTTGTTGTTATCTGGTTGCTGCATTTCAGCCCTGAACCCGCAGGTTATGGAAAGCCTGGCATAGTTGGCAACAACACCCAAATGTGTAAAGCACCTGCTAGTTTATGTTGCGCAAAACCCAGACTGTAAAACACACAAACAAATAATGTAGTAATCACCTTTCAATCAGTCTCAAAGAGGTGACGTCAACCACACACCCGCAGTTTGACTGCTTTCATACTTGGCCACCCAACAATCAGGGGCTAAGAGTACGGAGTACAAACAAAGCTTTTTGTTCCTGGCCCAAAAAGCAATGGGGCTGGGGTGAAATAACTCACACACTTCACGTTCTGTCAAGCCGTAAACAACAGATCGTTGAAAAGAGTTATAAAGATTTATCAATAATTGATCGCTTGTCTCTGGAATAAACAAAAATACATCAAGTTGACCTTTATCTCTGTAAAACGACCTTTTAGACAAGTAACTGTGACCTGAGTAGAGAATAGGTTTATACAGGGAGAGCAACCCAACCTCAAAGCTACAGTTCCTCACCCACCCCAGTCTCTTCATTCAGCCAGCTCACAAAGACTATGGCCCAAGATGGGGAGAAAATTAGTAAATGTATTGATTCCTAATGAATGTAGGACACAATATATCAACAGAAACTTCTGGCGGAGTAGTTTCCATTGGTTTCTTGGGGGGGGGGGGGTAATCCTTTTAAGTTACTAGACTGACGACCACATTGACTGCCATTAAGAGCCTTCAAGGGAGATGCACTCTATTCAAGTAAAAATAGTGTTATTGTAGGAAATACACCAAAATATACATTTGACACTTTAGTCATTTAGCAGATGCTCTTATTGATTTACAGTTAGTTCATTCATCTTAAGATAGCTAGGTGGGACAACCACATATAACAGGCATAGAAAGTACATTTTTCATTAATAAAGTGGCTATCAGTAGGGGGGATGGTCGAGGTGAGGATTATTTAAGATACTGTTTGAAGAGGTAGGGTTTCAGATGTTTTCGGGAAGATGGGCAGGGACTCTTCTGCTCTAGCTTCAGGAGGAAGCTGGTTCCACCATTGTGGTGCCAGGACAGAGAAGAGCTTGGACAGGGCTGGGCAGGAGCTGCCCTCCCGTAGGGTTGGGAGGGCCAAGAGACCTGAGGTGGCAGAAAGGAGTGCACAGGTAGGGGTGTAGGGTTTGAGTATAGCTTGAAAATAGGGAGGGGCAGTTCCTCTTGCTGCTCCGTAGGTAAGCACCATGGTCTTGCAGTGGATGCACGCTTCGACTGGAAGCCAGTGGAGTGAGCGGAGGAGCGGGGTGACATGGGAGAACTTGGGAAGATTGAAAACCAGGCAGGCTTCAGCATTCTGGATAAGTTGCAGGGGTTTGATGGCACCAGCAAAGAGCCCAGCCAACAGCGAGATGCAGTAGGAAAAAAATACAAAACATTAACAATATTACATACTTTCATCCTCATAAAAGCTGATTTATACTAATGCATTATTTTGTGAGTGGAAAATGGAAAATTACCGGATGAACGGCAACCTGCATCACAAGTATCTACTCTGTTTGGCAAAGTGTGAGGCTTCAATGTGTCATGCTTCATAGCAAGTTTATGCAAGACATCACACCCGTGATGAACCATGAGTTGCCAAAAGCTGCTATACATTTTTATGTCAAACTCTAAGTCATCTTTATGATAACTGTATTGACTTGGCATCATGAATGAACACTGATACCAAATGTTACAGATATAGCCTTGGTGGAAAGTAAGACATACAATCATCATGTCGACACGTGTTCAGCTTAACATTTGACAAACTCACATCTCCTGTTTGTGTTGGATTGGATTTTTCTGATGGAATGAGAAAAATGGCCTCCCACATGGCTGGATCTACCCTTTTCACCACAAATGGGTGGCATGACCAGCAGAGGAAAAACGCATCTCCTCAGAGAGAGATGAAATAATGTTCGCACAGAGGGAAAAAAAACACAATCGACTTCCAAAGAATGAGCAGCAAAAACAGGCTAGCTGTATAATATGTGACCTGGAAAGTACCCTTCAAACAAAGGGCTTTTACAAAAGACCAGGCACCGAAAGTATTGAAAGATATTTTAAACATATCGCTACTTTTCCAGCTCAACAACCACACGATAACACCAACTGTTGATTTTTTTAGGCAAGACATAACTTAATACATTTAATACCGAGTAGTAAAATTAGAATGTGTCTAGGAATATCCTTGGCCCTTTCCTAATCCCAGAAAATAGCCAATGGTAATACTTCTTACACCTCAAGCCACCGTAAACCATGTTATTTCATATGGGTATTTATTGATGGGAGGGAAGGGGTATTACATCAAGTTCGAGTCACAACTGAAACAAAGCGAGCCAAGGAAAACCACACACAATGGAATCTCTAGTATGTTTGTTTTGTTTCATTCCAGGCCCTCAGGAACAGAACTGACAGAACATTGTGGAACAGGAGCTGAGCGCTGCCCAGCAAAAAGACATGGCTGCCTGCGGTCACTGGAGGTAGAGCAGAAATAAGATGTGGCTCCCCGCATCAAAACAGACAGTGTGGTAATGCTAGACTTGAAGCAACAAATTGGTCTCTTCATCCCACTCTACTCTATACAGCAGACAGAGGGAGGTACTGGTGGTCCTGCGTCTCTATCGTTAGGATGCTTAATTATTGTGACTTGTATGAGTTGTAGGAGTTAGAGCACACTCTCAAGTAGCAAGTGACTGGTTATTAGAATATTATTACAAACCCCAGGAGCAGGCGAAGGAGCTGATTACTGGCTCATGTGGGAGGCACAATTTACCAGGAATGTAGAGAGGCGGAATGGGAATGAACTGCTTGGAAGTAGCGTGGCACATTGGGTAATTACCTGGTCCAAAAAGGAACTGAACGGCACACTCTCAGATCATATCCCAATCTTGTTTAGATTTCTGTCCCCATTAAGTTCGGGAGAAATTAGCCAAAACCTTGCTATTATTTATTCCAAGATTTGCTTTGTTCATTTAAAAGGGTCACCGACTTCCACCTGGTGTGGTCCTGCACCCCCCACAGTGACAGGAAAGGGAGAACATTGAGACCAATCAGACCACAAGGAATGTCTAATATGGAGTCTTTCAAAGAGCCAACAAAATATTATTGAATAAAATATTGCTTATTTTCTTTATGCTGTATAATTCTACTGGAAAATGTATTTAACTTTAGTCATTGTACAGTATATCTCACCTTCGCTCAAATGCCCCCTACCTGACACACACAGGCACACTCACGCATGCGTACACACACACACACGCATGCACACACACACACACACACACACACACACACACACACACACACACACACACACACACACACTCACACACACACACACACACACACACACACACCTACCAACACACAAACACACCACTCCGGTGCCACAGAGATGCAGGGGGAGAGAGGCAAGGCTGCTGGGCTCCTTTAATTTGCTATTGTTTGTACATTTGCAAGACGTGTAAATGATGAAGGAAGCAGGTGGCCCTGATCATCTGGTCTGCAGCTGTGGCTTTATGACTCACTTATACCTTGACCAAGCTCTAGCTACATCACACACACACACACACACACACACACACACACACACACACACACACACACACACACACACACACACACACACACACACACAGCGATGTGTCCACTAAGTCAATCCTGAGTCAAAAGAGAGAGAGAGAGAGAGAGACAGCTGGAAGGGCACTTGCCCTCTGGGGCTTTGTAAAGTCCTCTAGAGCTAAAGCACTTTTTCCTTTCATTTGACTTTGATTCCTGGAACCCTAAACATGGATAATTTACTGACAACAAGTTGGGCAACAACTCAACCTCGCTGCATTCAATGAAATAACAATCTACAACACTAACATTCTCTGCTGAGTCTTTCCAAATTAGAGATCTTTACTTTCCTGGATTTGAATCAGATTTTGATAAGATACAATCAATGATTGTTCCTGAGATCAGAAAGGTATATCAATACCTATGCCACATGCCAAAGTAAGCTTACGTTTAAAGTAAGCATGCTAAACATGTAGGCGGTACACATTATAGATAGCTTTGCAACGTCCAAACACATGCCAAATGACTGGGTTAATATAACAAATCTGTTACATTTACAATTGGTTACAACATCCTGAGTGATAGGACGCTTGACCAATCAAGGGACTTCCTGGGTCTTTCTTCACACTTCAAACAAAATCATTTGTAGCACCAGACCAGAGCCAGTTTGCTGCGTCAGATGTTTTACGGGAAAGAAGGCCTGAGTGCTTCATTAAAACAGCCCTCTCACACTCCTGTGAAGGTTTTTCTTGCCCATTTATTCTTTCTTTTTCCATTCTTCATGGCTTATTGGGATTCCTTCTTTGGCATTTGTGTTTTGGCTGTACCGTTATGGTCATTTCTTCTTAACTGCTCATAAATTCATTTGATTTCACTGAAGGTATTTTGCCAGTGTGAGCTAACTGGCTGAATAAAATGTGCTATGTTGGCCATACAAAGGCAATCAAGTGTTAAATGTCAACCTTACAGGAAGTTGTAACTTTGCTACTGTGCCAAAGCATATGTGTTTGACGGGTGAACGACAGCCAATAACCTAACTAAGACATGACGAAACCTGAAAGATGGATACATTAGCATTAACTGGCCTACTATTCCTTATTGTATGAAATCATTTCTAACACCCACTGACCAGTGCACTGCCAAATGACCTTAACGATGAGCTCACAGTAGGTTTCCCCTGCGGAACCATTTCCACCATGGGGGATGACATGGCGGAATCAATGCAGTGTATCTTTGGCCAGTTCTACTCTGGATGACAGATGAAGTTCAGCAGCTCATGGAGGTTCAGAGAGAACGCTGTAATCTTGCATCTTTGGCTTTCCCCAATTGATATGTTTACCCTGCCTAGACTGTGATGGGCATGTAGCTGATGGGAGTCCAAACAAAAATTCACCCACGCAACATGGTGAATACAATCAATATATCCTAATAGGTAGATAAAGGTCACATGGACTATAAAATGTTGGACTTAATATGTATGTATAGAGTGCCCACTGCCCAATTCAATCAAAACGTGTCACGCCCTGACCTTAGAGATCCTTTTCATTCTCTATGTTTGGTTAGGTCAGGGTGTGATTCGGATGGGAAAGTCTATGTTTTCTATTTCTTTGTTTTTGGCCATGTGTGGTTCCCAATCAGAGGCAACTGTCTATCGTTGTCTCTGATTGGGGATCACATATAGGTTGTCATTTTCCTTTTGGGTTTTGTGGGATCTTGTTTTCTGTTTAGTGTCTGTACCTGACAGAACTGTGCGCTTTTGTTATTTTTGTTTGAGTGTTTTTGAATAAAGTATCATGAACCCTTTCCACGCTGCACTTTGGTCCACTCTTCCTTCTACCAACGAGAGCCGTTACAAAACGGGTGATCAGGTTACTGGAATAAGTCAAAAACAATATTATTCAAGTGCTAAGTGACTGTAGCCTGTTTGAATTCCTGATATCAAATCAAACAATGTTTACTGTATGAAAAATAAGAAACTCAGCTGCATAATTATTCAAATATTCTTCTGTTGAAATAGGATGCTGTTTATGACGCATGCATGGAACTCAGTTCCCACTATTTATGGTGATTCATATTGGAATTCAAACCACAACTAATGACACTCCAAACGACACTGATGACAATTAAAATTCTCAAAATACTTGCTGAAATGTGATGTCAGTGTGAGGCATACATACTTTAAGGCACTTGAAGTTGTACAAATACTGCACAAGAGCTCAAATATCACATCAATCACGGTAGCATAATTAACACAATTCAAGTTAAAACTGGGAATATAGGGGGATTTGATATCCCCCCATGCCAAACACCTCTGGATGGGACAAGACTGAACATGTTCCTGCTGCTGAGACTAGTAGTACGGTTCAGGCCCTCACTCCCCCACACATGAGTACTAATCTATGGCCAAAACGTTAACTCAATTTGTCAGTGTTATCTTCATGTCAACAGTTCCCCTCAAATATTTATAATAGGCCCTGTGCTCAGACGACCAGTGAGAGCAGGATGAATCTAAGAATGTTAACATGTAGGGCCCAGTTTTTCCACAGGCTGCTAGTCTAGTACTGGGAAACGGTAGTCACGCCCCAAACAACATGTTTTATAAGACAGACCTCTTCAGGAGAGAATGAGTCATGCTAATTTATAAAACGACTCATATCATACATCTGTGATTATTACCCTATATAGATATAACATAATTCATACCATATATTAGAACCACTCACAGCTGCACTGAAGTTGGGAGAAGAGACAAATGCATGAATGAGATGAGCAGTGAGTTGGAGCTAGCTGTCACACAGACTGTCCCACTGATGGACAGTTACTGTGGGGTTGGTGACCCTGTAATCTATGGAACAGTGCAGCCATGGCCCTAACGCATCACAAAGGTATCCTTTATTAGTCGAAGATCTGCATCAGTAGCAAACCCAGGGAAACCACAAATGTAAACAGAGCAGCACTTTCTGCTTTACACACACACACACACACACACCGCAATGTGTCCACTGAGTCAATCCTAAACCCTGACACAAACCATTTATGGAATGTTGTGTTTATTTGATGATTCTTTCTCATTTGCCTCTTTTGGCCGATCTTTAGGATAGTAACAACCTCACTTTTTTATTTATTTTGAAGTTCTGGCTCTGCTGGGTATTTCAGGGAAACACACATTGCCTAATAGATGCAGGAAATGGGGCAACACAATGTTTGCTAGGTCACTTCTGACGTGCGCTGCATCTCTTTTCCAATATTACATTTCCATTGCTGAGTCATATCCTTGAAGGACCAATGTAGCCATTTTTATCTCAATATCAAATCATTTCTGGGTGACAATTAAGTACCTTAAGGTAAATTCACATACTACGGAGACGGAAGGTAAGGAGCGTAGCGCAGGGTTGTCGTTTTTCATCACAAAAGGGGCGGCTCCTTGTAATACGCTCTAGCATTTGTTATGGTTTTGTACTACATGAAAATTGAGACATGCCTTATCATTTGTTCTGCAGCCATGGGGGCAGTGTTGTCGCATTGTTCCTTGATCTGATCTATAGGCTATACAGTTATAGCCTATAGATCATCAAAGTAGCCTATTTTGCATTGATAACCAAATATAATCTCAGCGACTGTTCAAACAGTAAACCAAACAGCAAGAATCCACCCAAAAAATGTATTTTGTTTAAAAGTAATAACTAGTGATTATTGGATATTGTGAAATGGCATTACCTGCGCTAGCCAACTAGTTAGCCATGTGCTTTTTTCTCTATGACCAAAACATGATGAACTCTTTTAGCTGATATGGGAATGAATACACAAGCAGCATATCAAAGGGATAATGTTTTAGGTTACATAGGCAAGTATAAGAATACCTGCCAGGGCATATTTTATTTATTTAAATCTGATTATTTCACATGGAGATGTGGGAAACTAAAAAGGTTAGCTAGCTTGCTATGTTTTTAGCTAGGCTAAAGCCAGCTAGCTAGACTTCCAGCTAGCAACTCTTCCTTGAAAATAAATGACTATATATATATATATATACTGTATATATATATATATATATATATATATATATATATATATATATATATATATATATATATATATATATATATATATGCCCAATCGCACAATGTTCCCTCTAAAATGCGGGCAGGGGTGCAGCTCCCCTGGGACTGCTGCATAGAATAAATAATAGCCTGCACAGAGAAGCAAGAGATTGAACTTGGGGTGAAAAATACACTCAGCTTTCTAGAGTTTTCCCCGTTAGTTAACACCTATCAACATTTCCCTTTACTGTGGGAATTGTGATCGAATCAATGCAATATTAGCCACTTTCAAAGCAGCATACCGAAACAAAATGAACTATGTAAGACTTAGTCTGTAAAACTAACTATGCAAGATATTTTGTTGTAGGCAGAATGCATCAGAGTAGACTTCTATTGCATTGACAGGCACGACTCGGCCCGTACTCTACACAGACTGGTGTGCCATAACCAATCAGAGATGCAGTAGGCCTATATACAAATAGACCATTGCCAAATATGGATCCGTGCCTTTCACTTTAAACTGGACTATGTTTACAGCATGAACGGGCGTGAATAGATTATTTTGAGATCAAAGTAAGAGCTACATGTAGTGACATGTGCACATATGTTCATATCCTTTTCTAGTTAGTGAGTTATTAACCCAGTTATAGATCATTTGTAGTCAGCAATGGGGGAGTGATTCCGGCGCCGACAGAGATGGCTGCCTCGCTTCGCGTTCCTAGGAAACTATGCAGTTTTTTGGTTTTTTACATTGGTACCCCAGGTAATCTTAGGTTTCATTACATACAGTCGGGAAGAACTACTGAATATAAGAGCAACGTCAACTCACCATCAGTACGACCAGGAATATGACTTTCCCGAAGCGGATCCTGTGTTCTGCCTTTTACCCAGGACAACGGAATGGATCCCAGCCTGTGACCCAAAACAAAGACGTCGTAAAAGTGGGAAACAAAGTGGTCTTCTGCTCAGGCTCCGGAGACGGGCACATCGCGCACCACTCCCTAGCATACTTCTCGCCAATGTCCAGTCTCTTGACAACAGTCTCTTGAAACATGGCTCGCTCAAGAGACGCTAACGGAATCGGTGCAGCCAGCTGGTTTCTTCACGCATCGCGCCGACAGAAACAAACATCTTTCTGGTAAGAAGAGGGGCGGGGGAGTATGCCTTATGGTTAACGAGACGTGGTGTGGTCACAACAACATACAGGAACTCAAGTCCTTCTGTTCACCTGATTTAGAATTTCTTACAATCAAATGTCGACCGCATTATCTACCAAGGGAATTCTCTTTGATTATAATCACAGCCGTATATATTCCCACCCAAGCAGACACATTGATGGCTCTGAACTAACTTTATTTGACTCTATGTAAACTGGAAACCACATATCCTGAGGCTGCATTCATTGTAGCTGGGGATTTTAACAAGGCTAATCTGAAAACAAGACTCAATAAATTGTTTCAGCATATCGATTGCGTAACCAGGGCTGGTAAAACCTTGGATCATTGCTATTCTAACTTCCGCGACGCATATAAGGCCCTCCCCCGCCCTCCTTTCGGAAAAGCTGACCACGACTCCATTTTGTTGCTCCCTGCCTACAGACAGAAGCTAAAACAAGAAGCTCCCACGCTCAGGTCTGTTCAACGCTGGTCCGACCAATCTGAATCCACGCTCCAAGACTGCTTCCATCACGTGGACTGGGATATGTTCCGCACTGCGTCCAACAACAACATTGACGAATACGCTGATTCGGTGAGCGAGTTCATTAGAAAGTGCATTGAAGATGTCGTTCCGATAGCAACTCGGTCCCTGCATCAAAGCAGGGACCGAGAGACTGAAAAACAGCTTCTATCTCAAGGCCATCAGACTGTTAAACAGCCACCACTAACATTGAGTGGCTGCTGCCAACACACTGACTCAACTCCAGCCACTTTAATAATGGAAATTGATGGAAATTTACTAGCCACTTTAAAATCACTAGCCACTTTAAACAATGCCACTTAATATAATGTTTACATACCCTACATTACCCATCTCATATGTATATGTATATACTGTACTCTATATCATCTACTGCATTTTTATGTAATACATGTTTCACTAGCCACTTTAAACTATGCCACTTTGTTTACATACCCTACATTACTCATCTCATATGTATATACTGTACTCGATACCATCTACTGCATCTTGCCTATGCCGTTCTGTACCATCACTCATTCATATATCTTTATGTACATATTCTTTATCCCTTTACACTTGTGTGTATAAGGTTTTAGTTTTGGAATTGTTAGGTTAGATTTCTCGTTGGTTATTACTGCATTGTCGGAACTAGAAGCACAAGCATTTCGCTACACTCGCATTAACATCTGCTAACCATGTGTATGTGACAAATACATTTGATTTGATTGTTCCCTACAAAGCACAAAACGTGTGCATTTCTAGCCATCTTTGTAAAGCGAGTCAGGTAAAGAGCTTTTTTTTTGTCTTAAAGGGGAAGGAGTTGTATTTTGAGACAGGCTTGAAATCAAATCAAATCAAATTGGTCACGTACATGTATCTAGCAGATGTTATTGCGGGTGTAGCAAAATGCTTGTGTTCCTCCAACAGTGCAGTAATATTAAAAAAGTCACAACAATACACACAAATCTAAAAGTAAAATAATGGAATTAAGAAATATATAAATATTAGGATGAGCAATGTTGGAGTGGCATTGACTAAAATACAGTGGAATAGAATACAGCATATACACATGAAATGAGTAAAGCAGTATGTACATTATTAAACATTATTAAAGTGACTAGTGTTCCATTATTAAAGTGACTAGCGATTCCATATCTATTCATATAGAGCAGCATCCTTTAAGGTGCAGGATTGAGTAACCAAGTGGTAGCCAGCTAGTGATGTCTATTTAACAGTCTGATAGCATCGAGAAGCTGTTTTCAGTCTCTTGGTCCCAGCTTTGATGCACCTGTACTGACCTCGCCTTCTGGATGATAGCGGGTGAACAGGCCATGGCTCGGGTGGTTGGTGTCCTTGATGATCTTTTTGGCCTTCCTGTGACATCGGGTGCTGTAGGTGTCCTGGAGGGCAGGCAGTGTGACCCGGTGATGCGTTGGGCAGATTGCCCTGCGGTTGGGGGCAGTGCAGTTGCCGTACCAGGCGGTGATACAGCCTGACAGAATGCTCTCAATTGTGCATCTGTAAAAGTTTGTAAGGGTCCAGCGAGATGTGAGACCAGGGCCGGTGAGGGACAGGCAGAGGTTGGAGGAGACCAGCCGGAGCTTGCCGAGGCGTTTTGTTCTGTGCACAGACCGTGCAAGCGGCAACGAATGCAGAGATGTCAGGAACCATGTAGGGCCACCAAAAGCGGTGTCGCACAATAGCCAGGGCCCAACGGGAGCCCGGCTGGCAGGCAAGCCTGGAGGAGTGGGCCCACTCCAGGATCGAGGAGCGGACTTCGTCAGGAATGAACATCCAGTTTTCTGCCCCCCCACCTCACGAACCGGCTTCCCGATTCCCCAGCTGAGTGCCGTCGCCAGGCATGAGGTGGGAAGGATGGTCACAGGTTCCGGGGTAGTAACCATGGGTCTATAGCGACGTGACAGCGCATCTGGCTTGACATTCATGGATCCCGGCCAGTAAGAGTGGGAAAAGTTGAACCAGATTAACAGAAGGGCCCATCTAGTTTGCCTGGAATTGAGACACTTGGCGGTGCGGAGGTATTCCAGTTTCTTGTGGACGGTCCACACAATGAACGGATGTTCCACCCCCTTCAGCCAGTGCCTCCACTCCTCCAACACCATCTTCAC
Source organism: Oncorhynchus mykiss (assembly GCF_013265735.2). Lineage (NCBI taxonomy): Eukaryota > Metazoa > Chordata > Actinopteri > Salmoniformes > Salmonidae > Oncorhynchus > Oncorhynchus mykiss. The sequence goes on from NC_048569.1 coordinate 40,109,703, forward strand.
AGTGAGAAGCTCACGATTCCCCACATCATAGTTCCTCTCCATGGCATTGAGGCGGTGGGAGAAGAAGGCGCAGGGATGTAACTTGAGGTTCAGGGCAGACCACTGGGACAGGACAGCCCCCACTCCGACATCCAAAACATCGGCCTCCACCACAAAATATCAGGATGGGTCAGGATGAACCAAGAGTGGAGCCATGGTGAAACGGTGTTTGAGATCCCAAAACGCCCGGTCCGCAGCTGGGGACCACGTGAACGGAACCTTGGGAGAGGTGAGTGTAGACGGAGGGAAGCCAGGGTGCTTTAGCCCCGGATTAAGCGGAAATAGAAGTTGGTGAAACGCAGGAAACGTCGCAGCTGTACTCTGGACGTAGGCTGGTGCCAATCCACCACCGCTCTCACCTTCCCGGGATCCACATGTACACTCCCTGCAGTGATGAAATGACCCAGAAAGGGGATGCTGGAGTGATGGAATTCGCACTTCTCTGCTTTTACAAAAAGCTGGTTCTCCAGGAGGCGTTGGAGAACCTGTCGGACATGGAGCATATGTTCTTGGGTGGAGCAGGAGAAGACCAGGATGTCTTCAAGGTAAACGAAGATGAACCGGTTCAACATGTTGCGGAGAAGGTCATTAACCAGAGCCTTGAAAGCAGCAGGGGCATTGGTAAGGCCAAAGGGCATATCCAGATACTCGTAGTGACCGCTAGCCGTGTTGAAGGCAGTCTTACACTTGTCCCCTTCCCGTATCCGCGAGAGAAAACCTTGGCAGGTTCCAGAATCTCCAGCGTAGCTCTCTGGAGGAGGTAAGTGGCGTTCTCGGGACACTGGGGTAGGCTGGGCAATTACGGGTGTGACCTGTTGCCCAGTGGGGAATCTGCGGAAGACTTTGAAGTAACTTGTGTCTTCCAATGGTGGCTCCTTGCAGGGAGACAGCATTGTGGAGCTGGTCTGAGTCTGCTGGGTCAGTCATGGCCAGTTCATACTATCAGGTTTCAGGTATGACTCAGATGCAGACAGTGTCGATGTAACAAAAGTTTATTTCTAGTACAGGGGCAGGCAAACGACAGGTCAAAGGCAGGCAGAGGTCAGTAATCAAGACAGGGTGCAACAGGTCCAGAATGGCAGGCAGTCTCGGGGTCAGGGCAGGCAGGGGTCAATAATCTAGAGAGATGTGGCAAGGTAGAGAACGGCAGGCAGGCTCAGGGTCAGGGCAGGCAGAAAGGTCAAAGCCGGGAAAGACGAAAACAGAAACAAGAACAGACAGGAGCAAGGGGACAAATGCAGGTAGGCTTCACGAAACAAAATGAACTGGCAACAGACACAGAACACAGGTATAAATACCCTGGGGATAATGAGGAAGATGGGAAACAACTGAGTGGGGTGGAGACAAGCACGAAGACAGGTGAAACAGATCAGGGTGTGACATTCATATTCATAAGAGGACACAAATGACATTTAGCTACAATTGATAAAATGCTGATTAGTTACATTTCATATGTAAGTATCATTTCCATAACATTTTTTAAGTAAAACTTATTCAGTGCTCTTTCATATCACTCCTCATCCTCAGCAATGCTGTTCACAGCCAAGGCATTCCAGAATTGCCTTCGATTTCCAGGCATCAAATGACACACCTTGGCATCAAATGACACAGCTGACTGTCAGCTGGCTAGAGATCGTGTTGGTGGTGTAACGTTACGGATTCAAATAACTCATGGAATGTCCGAATAAAATGATAGGGATTATATTAATTATAAGAATAATAGATTGAAGCTAGTATAAATTGCTGATCGCCTCTAATCCTCTTAAGGGAGCAGGTAGCACAAATCTATTGCTTCATAATAATGCTAGCTAGGTAGGTTTTTACATTTTGGTAGAGCTAGGTGGCTGTTGTTGGCTAGAAATTGTGTGTTTGGCACACTGATTCAAATAAACCATCAGATTAAATGTCAGAATATAATTAATTATAGTGCTAATAGATTGAAGTCAGTATCAATTAGCAAGTAGCAGATCTCCTCTTATGGGAGCCGGTAGTATTGTTAGTCTATGCTTGCTAGCTAGTTAGCTTGCTAGCTAGCTAATTAATGTTGTTCTCAGATCTACTTGGCTAGTTCTTACCAGTGTCTGGTGTCAGCGTATCAGAGCAAGTTCAACCATCATGCTGTGCCATACAGGTCCGATTGTACCACTATCAGAATAAAACAATATGATACCAAGGTAAAATGCAGTAAGTTCAGTTACTGACATTTACCTTGATTTCACTGTAACTTTTTCTCCAAAACACAATACAATTGAGGCAGGATACTTTTCCACATGATTAAGTATGTATTTGTACGGACAGGCGCTTGGAGTCAAGAAGCAAGTACAGGGAGTGAACATTTAATTAATAAACAGACATGAAACAAGACAGGACAGCGTCTGGACGGGAAAAACATAACGATATTAATGCACACATGGGGATCAAACTGAGGAACAGACAGATATAGTAATGAAGTCCAGGTGAGTCCAAAGAAGCGCAGGTGCGCGTAACGATGGTGACAGGTGTGCGCAATGACGGGCAGCCTGGCACCCTCGAGCGCCAGGGACGGGGAGCAGGAGCAGGCGTGACAGTACCCCCCCTCTAGGGGCGCTACCCGGCATCCCAGCTGAGCCTACCCCAGTGTCCCGAGAACACCGCTTACCTCCTCCGGAGAGCTACGCTGGAGATTCTGGAACCTGCCTAGGTTTGCTCTCCCAGTGCTCCCTCATTTTCGAGCTGCGAGTTCTTCGTTTTTCGTTCCACTCGGACTTCTCAAGGATAGCGTACATCATAACGCTGATGTCCAGGAGGGCACTCGCCTCGGCCATGGTGGTGTGGGACCAACAAGTCGGCTTAGGCGTGGGAGCCTGACGAGCCGGGTGAGGCGTGGGAGCCTGACTTGCCGGCTGAGGCGTGAAAGTCTGATGATCCTGATGTTGCGTGGGAGCCTGACGATCTGGCTGAGGAGTGGGAGCCTGATGAGCCAACCGAGGCAAGAAAACCTCTCGAGCCAGCTAAGGCCTGGAAACCTGACGAGCCAGCTGAGGCATCCCCGGTTCCGTCGACAGCGGCACCTGGACCCGACGTCAACAATCAAAGAAAAAAACGAAAAGAAACTCCCCGATGCTTCCAATATTGGTGTCAGCATTCTGTAAGAAGACGAGGGAGACGAGAAGCAAGTACAGGGAGTGAACACTTAATTCATAACTGACAAGAAACAAGCAAGGACAGCGTCTAAACTACAACAATGCGGATCAAACCGCGAAACAGACAGATATAGGAGGGGCAATCAACAAAGTAATGGAGTCCAGGAGAGTCCAAAGAAGCGCAGGTGTGCGTAACGATGGTGACAAGTGTGCGTAATGATGGGCAGCTTGGTGCCCTCGAGCGCCAGGGAGGGAGAGCAGGAGCAGGCATAACAGTATTTAATGTAACTGTCTTTCTTTAAGTTTCTGCCTTTCTGCTTGGTAGGCAGTATTGGTAGATGGGTAAAAAAAACTCTGAGTGAAAAGAAGGAAGTTTGTACAGAATACAAATATTCCAAAACATGCATTCTGTTGCAACAAGGCACTACAGTAATACTGCAATACATTTGGCAAAGTAATTCACTTATGGTCCTGAATACAAAGTGTTATGTTTGGTGCAAATCCAATAAAACAACTTCACTGCATATCATTCACCATATTTTCAAGCATAGTGGTGGCTGCATTATGTTATGGGTATGCTTGTAATCGTTAAGGACTGGGGAGATTTTCTGGATAAAAACATTTATGGAATGGAGCTAAACACAGGCAAAATCCTGGAGGAAAAGCTGGTTCAGTCTGCTTTCAATCAGATACTGGGAGATGAGTTCACCTTCAGCAGGACAATAACCTAAAATGCAAGGACAAATCTACACTGGAGTTGCTTACCAAGAAGACAGTGAATGTTCCTTAGTGGCCGAGTTATAGTTTTGACTTAAATCTGCTTGAAAATCTGCTTGAAAATCTATGGCAAGACCTGAAAATGGTTGTCTAGCAATGATCAGAATAATTTTGAAAAGAATAATGGGCAAATGTTGTACAAAACAGGTATGCAGAGCTCTTAGAGACTTACCCAGAAAGACTGACAGCTGAAATTGCTGCCAAAGGTGATTCTAACATGTATTGACTCAGGGGGTTGAATACTTACAGTTGAAGTCGGAGGTTTACATACACCTTAGCCAAATACATTTAAACTCAGTTTTTCACAATTCCTGACATTTAATACTAGTATAAATTCCCTGTCTTTGGTCAGTTAGGATCACCACTTTATTTTAAGAATGTGAAATGTCAGAATGACAGTAGAGAGAATTATTTATTTCAGCTATTATTTCTTTCATCACATTCCCAGTTGGTCAGAACTTTACATACACTCAATTAGTATTTGGTAGCATTGCCTTTAAATTGTTTAACTTGGGTCAAACTTTTCGGGTAGCCTTCCACAAGCTTCCCACAATAAGTTGGGTGAATTGTGGCCCATTCCTCCTGACGGAGCTGGTGTAACAGAGTCAGGATTGTGTAGGCCTCCTTGCTTGCACACACTTTTTCACTTCTGCCCACACATTTTCTATAGGATTGAGGTCAGGGCTTTGTGATGGCCACTCCAATACCTTGACTTTGTTGTCCTTAAGCCATTTTGCCACAACTTTGGAAGTGTGCTTGGGGTCATTGTCCATTTGGAAGATCCATTTGCGACCAAGCTTTAACTTCCTGACTGATGTCTTGAGATGTTGCTTCAATATATCCACATAATTTTCCTCCCTCATGATGCCATCTGTTTTGTGAAGTGCACCAGTCCCTCCTGCAGGATGCTGCCACCCCCGTGCTTCACGGTTCGTATGGTGTTCTTCGGCTTGCAAGCCTCCCACCTTCTTTCTCCAAACATAACATTGGTCATTATGGCCAAACAGTTCTATTTTTGTTTCATCAGACAAGAGGACATTTCTCCAAAAAGTATGATCTTTGTCCCCACGTGCAGTTGCAAACCATTGTCTGGCTTTTTTATGGCGGTTTTAGAGCAGTGGCTTCTTCCTTGCTGAGCGGCCTTTCAGGTTACGTCGATATAGGACTCGTTTTACTGTGGATATAGATACTTTTGTACCTGTTTCCTCCAGCATCTTCACAAGGTCCTTTGCTGTTGTTCTGGGATTGATTTGCACTTTTAGCACCAAAGTGCGTTCATCTCTAGGAGACAGAACGCATCTCCTTCCTAAGCGGTATGACAGCTGCCTGGTCCCATGGTGTTTATACTTGCGTACTATTGTTTGTACAGATGAACGTGGTACCTTCAGGCGTTTGGAAATTGATCCCAAGGATGAACCAGACTTGTGGAGGTGTACAATTTTTTTCTGAGGTCTTGGCTGATTTCTTTTGATTTTCCCATGATGTCAAGCAAAGAGGCACTGAGTTTGAAGGTAGGCCTTGAAATACATCCACAGGTACACCTCCAATTGACTCAAACAATGTCAATTAGCCTATCAGAAGCTTCTAAAGCATGACATAATTTTCAGGAATTTTCCAGGCTATTTAAAGGCACAGTCAATTTAGGGTATGTAAACTTCTGACCCACTGGAATTGTGATACAGTGAATTATAAAATAATCTGTCTGTAAACAATGTAAACACAAAGTAGATGTCCTAACCAACTTGCCAAAACTATAGTTTGTTAACAAGAAATTTGTGGAGTGGTTGAAAAACAAGTTTTAATGACTACAACCTAAGTGTATGTCAACTTTTGACTTCAACTGTATTTACTGAAGATATATTAATGTTTTATTTTTCATAATTTTGTTTTTACAAAATATTATACTTTTTTGTATTTATTTTGTGTAGATCGTTGTCAAGAGATGACAATTAAATACATTTCAATCTTACATAGTAACACAACAAAATGTGTAAAAGTCAAGGGTTGTGAATACTCTCTGAAGGCACAGTAGATATGTCCTAACGCATGATTTTGTCTGCCTTTCCCCCCTGAGAGAGCTCTTTAAAGTATGGGGGAACAAACACGAGTGTTACCTATCGCTTCATGTGACAGCAGTTGGAACCACAACCATGGAGGCCTAGAAAGATGTAACAAAGTCGGTTACTTTTAGCCCTGCAGCATAATTACAACAACCTCAAACAAGAGTTACTCTTAGATCAATGTACCTTTCATTGACTGCCCATGATCTGTTCACAGAGCTCTAGGAGGGGTGTAAAGGGATTACATTTCAAAACAGACAGAGTTGAGGTCAGAGTCAGGGGATACGGTAGCCGTATATGGACAACACTCTACAAGCCAGTCACAGGAGGGTTACAAACAATCTCAATCAACGTGAGAGGAAAATGGTCATTTTGCATTAGAATGTAATAATTAGTCTTGTCCATAAAGGGGAGGGATCACATTCTCTGCTCAGATTGATGCAATATTGTGTAAATAAAAGTAGCAATAGAGGGAGAGTATGATTTCTAATGTATTATTTAAATGTACAGTTACATTACTCTTTTCATTTGCTAAAATAAGCATTTAATAATGAGATTCACTTCATCGGGTCCTCGTTACATTCTGGCTCAGTGACCTGTCCAATACCTCTAGATTAGACCTATCATAATCCTAGAGCTGGGGTCTAAATCAAAGTCATTGAATCATTTTACATCCATATTGCTAAAAGAGTCTGAGCAATACTTTATATCAAGGTAGGTATTTGAAGAAATTATAAAGAGATTAAAAGAAGCTAGTCAATTTTTATTTGGTTCATACTTACCTGAAAATGGCTACTACTCACTGGGCAAAAACAGGTTGGAAACTGATTGGATTTGCAAGAAGTCATCAACGTAAGGGAATTTCTTATTTTTTTCACCCAACTTTTAACCTACATGCAATAACATGGTGCCATTTGTTTGATTTTGCGTCGAATTCACCTTAGCTGACAACTCAACCAAAACTGACGCCATACCCACTGAACAGCCTCCTACAAATGCTTTGTAATTTGCATCATTCTCAAAAGAAATGAACAAATATTCCAATGATAATTGTACAGATGACAGATTGCTCTGCACTTCGATTTCTATGTCAGGACAGTTTTCATTCATAAAATCTCCAGATATTATAAATATTGTGGTAATACTATGGTCATTGCGGTATGCTCTCTTTGTAACTTCTCAAGAGGGGTACTATAAACTGGCTGGTTAGAGCCCTGAATGCTGATTGGCTGAAGGCCGTGGAATATCAGACCGTATACCACGGGTATGACAAAACGTTTATTTTTACAGCTCTAATTACGTTGTTAGCCAGTTCATAATAGCAATAAAGCACTTTGGGGGTTTGTGGTATATGGCCAATATACCACAGGCTGTTCTTATCCACGACGCAATGCAGAGTGCCTGGATACTACACCTCCTCGTGCCTTATTGCTTAAACATACCACACTTAAACTGTTGATAACTAATATATTGTAAATCTTTTGCATTACATTGGCTCCAGAAAGACCCCAGAGTTGGTTTGTTTTTGAAGATTGCTTTGTTGATCCAATTTTCTGTGACTGTTCCATCATATGACTGTTCCATCACAGCTAGTTTCTAAGCAAGCCGGCTCTTTTTGCTCTTGTTTCTTGTTGGTGTTATGGCTAACTTTGTGAGTCTGTGTGCCATTTTTATAATAGAATATACTAGCATATTCATACTTGAATATATCTACCATTTAGTCTTTCACATCAAAATCATGATACGCCATGACATTTTCTCCCCCACATAGTGAATTATAAATTGGTTGATTGACTGTGCCGATTTAAGGCTGATTGGTATTCTCTCTGCAAGTTTCTATTTCTCTGCAAGTTTTCATCCTCCTACTCAACTATATTTTGGAAATTGTGACCTCTACAACAACAACCAAGACAAAACATTGCTCTGTCTGAAATCCCCTGTAAAGCTCTCCATTGCAAATAAACACATTTCCCATACTCCAGTAACTCCACCTCAAAAAAAAAGCATCTAGGCCTGGCTGGGAATGACAGGAACAGGACCGACTCAGGTCGCGACCTGTAATTGGGCTCTTGGCATTGCCTGCTCTGGTGTGTGGGCTGAGCATATACTACGTTTTCTCAAACCACTAAATTAAGTTTGCACTGCAGTTCCAGCAGAGGGTGAGTCATTGGACAATCACACTAATGAGGATTTCCTTTTCTCTTTGCTGTCTTTTCCCCCCCCCCCGCTCTCTCGTTCTCCCGCTCGCTCTCTTCCTAGAGAGGTATACATCACTGGACGGACAAGCCTTTTAGACTATCTTCCATGTGGATAATCAGATAAGTAGCTACATAGTTCAACATTACGCCAAATCAAATTAGTCAAAGAACATTTCAACAGCGATGGGCTTGTTTGTCCATAAGCATGAAGATAGGACAGCGACCATTTCTATGTAATTGCATTTTGCTGTCGTTGCAGCGTACATGGATACAAATGCAGAGCCATGTACCGTACGTACTTGAGAGAAGACCTTTATCAAACTTGTTATGACTTAATAGCCTGTGATGCTATGAAATATTTGATAGGATGTCTATACACTCCCCTTCTGTGATGAAGGGTATACAAGTCAAGTATGAGTTCAGATTGTAGAATCCTTCTGCATATGTCCAGTTATATAATCAAAGAATAATTGCCCCATTCAAGTCAATGTTTACAGTTGAAATGTATTTTTTATTTTATTTGAGGGCTATGCCTATCCTAAGGCCCGGGAATGAAAAAGCCTTTTGAATCCAGTGCAAGGAGGAGAATAACTGCCCCATAGTGTTAAATTCTATCCATACAGAATTTAACACTATGGGACAGTAGGCCAACAGAAAATAACATCCATCCTTAAAATTCCAGAGATTAACCCAATGCTCAAATCCCTTCTCTTTAACCGTGAAAGTGGGGAAGGTCAATAATGATGACATCTCAAGTGGGAAATTAGATAAGATTGGGCTGTATCATTGGCCTCCATCGCATCGGTTACATCAGACCATTGCCCCTTTTCCTGTTACCTCAATAGTCAGATGCTGTATTCAACACAACCTTGTTAAGATACTCAGATAAAGGTTATGTTTGACTTTTATTTATGAGAGATACAGGCGATAAGGCAGCTATGGAAGTCAAACGCAACAGATTGTGCTGTTCTGCAGTGTAAAAAGTTGATTGGTATTGGTGTTTTGTTTGTGGTCCGTGGCCTGTATTTTTTTCCTCTGGTACCAGGGAAACTCACATAATATACAAACAGTCTGTATGTCTCGGTCTGACTAGGAGTCTTAATCCTGTTTGCAGGTGTAGAATCTGTCTCTTTGTACCATGTTCCTGACCCAATCGTCGCACGCTCAGGGATGACTGTAGAACCCTACACCCTCTCCCCGTGGCACGGAAAGGTATTGTCTGTCCCCCACCTTTGAAACGCCCCGCCAGATAACCTCATCGTGCACAAAGACGTGTGGGATGAGGGCAACACAAGACCGGCGTGATTCCAAGCCTGCCTTGAGGCTTCCTCCGCCGCCCACAAAAACAACAAAGGGAACCCCACCACGATAAGAGCAGGACAGGTGTTGTTTTTAAATCATTTTAGCTAATCTCCCGCGTGCTTCATCAAAACCCCACTTCTATGATCAGAAGCTGCTTCGCAAGACCATCTAATCACTGAGGGAGCCATTCTAGAAGGGGGGAAAAGTGTTCAAAGAAAGTTCAAGCAAAAGTATGCTGCTCCTGTGACTCTTCAGAAGTTAAAATACCTTCAGCGGTGACACATTGTTGCCCACATGAGGGGCTGATTTGTTTTTTTTTGTAGCTTTCAAACACAAAAGAAAAAGAAAGTGAGTGAGAGATAGAGAGAGAGGGAGAGAATGTTTTCCTTTTTATGCCCAGGCTCTGAAACTCCATCCCTCTTTCATGGTGTCAGTCATTCTTTTGTGTATGGCAGTGGCGGGCCCCTTTGACACTGCGGTGGTTATCCTCTTGATACCCGACTCCCATTGAAGCTGTGCTCTCTCCCTCCTTTGTTCGCTCGTCACTTCTGTGCTACCTACCCAGACGAAGACAGAGAGAACACACTGGTAACACCATGCCAAGGTCCAGGCCCCCTCCACAGCTAAACAGGCTCTCAGGTAGAGCTTTCTAAAAGGCCTTACGGCATTCTGGACAGGTACGGCTGTAGAGTCTGATCAGAGTGTGTGTTCTTAACTCTCACCCTCAGAATTCTGAATGAATAGTCTCTATCTGTGTCACTCTCTTTTTCTCAAACACACATGCACACATGCACACACACATGCACGCGCACACACACACACACAAACACACACACAGACACACACACAGACACACACACACACACACACACACACACACACACACACACACACACACACACACACACACACACACACACACACACACACACACACACACACACACACACACACACACACACACACACACACACACACACACACCTGAGTAGCCAGCAAAAAAGGACTCTCCAGGGCCAGGCCTCCCTAGCTACAGGATACCACTGTCAGATCATTCCTATAGGATTTCAACTCCATTCCAAAGGTTCCTTTAAGGTATTTCTTAGGAGATTCTCACGGAACTCTTCAGAACTCCCCAGATAAGAGGCACCTCTTGTGACAACCCAAAGTGGCTGCAATGTGATGGGGGAGATAAGGGCTGGGGGAGGGGCACTGAGTAAAGCAACATTCTGGTAAGACTGAAACAGCTCACAGCTGTTTTATACCAACACAACTCCTCACTGTTTAATGGAGTCTAATAAATGTCACTAAAATGGAATTTGCAGTGTTATGTATTGACCTAGAGAAACATTCTCTCATTCAAAAGGTCAAAGAATCAAAGTAGTGGATGACTTAATAATATTATTTCAGAATTTACGGTAATGGTTGAGGGTATTTTCTATCATTATTTTATGACAGTCTCATCAGAGATTAGACTAGTAATAAAGTTGGTATTCAAAAACTCTTAATATAAACATTGATGTTTAAAAAAATACGGAGCAAAAAATGTTTCACAAATTATCCCAGCATTATTTGATAAAAATTGGCAATGTCAGTAGATTATCTTAACTGCAATGTAAACAGTTGTGAAGACATAGAGCAAGGGTACAAATGCTTGTCATAGTTTTCATATTTCCCATTAAAAAAACGGAAATATCACATTTGCATACGTATTCAGACCCTTTACTCTGAATGTTGTTGAAGCACCGTTGGCAGCGATTACAGCCTCGAGTGTTCTTGGGTATCACACTACAAGCTTGGCGCACCTTTATTTGGTGAGTTTCTCCCATTCTTCTCTGCAGCTCCTCTGTCAGGTTGGATGGGGAGCGTTGCTGCACAGCTATTTTCAGGTCTTCTCAGAGATGTTCAATTGGGTTAAAGTCCGGGTTCTGGCTGGGCCATTCAAGAATATTCAGAGACTTGTCCCAAAGCCACTCCCGCATTGTCTTGGTTGTGTGCTTACGGTTATTGTCCTGTTGGAAGGTCAACATTCGCCTCAGTCTGAGGTCCTGAGCGCTCTGGAGGATCTCTCTCTATTTTACTCCGTTCATCTTTCCCTCGATTCTGACTAGTCTCCCAGTCCCTGCCGCTGAATAAAATCCCCACCGCATGATGCTGCCACCACCACGCTTCACCATGGGGATGGTGCCAGGTTTCCTCCAGACGCTTGGTATTCAGGCCAAAGAGTTCAATCTTGGTTTCATCAGAGCAGAAAATCTTGTTACTCATCTCATGGTCAGAGTCCTTTAGGTGCCTTTTGGCAAACTCTAAGTGGACTGTCATGTACCTTTTACTGGGGAGTGGCTTCCGCCTGGCCACTCTACCATAAAGGCCTGATTGGTGAAGTGCTGCATAGATGGTTGTACTTCTGGAAGGTTCTCCTATCTCCACAGAGGACCTCTGGAGCTCTGTCAGAGTTACCATCCGGTTCTTGGTCCCCTCGCTGACCAAGGCCCTTCTTCCCCAATTGCTCAAGTTTGGCCGTGAGACCAGCTCTAGGAAGAGTCTTGGTGGTTCCAAACTTTTTCCATTTAAGAATGATGTAGGCCACTGTATTCTTAGGGACCTTCAATGCTGCAGACATTTTTTGGTACCCTTCCCCAGATCTGTGCCTCGACACAATCCTGTCTCGGAGCACTACGGACAATTCCTTTTACTTCATGGCTTGGTTTTTGCTCTGACATGCATTGTCAATTGTGGGACCTTATATAGACAGGTGTTTCCAAATCATGTCCAATCAACTGAATTTACCACAGGTGGACTCCAATCAAGTTGTAGAGAAATCTCAAGGATGATCAATGGAAACAGGATGCACCTGAGCTCAATGTTGAGTCTCATAGAAAAGGGTCTGAATACTTATGTAAATGAGGTTTCTTTTTTTGCCAGAATGTGTAAAAACCTGTTTTCGCTTTGTCATTATGGGCTATTGTGTGTAGATTGATGAGGAAAAAACATTTTTGGAATAAGTCTAACATAACTAAATGTGGAAAAAGTTCTTTAAAACATTTTCAGCAGTGTGACTGTCTCTGTAGGCAATTCATCTGATTATACTGTAGTCTTATCTACTGAATAGATAACTAAGAATGACCCCAATACGGATAACAGTGTCTCTAAATAGAGTATGCAAAAAATAAATGCAAACGATGCACATTCAGAACAACCAGCCTTCTTGCTATGGTCCAGCAATGCAATAATACCACAGGCAGCTAAGAATGTTATCGTTCCCATTGTGGAGGAGTAGAGCGACGTCAGACCATGCAGCATCATTAATTCTCCAAACATGTCTTGAGATGAGGCATTTTACTCGTCCTGGAACGCACTCAGACTGCTGGGGGCTTGGCACTGGGATCCATGCTAAACCCTTGACCTTGGTGCAGCAATGCTAGTCAACAAGTTAGGTCTGAGCCCTGACCACAAGGAATATGAAATGCAGGAAGGGTCGATGATGTCATATCTAATGCCACACTGAGAGACAGATTTTAACCAGGATCTGCCGGGCTCACCACTAAACACGGGCAGCAGTTAGCCTAGTGGTTAGAGCGTTGGGACAGTACCCAAAACGTTGCTGGATGGAATCTCCGAGCTGACAAGGTAAAAATCTATCACTCTGCACCAGTTCTTAACCCACTCTTCCCCGGGAGCCGAAGACGTGGATGTCAATTAAGTGAGCCCCATGCACCTCTCCAATTCAGAGGTGTTGGGTTAAATGAGGAAAGCATTCAGTTGTACAACTGACTAGGTATCCCCCTTTCCCTAAACCTTTGACCTCCGTGGCCGTGCAACGCCAGGCTTGAACTCTGCTTTTACTGTCTAGTACAGGTCCCCGAGGTCTAGATCCCTATGCCTGAGGAGAAACATCATGTCATCAGTTCCACCACACCCAGCAGAGACACACACAGGCAGGCCAGACCAGAGGGGAAAGATCTGGACGGCACCCTAGCTAGCCTGTTGTTAACATCTCATCATAAGTAACACTTCACAGAGAGCTGAGCGCTGTTGAACTTACAATTCATCAAGCCTGATGTTTCTCCACCATTCTTTTTTTTTACTTTGAGTCAGCGTCATTATGCAGTGAGCAAGCAAGCTGTGTGTCCATAAATGACCTCTCTGGCTGTTCCCACTGAGACGTGGAAGGGTTTATAATATTTGACATGTTGGTTAAATATGATGAGTTGATGGAAAAGCTCTGGGGCCTTGATGTAGGGAGACCGTCAGCACTATTGGTGGTCCACTTGGTTGAGGACATCAGCCTTTAGTTGAGGACATCCGCCCTTAGTTGAGGACACCAACCTTCTCACTTTCTAGAAAGCAAGTCCCCCATGTTCAGACTGTGAATCAGATTCAGATGGATATCTGATGCATGAACCATAAACGTAATTCCACCATTGCGTAAAGTCCACAGTTGCTGAGACGCAATAGTCCAGCATCCCATCGTGACATAGCTACACGGCTCTGGGACCACCATCAGTGGGGGACGCACAGCCCGACGGTGCACCATCCCAAAATCCCAACCAACACGTCCCAGTGTTACCGGTCGGAGTTTTGCTTAAGCCGGCTGAGAATTAGATGAGTATGAAAGCCGAAGGTCCAATATTCCAAAACCCGGCTGTGCGCACGCATACACGTTTTAGACTCTGGTAAGCGCTTTAGGGTTTCGCACCTGTGTGGCTGCCTGGGTTTAACCTCAAAGAATGCAATAGCCCAGAGTGGTTTTGAAAGCTGAATAACATGAAAAGCCAGACCACCATTCATTGTATCAACCCCTTAATTAACCCTCAATTATAAATGACAATAGATGATCCAGCCCTGTTTTCTTAATTAGTTTAAATGTACTCGTAAAGTGCTGCCATTTGTTCTTCAGTATTAAATAAACTACTAAAGCTATACCACCTATACTGAGAACCTAGGGCATGGTAAGGACCTCCTCTGTGTGTGGTGTGTGTGTGCATGAGGGCGCCGACGTGTGTGTGTGTGTGCCTACTCAACCTTTGTGTCCTGGAGGTTTTATTGAGGTTGTAATAGACTTCCTCCAGACACAACAGCGCAGACCTTAGCCACATCACACATCACACCACCGTTTACCCATCTCTCTCAGTTGGAGACGACGTTCTGCCACATTCCTTTGATGCTCGTAAAAATGGAGCATCTTATCTCACAGGAAAAGTAGACAGGTAATTTATGGTGTGATCTATGTCTCGCGTTCCAAACTGAGGAGTTTGGTGATTTTGCTGGACACAGGTCCTACACATAGTTTCTGGTCCAGAAGGAGTGTGTCTGTTTAAATGTCTTCTTATACCCACGATACTGAGGTGAACAGTAGAAGAAAGTCAACTTAGTCTTGAAGAAGACCCAGCAAACCGGGAACGTTCCCAGAACATAAGCTAAGGTTTTCATATAACATTAGGACGATAACATTCCAAAAACGTTCCAAAAATGTTTTAAAGATGCACTATGCAGAAATCGCTCCACTATCTCCTGGTTGCTAAAATTAGAATAGTTAGCCTAATTTCAGTTTCTGTGACAAAACAAGCAATTACAGGTTAGAGAATCACTGTACCATCTAAACTGCTGTGAAATATATTTTCCAAAAACATTGTATTTTCAGTTGTTTGAAACTGTTGAAAACTTAAAAGCGGGATGCATAGAAATGGCGCACATAGAACCTATCTACCGCTTCTTAGACTTGCTTTCAATATAAAGTCGCCCAAAAAGTTACATATTGAAGCTTTAAATGAAATATCCTTGGAATGTTCTCCTTACATTAACTACAATGCATAACATTTGTAACAACCACCCCAGAACATTCCCCAAACATTCTCATTAGGTTTCCAGGTAATGTAATAAGACAATGTGCCAGTAATGTTTTCAGAACACACTGTCACAACAAAATGTGAGAGCAACATTCTGGGAATGTATGCAACATCAGACAAATGTTTTATTCAAACATTGTATAATCATCAGGACGACTGGACAGTTTTTGTGTTATGAGAACATTTGCGACAACCTAACAAATGTTCTGGGAACTTTCACATAACCAATTTTGGTTTGCTGGGGACATGCTTCAAACTCTTAAATTGCATTCTCACTTAGATCGGTGTTGCCTCTGCCATTGATTCTAACATGACTAAAGGCAGTCTCTTTCTTGAGGCATATACTTTATGCAGTCACTACAGCTCTTAAGACTCCTGCAATGCTTCAGAGACAAACCCCCTCGATCTCGTATATTAACCACCCCAAAATTCCCCCAGCCCAACATTTACATTCAGAGCAGCTGGTCAATAAAAGTATCTTAAAAAGGACACTCAAACATGTTTATGTTATTCAACTTCAAGCTTAAGGAAATTGAACAGTAAAAGCAGGGGTCTAGCGTGTCTTCGTTTATCTTCATCTTCACAGTGGAACAGTTTTGGCTAGGGCTTTTAAAGAGAATCCCCAATACATCAATTCTTTAAACAAGCTGTTTTCAGATGAGATACTGTCCAAGCACATTATGGATGGGCATTGAGTGGAGAAGTAAAATAAGAAAAATGATCAAAGGAATCCTTCTGGCAGTAGAGCTTTAAATGCTTACGTTGGCTCAGTAATGTCCCATTAAAAGTAGGTCCAGGACAGGAGGTATAGCACGACAAATACACGGATGAAATACTGAAGTAAAACATGCTTTGGTAGAAGAAGTATTTGAGGCCAAATGTATACAAGTAGACCTATTTCATTTATCCTTTAGAATAAAGGGCTGATTTTATTATAGCAAATACTGAAGTAAAGCTTGATTTGAAGCAGTAGGGGGCCAGATGTACACAAATACCTATTCCATGTATCCTTTGGACAAAAGGCAGCCTGTATGATCATTTTATGACATGAAAAGAGCTGTTGTAAAGATGACGATGCTCCCCCAGTATGATGGTTGGTTGAAGAACAAGGCCCAAAAGAGAGAAGCCGCGTCCTCGGTGTCCACGGAGACAAACCACAGTGCAATCCAGTCACATTTGTGATGAAGGAACCATGTACGCCTTCACTCCACATAGTTCCATCTGCTGCTGTCCCATTCTTTTACAAGGTACTATACAAGGCTTGGGGACTGTTATCTTCCAGTGGAATCATACGCACATCAGAGAACTCATTTACGTAGACTGCTGGCCAGAGTTACTGCAGAAGGAACCAGTGAGCTACTTTTGCGGTGATGAAGGATTCCTTGGCTTTGGGGAGGAGAGAATTCATGCGATAACTGGTGTAACTTTATATTGTGTGTGCGCATGTTGGCAAGAAAGGGGTATCATTGAACTGGACTTGAAATTGAAGGTCCCAAATAGCAATAGACGGATCCAGATGTTGCAGATTTAAAAAAAAAAAAAAAAAAAACATAATTTGCTTATCATACAGTGCAAACATACTGTAACGCAGCAATACCCTCTTGAGAAATCGCATGCTAGGCCAAGGAAAACAAATCAATTGGCTTTCAACAAGACAGAAATGAAAGGCAATCCCAAGTGGATGGTGAGGATAAGGGTGGATTGTCACCATAGAACATGTTGGCTATCCTCTTATCCTCAGGCCCTGGAAAAATGCTGCTGGCCAAACAAAAGACAGACTTAAAGTAGAGGAGGTACAGTACGCCCACCACCTAACCCTTATTCCAGTAGCATCACTTCTCCCCAAACAAGAGGCGGTTTCCCCCTGAACGCCCTCACATGTCTGTCAGGAGGATCAGCAGAGATAGCAGGGTGTCTGAGTGCTACTTGTTATACGTTGAAGTGACCCTCATGGCAAACACATGCAATCCTATTCATTTGAAATCGTCACTTCCATGCCAGCAACTCCACCCATGTATTTGTCTCACACATCACATCACAACACACACACACACACACACACACACACACACACAAATTCCTCAGTGTCTATTACAGCTTTAAGAACTAATTGCATATGTTTGAGACTAGCTATGAAATGGGTATATAAAGCTATAACAACTTAGTGAAAGTGCGGAGACCTGACCTTCCAAGTTCCATAAAGGTGCTCAGATGATGCAAGCCTCAAACTGTTGTAGTGTGTTTGAGAGAAGAACGAGCAAAAACACATTTTAAATCAAGGTTTATTGAGGGATGAGCTTCCATGATAAACCAGAGAGGAAAGCACTCACTGTATCTCCCAACCATGACACTATACATTTTCTGAAAGTTTTTTTGTGCAGAAAAGCCTGCTTAGCCTTAACAATTTACAAATAGGGTCTTGTCTAAATAATATATATATATATATATATATATATATATATATATATATATTTTGTTCTTTACTTTATGACTGAAAACTGGACAGAAATATGGCAAATGGCAATCTAACACCAACTATATGATTTGGCTGTCTATTGTGCCACCATGTGTAAGTGAATAACAGCCCTTCATACGCTAACCTTTCTAGTCAGCGCAAAGCAAAATATAACAAGATAAATACAAGTCTGGAAAGACAGAATACATGTGGTAAAGAGTTCAATGGAACGCAGACGGTAGGGGAAAGAACAAGTATGGCGTCACTGACGCACATTCAAAAAATATGATCTTACAAATCCGTTCAGATTTTGTGTTAAAAAATGTTTGCTAAATGCTAACTCCTGTCCATATAAACTGGTAGCATAGCTAGCGTAAGGAAATCAGTGATGGTACTTGAAGCTGTTTTCAGTGTAATGCAGTTGATTGGTGACGATGACATGAACATACTGTTTATTGTTACCCCAAAATAGCATGCAATACACATATAAACAATAGCCTAAATGTATGCTAATTTTGATGGGGGGAGACGTGTGAGTGGCGTTGCCATTGTTTGGTCGAGTTCGATTGTTCTCTTTACTGCATCCATTGATGGAAGAAGATAATTGTTTACAAAGAAGAGAATGGAATGCAAATGTTTTTATTTTTTATTTTTTTATTTCACCTTTATTTAACCAGGTAGGCTAGTTGAGAACAAGTTCTCATTTACAACTGCGACCTGACCAAGATAAAGCATAGCAGTGTGAACAGACAACAACACAGTTACACATGGAGTAAACAATTAACAAGTCAATAACACAGTTGAAAATAAAGAGAGTCTATATACATTGTGTGCAAAAGGCATGAGGCATACAGGTCACAGTGGTGGGTGGTATAAGGTGCTTTAGTAACAAAACGGATGGCACTGTGATAAACTGCATCCAGTTTGCGGAGTAGAGTATTGGAAGCTATTTTGTAGATGACATTGCCGATGTCGAGGATCGGTAGGATAGTCAGTTTTACTAGGGTACGTTTGGCGGCGTGAGTGAAGGAGGCTTTGTTGCGGAATAGAAAGCCGACTCTAGATTTGATTTTAGATTGGAGATGTTTGATATGAGTCTGGAAGGAGAGTTTACAGTCTAGCCAGACACCTAGGTACTTATAGATGTCCACATATTCTAGGTCGGAACCATCCAGGGTGGTGATGCTAGTCGGGCGTGCGGGTGCAGGCAGCGAAAGGTTCAAAAGCATACTTTTGGTTTTACTAGTGTTTAAGAGCAGTTGGAGGCCACGGAAGGAGTGTTGTATGGCATTGAAGCTCGTTTGGAGGTTAGATAGCTCAGTGTCCAAGGATGGGCCAGAAGTTTACAGAATGGTGTCGTCTGCGTAGAGTTGGATCAGGGAATCGCCCGCAGCAAGAGCAACATCATTGATATATACCGAGAAAAGAGTCAGCCCAAGAATTGAACCCTGTGGCACCCCCATAGAGACTGACAGAGGACCGGACAACATGCCCTCCGATTTGACACACTGTCTGCAAAGTAGTTGGTGAGCCAGGCAAGGCAGTCATTAGAAAGACCCGAGGCTACTGAGTCTGCCGATAAGAATATGGTGATTGACAGAGTCGAAAGCCTTGGCCAGGTCGATGAAGACGGCTGCACAGTACTGTCTTTTATCGATGTCGGTTATGATATCGTTTAGTACCTTGAGCGTGGCAGAGGTGCACCCGTGTCCGGCTCGGAAACCAGATTGCACAGCGGAGATGGTACGGTGGGATTCGAGATGGTCAGTGATCTGTTTGTTGACTTGGCTTTCGAAGACCTTAGATAGGCAGGGCAGGATGGATATAGGTCTGTAACAGTTTGGGTCCAGGGTGTCTCCCCCTTTGAAGAGGGGGATGACTGCGGCAGCTTTCCAATCCTTGGGGATCTCAGACGATATGAAAGAGAGGTTGAACAGGCTGGTAATAGGGGTTGCGACAATGGCGGCGGATGGTTTCAGAAATAGAGAGTCCAGATTGTCAAGCCCAGCTGATTTGTACGGGTCCAGGTTTTGCAGCTCTTTTAGAACATCTGCTATCTGGATTTGGGTAAAGGAGAAGCTGAGGAGGCTTGGGCGAGTAGCTGCGGGGGGGGGGGGGGGGGGGGGGGGGGGCTGTTGGCCGAGGTTGGAGTAGCCAGGAGGAAGGCATGGCCAGCCATTGAGAAATGCTTCTTAAAGTTTTCGATAATCATGGATGGTGGTGACCGTGTTACCTAGCCTCAGTGCAGTGGGCAGCTGGGAGGAGGTGCTCTTGTTCTCCATGGACTTTACAGTGTCTTTACAGTGTGATTGGGTTAGGAAGCTATGAGGTAGGGATGTTGTCATGGTCAGTTTCTCTATAAAGTTGCATTGTACCTGGTCCCAGTAAGGAAGCATTAGACAGGGATTCCATCTGGATGAAGGCATAAGGAAAGAGCTTGGCACAGACATGGCAGGACTTGCACTCCAACCATTTGACAAAATCGGCAACTCATAAACGTATCAATGCTAAATCAAGCCCATCATCTCATAATTGATGATCAATTCTAACAGTTATATTATGGTGTCCATGTCTTATTAAACTCATTTAGCTTTACTTCATATCTGCTCTGTTCTTTCAACGTCCCTCTAGTGCTAAGAGGAAGAGCTTAGCTGTGTGGCAGAGGGCCAACTGGAGCCACATTCACTAAATCCTTCTTATGAAAGGTTATAATCACATGTAACATTAGTGCTACATGACAAAGCTAGTCATTACACTGTAAGCACACATGTTGCACAAAAAAAGCATACAGTTAAGAGTTGCCATTACTGAATATGGCTTTACATTGTACTTAATCACGCAACAGTTGCTGCTAAGCCAGAAGGAGCTAAACGCAAACGATTTTGACACTTGGTCAAGTACAAAAATCTAACTACGGTATAAAAAGCGTGACACTGTTTTGCGTTTTTTTCCCCCTGCTTAGAAAAAGAGGCTGAGAAGAAAATACTCATGGCTCAACAATGTTGTCACAAACATCGAAGAAAGAAGAGAACACCTACTCATCATCAGAGCAAACAACTGTTCAGAAAAAAAAGTGAGGAGGAAAACTTGTCGCCAGGAGAGGAAAACGACAACATCAATACACTAATGCTATGTCTAACTATTAGCTTGTTTGTGCCCAACACCCTCCCTCTGGGTGTATGTGTTGTGGTGCCCTGCACCACCTCTCCATCCCACCTGCTGCTCAGTCAGACAGGCCCGAGCCCTACTGGACCAGCCACGGCTCACTAGCTGGCCTCACAGACTTTAGCCTGCAGAGCATCGCAGGTCGTCTTGGCATCTCCAAGCAACATGGCTGTGTTGGACTTGTAGAAGATGGGGTTGTCCAATGCAGCATAGCCCACTCCCAGAGAACGCTTCATTACAACCACCTAAAAAGACATGGACACAGGGGCTCAGCATAGACTGCAGCCGTTTACACAGCCGAGAAAGAATGTTGGCCGAGGTTGGAGTAGCCAGGAGGAAGGCATGGCCAGCCATTGAGAAATGCTTCTTAAAGTTTTCGATAATCATGGATGGTGGTGACCGTGTTACCTAGCCTCAGTGCAGTGGGCAGCTGGGAGGAGGTGCTCTTGTTCTCCATGGACTTTACAGTGTCTTTACAGTGTGATTGGGTTAGGAAGCTATGAGGTAGGGATGTTGTCATGGTCAGTTTCTCTATAAAGTTGCATTGTACCTGGTCCCAGTAAGGAAGCATTAGACAGGGATTCCATCTGGATGAAGGCATAAGGAAAGAGCTTGGCACAGACATGGCAGGACTTGCACTCCAACCATTTGACAAAATCGGCAACTCATAAACGTATCAATGCTAAATCAAGCCCATCATCTCATAATTGATGATCAATTCTAACAGTTATATTATGGTGTCCATGTCTTATTAAACTCATTTAGCTTTACTTCATATCTGCTCTGTTCTTTCAACGTCCCTCTAGTGCTAAGAGGAAGAGCTTAGCTGTGTGGCAGAGGGCCAACTGGAGCCACATTCACTAAATCCTTCTTATGAAAGGTTATAATCACATGTAACATTAGTGCTACATGACAAAGCTAGTCATTACACTGTAAGCACACATGTTGCACAAAAAAAGCATACAGTTAAGAGTTGCCATTACTGAATATGGCTTTACATTGTACTTAATCACGCAACAGTTGCTGCTAAGCCAGAAGGAGCTAAACGCAAACGATTTTGACACTTGGTCAAGTACAAAAATCTAACTACGGTATAAAAAGCGTGACACTGTTTTGCGTTTTTTTCCCCCTGCTTAGAAAAAGAGGCTGAGAAGAAAATACTCATGGCTCAACAATGTTGTCACAAACATCGAAGAAAGAAGAGAACACCTACTCATCATCAGAGCAAACAACTGTTCAGAAAAAAAAGTGAGGAGGAAAACTTGTCGCCAGGAGAGGAAAACGACAACATCAATACACTAATGCTATGTCTAACTATTAGCTTGTTTGTGCCCAACACCCTCCCTCTGGGTGTATGTGTTGTGGTGCCCTGTACCACCTCTCCATCCCACCTGCTGCTCAGTCAGACAGGCCCGAGCCCTACTGGACCAGCCACGGCTCACTAGCTGGCCTCACAGACTTTAGCCTGCAGAGCATCGCAGGTCGTCTTGGCATCTCCAAGCAACATGGCTGTGTTGGACTTGTAGAAGATGGGGTTGTCCAATGCAGCATAGCCCACTCCCAGAGAACGCTTCATTACAACCACCTAAAAAGACATGGACACAGGGGCTCAGCATAGACTGCAGCCGTTTACACAACCGAGAAAGAATGCCTGATACATTGTTTTATCCTACAGTGCTTTCAGAAAATATTCATAAACCTTGACTTATTCCACATTTTGTTGTGTTACAGCCTGAATTCAAAATGTATTAAATATATATTTTTCTCACCCATCTACACACAATACACCATAATGACAAAGTGAAAGCATGTTTTAGAAATTGTTGCAAAATGCATTGATTAAATACCTAATTTACTTAAGTATTCACACCCCTGAGACAATACTTTGTACAAGCACATTTGGCAGCGATTACAGCTGTGAGTCTGTCTGGGTAAGTCTCTATGAGCTTTCCACACCTGGATTGTGCAACATTTGCCATTATTATTTTCAAAATTCGTCATGCTCTGTCAAACTGGTTGTTGGTCCTTGCTGCACAACCATTTTCAGGTCTTGCTATAGATTTTCAAGCAGACTTAAGTCAAAACTGTAACTCGGCCACTCAGGAACAAGCATTGTCTTCTTGGTAAGCAACTCCAGTGTATTTTATTTTTATTTAACCTTTAACTAGGCAAGTCAGTTAAGAACAAGTTCTTATTTACAATGACGGACTACCCCGGCCAAACCCTAACCCGGACGACGCTGGGCCGATTGTGTGCCGCCCTATGGGACTCCCAATCACGGCCGGTTGTGATACAGCCTGGAACTAGGGTCTGTAGTGACGCCTCTAGCACTGAGATGCAGTGCCTTAGACCGCTGCGCCACTAGGGTGCCCAGTGTAGATCCGTCCTTGTGTTTTAGGTTATTGTCCTGCTGAAAGGTGAATTCATCTCCCAGTGTCTGGTGGAAAGTAGACAACCAGGTTTTTCTCTAGGATGTTGCCTGTGCTTAGCTCCATTCCGTTTCTTTTTTTTCCAATTACAAGCATACCCATAATATGATGCAGCCACCACTATGCTTGAAATTATGGAAAGTGGTTCTCAGTAATATGTTGTATTGGATTTGTCCTAAACAGAACACTTTGTATTCAGGACAAACATTTAATTGCTTTAGTGTCACGGTTTTCTGTATGGGAAGGAGAGTCGGACCAAAATGCGGCGTGGTAAGTGTCCATGGTAAATCTTTAATAAACAATAAACAAATGACAACCGTGAAGCTACAAAATAGACCTGTGCTGACACAAGCCACTGACATAGACAATTACCCACAAACAAACAGTGCAACCCAGGCTACCTAAGTATGATTCTCAATCAGAGACAACTAATGACACCTGCCTCTGATTGAGAACCATACTAGGCCAAAACATAGAAATAGACAAACTAGACATGTAACATAGAATGCCCACCCAGCTCACACCCTGACCAACCAAAACATAGAAACATACAAAGCAAACTATGGTCAGGGTGTGACATTTAGTACCTTGTTGCAAACAGGATGCATGTTTTGGAATATTTGTATTCTGTACGGGCTTCCTTCTTTTTACTCTGTCAATTAGGTTAGTATTGTAAAGTAACTACAATGTTATTGATCCATCCTCAGAATTCTCCTATTGTATCACAGCCATTAAACTCTAACTGTTTTAAAGTCACCATTGGCCTTGTGGTGAAATCCCTGAGCGATTTCCTTCCTCTCCGGCAACGAAGTTAGGAAGGACCACTGTATCTTTGTAGTAATTAAAACAATAAAAAAAAACATAAGTCCACTTTGACATTATGGGGTATTGTGTGTAGGCCAATGACAAAAGAATCTCAATTTTAAATTCAGGCTGTAACACAACAAAATGTGGAAAATGTCAAGGGGTGTGAATACTTTCTGAAGGCACTGTATGTTTACAAATAATCAAAAGCAATCAGTGTTTTTTTCTGAAACTAAACATGCTATAGTAAATAAGACAACCCCAACTGTGATAGCACCTCTTTTTGTCTAATTTGGTAAACATTTAACACGGATCCATGAACATACCTCAACAGGGGTTTAAATGTTGCATGCACCTGCATGTAAGTGGAAGATGTAGGGGGAAGGGCTCCATTTGGAGGAGAAGAGTAAGTTTGTCCCACAACTAATGGGCATTTAAGTGTTGGCCATTTACAAAATTAAGCATCATTAGTGTCTGTAGAGAGAGAGAGAGAGAGAGAGAGAGAGAGAGAGAGAGAGAGAGAGAGAGAGAGGCAGAGAGAGAGAGAGAGAGAGACAGAGAGAGAGAGAGAGAGAGAGAGAGACCTGGGAAATGGATTGGAGCATCCCGTGATTGTGAGCATGTGTTTTTGGAGGCACAGAACGCAGCACAATAATTGAATAAGTAAAGCCAGAGCGGTGCTCTCACCACTAGACTTTTATTCCCTGCTATCTGACACGCTGAAAGATACTTGGAAGAGAACCTCTGTCATACTGAGACCCAAAAATCAACAGGAGGACCGTCCGAATCTACTCAGAGAGGCAGGAAAGGGTCAGTAGTGGCTAGTGTTCCCATGGTGCGGCCCCACCCACAAACACTACTCTTAACACAAAACACACACATACAAGCATGCACTGACTCAAACACCCTCCTGTGAGAGAAGAGTGTAAATCACTCCCACTATGGTTGTGCTGCAGGCCAGGGTTAGAGTAAGGGTCTGGGACACCCAGGCCTACCCTAGCCAGCCTCTCTAGGCAGGGCATCCCAGTCCAGACTCCCCAACCTCCTCATCCATAATACATGGGACAGATGGTTTTATTTGGGACAGGGGTAGGGTGCAAACAGAGGTAATCTTAGTCTGGCAATCAGCACCAGAGGATGTGGCTATGGCACGGTCGTGCTAGGCCTGGACCATTGAATCACCAGCCACCTAACCGTCCACCAGGCGAGGCCAGGGTACTGTACCAGAGGAATGCCCTCTGTCTGCTCTGACAAGCTTGGCTACGGTGGCACTAAGGAGCCCCTCCTGGTTTGTTTATATCTACAGTTAGACTACACACACAGCCCGGCCCAGCACACCCATCCGCACCACAGCCTGACCGGCCCCACACAGCGTCATATAAACATGAGCCACAAGTGGAAGGTTATTAATTCAAGTGTCTGAGTCACTTTAAGAACAATGAAAATAACATTTTCAACAGTCCAGCAGGTCCGAGGGATATAAACACACACGTCATGTTAATACAGCCCAGTATAGTAGAGGGCTGGGGTGCTGGTAGTATTAAAGCTCACAAACTCTGATTTCCCAAGGGAACCTGTAGAAATGAAGGCGTTTTAAAGTGGGGTGGTGAGGCATATGAATCCCACATTTAGGAAAAGTTCCACTCGGATGCTCCAAAATGTCATCATTCCAGAGGGAGCGAGTCACCGCTAATGGAAGCCGTGTGAGATCTGTGCCTGCTGGAGCTAGTACACCTGGGTAAGGGCTTTGTTGCCTCAGTAACAAAGAGTACAGGGTGCATGCATGTGTTCAAACGCAAGTGTTTGTACGTAGAAAGAGGCCCCGTCCCCCTCTAAGGATGTGGCCCGTGGACTCGGTGAATCTGGAAGTCTAGGACTTGAACAGAACTAAAGACGAATAGCTTCCTTCTGAGCCCATGTTAGATACCCGCTCCAGTATTACCCTTCACCATTTGGAGAGCCGGAGTAAATCAGCTCAACTTCCAACAAGCCCTTCTGTGACAGTCAACATTTGACAGGGGCTGCAGTCCCATTCCCTACCTTTTCTTCCCCCTTGAAGTGTATACCCTTTTACTCTTCATGGATTCGATGATGGAGTTGGGGTCCTCCTGGGCTGCAGAGTTCACTGTGTCGTTAGCACCAATCACCAGAACCAGGTCCGTTTCTGAGACATAGAAAAAGAGATCACAGCACATGTCACGTCTTATATGTCTCTGAGACATATAAAAAGAGATCACAGCACACCACAGAGAAAATGTGGTGCATATTGTCTATAGACCGAAACACAAGAGGTGAACACGTGAAGGTGAAACCAAACATACCAGCAAAGTCCTCGTTGATCTCCTCCATCTCCAGCACGATGTCATAGGGAATGCCCACCTCGGCCAATAGCACGTTGAGCTGCCCAGGCGTTCTGGGTGGATACCAAACTGGTAAGAGAGAAGGATTAACATTTTATTCACCTCCATCTATATGGCAAATCACAAGGATGAGAAGGCTGAAAAAACCCTTGTGGTTTAAAAGTATCATAATATTTTGGCTGTTGACAAAAGTTGAGTCAGAAGTACAAGATGGAGGGGCCATGATGTTAGTGCCGGGGGCGGTTTAGGTTAATGTCAGAGGTCATAAAGGGCCTGAGAAGCAGGGGAAATGGGTTAAGGATGGAGGACGAGAGGGCCCTACGGATACACACTGGAGCAGCAGGTTTATGACCAGAGAGTAAAAGCAGAGATCAGAGCAGCTGCACTCTACTCATACTGCCCGAGGTGTCTCGTTCCCCCTCTCCTGCTCTACCCAGACCCTCTGTGATCTCCTGCCATTATGAATCAGTCCCCAATTTACACACACGGCTGTTACCCACAGTTGCCTTAGGAACTTTGAATACCCTCGTGTGTAGCAGTGTGTGGAGTTAACCCGTTAGGTACCTCATGTAATGCAATGCAGTGTACATGTTGCAGTGTTGAAATGGGGGGGGGGGGGGGGGTGAGAGAGGGAAGGGGTGTGGCCTTTACAAGAGAGGCTAACCAGAGCAACACCACACTGTGTGAATTACATTACATTACAAATACATTAGGAACAATATCCACCTCTGAGGCTCCAAACAGTGGCAGCCCCATGCCCCGCCCTCATAGCAGCCTAACACCCCCACCCAATTATCCCGCCGAGAGGGAAGGGGAGGGGGGACAGGACTCTCTGGCCACCCACTTCCTCCTCTAATCAACTACAAATGCTCTAAGTACCAGCAGCTGCTGGAACCCCAGATCAAACGAATGAAGGAAAATTACACAAGCTTCCGGTGTGCCTTTTCCCTTCCCTCTCTCCGGTGTGCCTTTTCCCTTCCCTCCTCTTTCCTCTCTCCGGTGTGCCTATTCCCTTCCATCCTCTTTCCTCTCTCCGGTGTGCCTTTTCCCTTCCCTCCTCTTTCCTCTCTCCGGTGTGCCTTTTCCCTTCCCTCCTCTTTCCTCTCTCCGGTGTGCCTTTTCCCTTCCCTCCTCTTTCCTCTCTCCAGTGTGCCTATTCCCTTCCATCCTCTTTCCTCTCTCCGGTGTGCCTTTTCCCTTCCCTCCTCTTTCCTCTCTCCGGTGTGCCTATTCCCTTCCCTCCTCTTTCCTCTCTTCATCACCCCAGTGGTGCCTTGGCAAGGCAGGGGTAATGAAGGGGTTAGGGCAGGGGTGGGCAATTTGGCTCGAGGGCCACATCGCGATTTCAAAATAGCACAGATTTGTTCGTCCAAATCAATTTGCAGGCCAGAAAAACATACTGTATACAGTAGGTCCATTCCCAGCTAGCACATAACGTTCTGAGAACCATAGGTTTCTTAGGTGGGAATTTCCGTACTTCAGCATAACGTTTCCTACAGGTTTCCTCATGGATCTATTTAAAGTAATGTTCATTAATAAAGAACATTTCGGAACATTAAGAACATTGTTCCAAGAACATTTCGGTCTTGGAGGTGTGTTTCCTGGCCGATTCCGCATTTGGTTAATGATGTTTGTCCCCCACGAGACACTGTAGATGCGAAAGCTTCACTTCATTTCCTAAAAATCATCAGAATGAATCTAAGCTAAATCTGAAATCTGTAATTATTTTGGATGTTTTTGCAGAGGATGCTTTAGTTGCGCAATTTTAAATCTAACAAAGGTGTTTGGTGCACTATTTCTCAAGTTTAAAAAAAGTTTTTAAAAAGCGCAACGTATTGTCTTATGTAAACAAAGCCGGGTGGCTGGGCAGGTCTATCTCACGGTCTATGCTATTGGATAGAGAGCCATCACTAAAGCTGTTCACCCCATGTTAGTGGGCAAATGTACATCGTCAAATCAAAACCCAAACTCAATTTACCCATTGTGACGCACGTATGTTCCTTGCTCAGTTTTAGACGAGATTGACTTTATTAGGAAAATGATCCTATTTACACTTTGTAGTCAATTTGGACACTAGAATAACTGTTACTAACTCATATCGATGCCACATAGTTTTCAAAGGGATTCATTGCTTTTTAAAGACGGTCACTTTTTAAAAACATTTACATTCCGTTCTCAGCGTCAACAAAACTCTCGATCCTTCATCTTGTTAAGTGTGTTCAGGTGGGTTGGGTGCCCACTAATAGGCCACACCTGATCTTAATGAGTGCTTGTTTCTTTTGAAATGGGGTTTGGGGTATGAGTAAAAAGTAAAACATGGCAAGCTAGCGCCATCCTGGTGGAAAAGTGGACTAATTCCATGGATAGGGAACAGAAGAGCATAAGTTTCAATCTTACAGACGCTGTGCCACAAGAAATAAATGTGTTTGCATGATTAATGCCTATAGAAAATTCCTTTCCATGTGTCTTAACTGTACTTGGAGTTTAACCTGTCTCCTCCCCTTCACCGATTGAAGTAGATTTAACAAGTGACATCAATAAGGGTCATTGCTTTCACCTGGATTCACCTGGTCAGTGTTTGTCGTGGAAAGAGTAGGTGTTCCTAATGTTTTGTACACTCAGTGTATATTGACTCAGGGGGTTGAATACTTATCTAATCAAGATAGTGTTTTAATAAAAATAACATTTACACGTACATTTTTTCCTGTAAATCGTACAATGAAATCAATTAATCTCACTTTGTAATACAACAAAATATGGAAAAAGTCAAGGAGTGTGAATACTTTCTGAAGGTCCTGTATAAAGTGGGTAAGACAGTATGTAAAACAGTATTGTACCTGTACTGTCTCCACCTTCTAGATGGTAGTGGGGTGAACAGGCCGTGGCTTGGGTGGCTGAGGTCCTTGATGATATTCTTGGCCTTCCTGTGATTCCGAGTGCTGTAGATGTGCTGGTGTGCAGGCAGTGTGGCCCAGATGATGCGTTGGGCTGACCGCACAACCCTCTGGAGAGCCATGCGTTTGTGGTTTGTGCAGTTGCCGTACCAGGCGACGATACAGCCTGATAAAATTATCTCGATGGGTCCTCTGTAGACGTCCGTAAGGGTCTTAGGGTCCAAGACAAATTTTTTCAGCCTCTCTCTGCTGTTTCCTGTAGTCCAAGATCAGTTTCTTCATTTAATTGACATTTAAGTTATTTTCCTGGCACCACTCCCTGATGGTAATCAGGCCTACCACTGTTATGTTGTCAGCAAATGTGATGACTGAGTTGGAGACGTGTGTAGCATGAGTGAACAGGGAGTACAGGAAGGGGTTGAGCATGTACCCTTGAGGAGCCTCCGTGTTGAGGATTAGCGTTGCGCAGATGTTGTTGACTGTTTCCACCACCTGGGGTTGGCCCGTCAGGAAGTCAGACCCAGGGCCCAGAGCTTAGTGACTAGCTTGGAGGGCAGTATAGTGTTGAAGGCTGAGCTGTAGTCAATTAGCAGCATTTTTACATAGGTATTCCTCTTGTCCAGGTGGGATAGGGCAGTGTGCAGTGCAATGGTGATTGCGTCCTCTGCGGATCTGTTGGGGCGCTATGCAAATTGTAGTCGGTCTAGGGTGTCGGCTAAGGTGGAGGTGACATGATCCTTAAACTAGCCTCTCAAAGCACTCCATGATGGAAGAAAGGAGTGCCACATTTTACATACAATTTTTGTAATTTAGCAGTCTCTCTTATCCAGAGCGACTTACAGGAGCAATTAGGGTGGTAAGTGCCTTGCTCCAGAGCACTGACAGATTTTCACCTACTCGGCTCGGGGATTTGAACCATTAACCTA
The DNA here is from genome assembly GCF_013265735.2 of Oncorhynchus mykiss. Lineage (NCBI taxonomy): Eukaryota > Metazoa > Chordata > Actinopteri > Salmoniformes > Salmonidae > Oncorhynchus > Oncorhynchus mykiss. Next base: position 40,140,083 of record NC_048569.1, read on the forward strand.
GCTAGCTAACATTAGCTGGCTCGCTAGCTAACGTTAAGTGTATGATCTGTGTAGTAATATTATTCGTATCTCAGAGCCATTTGCTTTGCAAGTTAAAGCCTAATGTTAGCTAGCTAACATTGAACCTGGTAGGTTAGCTACCTGCCGATTCATTCAGGGTAGTAACGTCACGAGTTGGGATTATGGTTAATTTTTTAGCTAGCTAGCTACATGTCTTAACAAAATACTCTTCTATGCAAGTATCCATTTCAATAGAATGTTCATGATGTCACTGTGACAGCTGTTGATAGACGTAGCTGGTAAATTTGCTCTGGCTATCTACTCCGATTTCAGAGCACTCCCGTCTGAGTGTGCCAGAGCTCAGAATAACTGAGAAATTTATGAACGCTCAACACCCGTTGAATATGCCCGCTGTCAGTAAACGTTAGCAAAAAAAGTGTAATTAAATTGTTGCCATCAGTACAGTTGCAGTCACCAATGCTCTGGATAACATAAAATATCCTAACCAGCTCTGCTAGGGTGAGTAAAATGGTCAAAGTGAGCTGTTCTCTCATTTGTGTCTGGAAGTAGCTAGCAAGCTAGCCAAAGTTAGCCAGTTAGCTTGGGTGCTTGAATGTTGTTAGGACAGAACACTCAGATCAACCCTTAAAGAGATGGGTGAGGCTAAAGCTTAAGAGGGAGTGAATGATGCTGAATGGGTGTAGACAAAGAAGAGCTCTCCAGTAGGTGTACCAAAACATTCAAAGGCCATTTTTTCAAAAGTGAGGTTACAAGTTCATCAACTTTCAAAGCAGAATGACTTTCCCATTGTTCCTCAATTGTGGTGTATGATATATCATTTTCTAGCCCTGAGTCTCTACTTTTACTTGCTATGAAAACCTGTCAACTGCTGTCTGTATAAAATGTCTGAAAAAAGGAAGGAACACAATAAAACTTCAGAACACAGTCTGCCTGGACTTTGACTGGCACTTCTTGATAGAAGTCCAAAACTGACTACCACCTGTGAACAGTGATCAAAAATGCTTGTATAAATAGCAAAAAAAATCAGACAATCCCAGAGATTCTTACCTGGATATTGATATTCTGATGCCAAAACATTTACATAAACGTTTATCAAACGTGCCTCAAAAAATAAAATAATCCTTATAAAAACACATTTAACATTTAGGAAATAACCAATAACCAAAAATATTTGCTTAAATGTTATTTCTCCGTTTTTTGTTTTGACACACCAGGTATTTAAATTCTAACAAGAAAAATATTCAAACCAACTTATCCCAGCAACTGGGAAGTCCAGAGGTTTTCTGTAGAGTATCATTTTAAAGGACCAGTGAATTCCCATAGGAACAGAGGATGTCTGAGGGCTCAGGCGTAAACAAGTGTACTAACCTAGTTTATCTGCATGTACTGTCTCAAATAGCAGAATATGGTTTTGATAATAATCCTAAATACAAGTGGGAGCTCTTTCCTCTCATTTCAACAAGACCCGGAGGTGAAATAATTGAGCCTGTTATTTTAAAACACAATAAACAAACACCGTAAAATAAATAAAGGACATCAAGTCTGAAAAAAAAGAATCAGTCGTGAAATGATTTCAATCCTTTTATCTGAAGCAGTAAAGTGGGAGCATGTGCAGGATTCTGGAGCAATCAATCAATTATGTTACTCTTAAAGCAAGAATCCTTAGTTGCTACATCCATTTTTAGATGTATAAATAAATGATATATTGAGTCTTGAAGAATATATCTTATAAATAATTATGATCTCATGATGGTCAGTCCTTGCATCCATAGCTCTGCCTATACATTTGAGAGTGGTTCCATTTCTCCGGCTCCATCCCTCAGCCGTTTACCAAAAACAAGTGGCGTGGTGTGGGTTTTGTTCTTTTTCCAACTGCAGATTTCCACTTTAAGGATGATCGTACTTACAATTAATGTCCAAGTACACATTAATTGCTCCAGTACATGTGGTAGACAGGACATTTCTAACTCAAAAGACCAAGTAAGCCTTTATTCACTGGTCTTCACCATTCCAAAGCCAATCTAGGCCAGTCAAACACAACAAGGACCATCAACGCTTATCTTTCATCTGCCCCGTGCAGAGTTGAGAAGCCTCTTCCTGAAATGACCACCATCCAAGAAAGAGAAACAATAATTCACAGCAAATGGACAATCTAAAGCCTCAATTGCTGTTTACAACGTTTGATAGGCCTGTCACAACAGCCGTCAAATACTCTGCTTTCAACACAGCATGTTGCACTGAGCATAACTACGGTCCACACTAGCTCCTTAATGATTTTCAACTTTTTCATGCAGACTCTCAAACACCAGCTTTTCTCCTAACGAAAACAACCCCATCCAGACAAGGCCAGTGTTTATCAAAAAAAAAGTCTTAAATGTTTCCACTGATGTCAATCAAGCAAAGTGACTGTGACTGGTCCAATTATAGGAAACGTGAAAAGGAAAACAAGACAGCTCCGGTTCCAGCTTGGGCCTGGTGCAGTGTAGTGCACTGCAGTCAGCAGGAGAATCTGGGACCCACTGACAACACAGAGAGCAACTGTGGAACAGTGCACCATAATACCAGGCCTTGGAAGCTGAGGATCACCTTTCAGTCTGGCAGGACTACCTGGCACACAAACACTGGCTAATTTGGTTACATTTGGAGAAGATGCTTAAAAATGTTTGGATACAAAAACAAGTCTGGGTTTGCAGTAGTCAGTTAGACAACTGTGTACTTTAGAAGTTCAGAACATCCTCCACAATAGATATAGTAACATCTCCCCCACTGTCTACATGGGCCCAATGGTGTACATCCATGTTAGATAGGGTCTAACCGTCTACTGTCTAGGTCCATGGCTGGGTCAGGACACCGTAGGGTTGAGCCCTGCTGGATGGCTGGAGGCTGGACTGCCTGCGCCGGTGTGTTTTAAATGAAGGAGCCATCTCTGTTGTGCTTGCCCCCCACGCCTGTTTACTCTGGAGTGCCACGTTCATCATCCTTTCTCCCCTTCTCTTTATTCATCCTCCCACATCTCATCACCCCTCCATCTGGTCGTCCTGTCTGCCCATAATGGTCCAGTTCTCTGTTGTAGAGAACAAAGTGGATGCCGACGCAGACAGAGGACAGACAGAGCCATAAGCTTTGCTGGAGGCGATTACACTTACTGGCCCAGGAGGTCAAGCCGAGCCACAGACAACCAGGCAGTTTAGAAGAGCAGAGCTGAGCCAGCCACTAGGTTGGGGTTGTGTCCCAAATGGCACCCTTTACAGTGCACTACTTTTGACCAGGGTCCCCATTTCTATTTATAGTGCACTACTTTTGACCAGAGCCCCATGGGTACCGCATATTAAAGCCCATAAAAAAGAGCAGCATACTGTATGGACCAGCGCAGGTTGAGGCTGCACTGCCAGGCAGGAGAGATAAAGCTGACATCTCACTCAACAGTTCACTTCGCCACTATGTTGGAGAAGCCATGTGCAGAGAGCTGTCGTCAGGGGACGGGTTTTCAGACAGGGTGGGAGAGCGGAAAGACAGAGAGTGAGATTATACAGAGGTCTGTCAAAGTTTCAATAAACCCTACTCCAAAACACGACCCAGGCTCTTGGACCACCTCGGGATAGAGTGGGCCTGCATGCCTGACGGGCCCTACTTGAAAGGTGCCCCAATGAAGTTGAGCAAATTAACTGGTGATGTAACAAGGTCAATAGAGGTTAGCTAAACATAGAAAAAAAGTTTGGGAATTTCTGAAAAATGTGGATCGCAAAGGACCATGTTTTCTACTTTCTGCACAAGACCTTTGGCCACAACGCACTTACTCTCTAGGTCTTAAAAACATTTGTCAGTTGAACCCTGTGTACGTGGGTGGTTTACATGAACCTACCCTGTCAGTGCTCCGGTGTGTGTAAGTATCACTGTGTGTGTGTGTGTGTGTGTGTGTGTGTGTGTGTGTGTGTTGTTGGGTTTTTACTTTACCTGGAGTGATGATGATGTTGTGGGCGTCTTCGATCATTTTGACAGTCTGGTCCACGTTCCTATGATCTCCATGGGCTTGCCTGACCCAGTGGACGATGTACTTTGGCACGGGAACGGTTCATGGCCTAGCCCCTAGCCAGGGGGAGAGGAGAGAGAGGAGGGGGAGTACAGAGATGGATAGGATTAAAAACTGCTCAGCCTTTTTGAGTCAACTGCATTTTTCAGTGAACCCAGTTTCTTTCAGGCAGTCAATGCCGCCAAGAAGGCATTTAAGTACAGTTAGAGTTCCTCCTAGTGGAAAACGTTGGAAGCACAGAAACTGCCTCTTGCACATTTTAGCATCTTCAAGGTTTATATGTAGGTTATGAGCTGACGCGGTATTTATCCCATACTGTCTGATGTATGACACTTCCTAAATACAGACAGACGGAAGAACTATAGGCTCCATACTTTAATCATTCTATAGCCCTCAAACTCAACTCTGGACCTCGATGCCAGTTCCACTGCGTTTTTTCATTGTTCCCCTCTACATCAAGGACCTGGGACACCAGGTATGTGCAATTAATTATCAGGTAGAACAGAAAACCAGCAGGCTTCAGACATCGTAGGGTATGAGTTGAATACCCCTGTTCTATGGGATGTGTGACACTTCGAAAATACAGACCAACGGACTTCCTTACCACACACGACGCAGGAAAGAATGGCCCCTGAGGAGCCGATGAGGGCCCCTACGATGTTGAGCAGGTTGTTGCTGAGCAGGAAACCCTCAGCACACAGGGCCCAGCCGGAGTAGCTGCTGAGCACCGTGATGATCACCCATGGCTGTTGTCAGGCCCTAGAAGAGCAAGACTACCTTTAGACTGAAGGTTGATATGGCAGTGGGCATAATAAAACACGACAATTCATTAATGTGTTGCTAAATTCAATACATTGTCCATACAAAAGAAGGTATGCATAGAGCATGTGTCATATGTGTAGTCGACCTGGCCTATATAAACTCACACGTCTGCACCGTCCTGAAACACGTGGGCATAAGCAGACAACCTGTATTATTGAATGGTAAATAAAGAAATCTGATCAGGCAGTAGAAATGTAGTGTATTTAACCCCTATCAGGTCGTGGTGGGCCTCAGTCAGTGCATTAGGTGTTTGTTAAAACAAGGAGTATTCATTTCAAGTGTTCTCTATGATATCATCCTAGTGTTACTCTCCAAGATCCCTAACTCAGGCAAAGGCTCTAACCAGAGCCAGCTACCTCACATTATGCAACGATACACTCCATCAAACAAACAGTGAGGGCAGGACTTGAACAATATCAGATCTCCTTTTAAAGACATTCACGCTCAGGCACAGGTGATTGTTTAGCTACACCTTATCAGTCAGAGTGGTGTGATATTATATACGTAAAAAATGAATATCCGTTGATTTATCCAACGTCAAAAACCACACGGAGGCCTGAGCAGCCAACATTCACAACAGTTTTAACCAGAACCACCTTCTCTCAGCGCTGCTTCAAAACCTCATCATCTTAGTTTACCTTCCATCTATCATCATATTATGGATTGATCCTATGGTTAATGCTTCCAACGAAAACTCTCCTTAAGGGCCAACAGTGGAGCAGGATTGTGAGCAGAGTGCTTTTTATTGAAGGATAGCTGAACTTATCTAAAATGGGCTAGAGCACAGGATTTCAAAAGGAGATACGACTTCCATCGTATTTCTAAGAATCAGTTCAACGATTACAGGTCAGTCCAGGTTGGTGGATATTAGGGCCATAGATATAGAATTATTAGAACAGGAAAAGACTCTCAAAAAACACAAATGTCACTTCACCATCTTAACTTAAAACATTGATTTGAATGGGGATGTCCGTCCCAGTAAATCTATTTATTTGATTAGCGTAGAGGCCGTACCATGACGGCCGAGAGAGAGGACACAGAGCCTGTTGTGTAGCTGGGGTCCAGCATGTAGGGGATCATCAGGCCTCCACTGGAGACCATCAGCCCAGCGTTCAGAAAGACTGTAGGCATATAGAGCTAAATGCATATCAGGACATTACTATGCGGTGCCCATCTAATTTATTATGGCCTTCAGTTACAAGTATTCAGTCCTCATCCACTTTTGAAGAACAATCTGAAAGTGAGCATTTAAATTATTATCCAAGGATGTTACTATCACACACATTGTAAGGATTAAAAAGGGAGTTTATCCTTGAACTAATTCAATCCTTGGCAGGCAGGTAGAAAGATAACAGAGAATTTCAGAGACTGAAATGTGTTCATGAGGCTGTTTCATGCTAAATTGAAACTGAATACACGTTGATAATCAAATGAACAGAGCCAGCATCTGGATTCCACCGCCTGTGACATGGGACGCATTGTGATGTTTCATTCACTCTTTTCCTCATTTGAAAGCCTTCCAAAAACAAACCCACGACTGAAAAACAAAATACAAAAGAAAATAACAAGAAAAACGTATCTAGCGTGAAATGTGCATTTTGCGGAAAATGGACGTTTTAATCTTTTATCGGAGCAGGTTTTCCAGGTTCCAGTGGGACTGTGGAGTGGGAACGCTCCCTGGGATAATGCGTTCCAGCTTTGGGGAACAAGTGGAAAATGACTGGGGGCGGAGGGGCTAATTAGTGCCAAACTGGGAAAGGTTCCGCCTGGCCTAGCTTGGAGCAGGGGGGCCTGGGTGGCACGGCTGGGACAGGGGACTGAGAGGAGGGGTGCAGACTCGGGTACAGACGCTCAGGCATCAACCTGAAGGACCCAGACCACTACTGGTCTACTGGTCTACTACTGACCAGAGGGTTATTGGATCAAACCATAGCTGTTTAAATTGAGATGTGGTGCCCATGATCAGAATATTCCTGAAAACGCAGTAAAATGTATGCATGTAATATATATACACTACGTGACCAAAAGTATGTAGACACCTGCTCATTGAACATCTCATTCCAAAATCATGGCCATTAATATGGAGTTGGTCCCTGCTTTGCTGCTATCGAAGCCTCCGCTTTTCTGGGAAGGCTTTCCACTAGATGCTGGAACATTGCTGCGGGGACTTGCTTCCATTCAGCCACAAGAGCATTAGTAAGGTTGGGAACTGATGTTGGGCGATTAGGCCTGGCTTGCAGTCAGCATTCCAATTCATCCCAAAGGTGTTCAATGGGGTTGTGGTCAGGGCTCTGTGCAGGCCACAAACCATTTCTGTATAGACCTCACTTTGAGCACAAGGGCTTTCTCATGCTGAAACAGTAAAGGGCCTTCCCCAAACTGTTGCCACAAGGTTGGAAGTACAGCCTAGACAGAACCATGATAAACAGCCCCAGACCATTATTACTCCTCCACCAAACTTTACAGTTGCCACTATCTATTCAGACAGGTAGCATTCTCTTGGCATCCGCCAAACCCAGATTTGTCCATTGGACTGCAAGATAGTTAAGCGTGATTCATCACTCCAGAGAATGCATTTCCACTGCTCCAGAGTCCAATGGCGGCAAGCTTTACAGCACACTTGGCATTATGCATGGTGATCTTAGGCTTTTGTGCGGCTGCTCAGCCATGGAAACGCATTTCATGAAGCACCCGACGAACAGTTATTGTGCTGAGGTTGCTTCCAGAGGCAGTTTGAAACTCGGTAGTGAGTGTTGCAACCGAGGACAGACGATTTTTATGCGCAGCGGCCCCGTTCTGTGAGTTTGTGTGGCCTACCACTTTGCGGCAGAGCAGTTGTTGCTCCTTGACATTTCCACTTCACAATAACAGCACTTAACAGTGCCTGGGGCAGCTCTAGCGGGGCAGAAATTTGACGAACTGACTTGTTGGGAAGGTATGACAGTGCCACGTTGAAAGTCACTGAGCTCTTCAATCTACTGCCAATGTTTGTCTGTTGCAATTGCATGGCTGTGTGCTCTATTTTATACACCTGTCAGCAACGGGCGTGGTTTAAATAGCCGAATCCACTAATTTGAAGGGGTGTCCACATATGTTTGTATATGGTGTATAAATAATAACATCTATGGACAAATTAATCTAGTCAATGGGCCGTGATGATGAATATGTATAAGGAATATACGTATTGCTTTAACTGCCTCATTTGCTGACAGGAAATGTAGGTCAAAGTGGAACCGTAAAAACTCATGGCGTGCTTGGCCTAGGATTTCCTACCCCTTTTCACTTGCAGCTCCCAACAAAAACAACATCCCACGTCCACCTCCCCAATCCCATAGAATTACATAGGACTCAAATACAATGCATCACTATTCCCAATCACAATCGTCCGTCCTCACCTTGTGGTTTCTCATAAGCCACCAGGGATCCGCTGAAGGTGACCCCGCTGAAGGTGAACCCTCCGATGAAGGTGTCCAGGTAGGCGATGATCTTGGTGAGGTTGGCAGCCGGGTCGGTAGCAAAGTGAGGGTACTCGATCATGTACTCTGCCACGTAGGTCAGCACTGTAGCCAGACCAGGCTGTGATCTGGATCTTCCTAGCGATACCCAACTCTGGGGGGCAGAGGGGATGAGGACCGGTCAACACACACAGAGACGTGCGCAAAGACGCACACCCTAAGGATTGCTGGGGAACGGGCAATCCTGAGGCACAGGTATGGCTGATGTTTGGGGGAAATTCCTTGTTTGTGAGTGCACCTCCGTGTGTGTGTGTTCTGGTGTGTGTGTTCTTCTTAAAGCCCCGCAGACATGGACCGGGTTAATAGGAGCATTTGGAAAAGCAAACAGACTAAGGTCTGAACGGATGGCTTAGTCTAGGTTCCAACTTGATTCCAGGAAGAATTACCATGTGGATTGACCTGACTGGAACATGTTTAAGACATGATGGTGACCATTACCTCAGCACAGCTGCAGTATGAGCAGGAAGCAGTTACTCATATGATTGAAGGAGACAATACATGTCGACTACAGTAAATAACATATGTTGTTCATTCAGGCATGCAAATCCAACACACACACACACACACACACACACACACACACACACACACACACACACACACACACACACACACACACACACAGAGAGTACAAAACATTAGGAACACCTTCCTAATATTGAGTTGGCACCCCTTTTCGCCTTCAGATCAGCTTCAATTAGTTGAGGCAGCCTCAATTCGTCGCATGGTGTCGAAAGCATTCCACAGGGATGCTGGCCCATGTTGTTTCTAATGCTTTCCACAGTTATGTCAAGTTGGATGTCCTTTGGGTGGTGGACCATTCTTGATACACACGGGAAACTGTGGAGCATGAAAAACCCAGCAGCATTGCAGTTCTCGACACACTCAAACAGGTGTGCCTGGCACCTACTACCATACACAGTTCAAAGGCACTTGCCCATTCGCCCTCTGAATGGCACACATACACAATCCATGTCTCAATTGTCTCAAGGCTTGAAAAGCCTTATTTAACCTGTCTCCTCCCCTTCATCTACACTGATTGAAGTGGATTTAACAAGTGAGATCAATAAGGGATCATAGCTTTCACCTGGATTCACCTGGTCAGTCTATGTCATGGTCAGTCTATGTCATGGTCAGTCTATGCCTAATGTTTTGTAACTCAAGCATGCACACACTTACCAGCGATGCCACCCACAGCCATGGCGGCACTCATCTGTGCCAGGAGCTCAGGGGTGGGCTTCAGGAAGCCCAGGGTGACAGCGATGCCCCCTGCCACACCAATCATGCCCAGGGCATTACCCAGGCATGCAGTGGACTGGTTGGACAGACCAGCCAGGATTCCCACACAGCACATACCAGAGCCCAGGTACGTAATCTACAGGGAGAGATAGAGAGAGAGAGAGAGAGAGAGAGAGAGAGACACTGTAGTGCCTTAGACCTGAGCCATGTTCAGTAGGGCACAGCGTAGCAAGAATTTTTGTGGCAAAAATTTAAACCTGTTCTAAATTAAAAAGTTCAGGTAATACATGCCCATTTCAGTCACGTTTTCTTCCTACTTAACACAACCAAATTAACACAACGCCTGAGCCCACCTGATTGGTGGTACATAGTGTAAGGGTTAGGTGATGCTCACCTGTTAAATTTTGTAGCCAGCCTGCATGGCGACTCCATAGCCCCCCACAAACAACCCGGTGGGCAGTAGGTACAGGTAGTTGTATTCTGGAGGGTCAGTGGGACGCTTGAACATGTCCAGCATCTTCTTGGTGACCAGGAAACCACCTGAGAGAGAAAGAGAACAAAACCAGTCAAACTCAACCTGGCAGACAACGGTCTGCATATACACTCTGTTTGGAACGCTTCAGGCATAACAGGGTGAAGACGATTATTTCATATTTCAAATATTTATAGCACCCTTATTTGACATTTGAGTAACCCATTAAAATTGTGCGCACAAAAGGTTCCTAAAAGCCAACTTAGTGAATGTAGTAGCTGGGGGTTTTCTTGGTGGAGTCGCTCCCCTGATATAACGACCAGACGGAACACTTCATTCTGCTGGGGCGGATCACATTACATTCCAAAAGCAACCTCTGGGTTCTCTACATCGCCACTACACCCCCACACTCAGACAGGTTATTCAGTGGCTAACATCTGTCACTTCAGCTGTACGTGCTAATTTTAGCCCAGCCCAGACCTCAATCACTTAAACACACCAATAATTAAAAAAAATATATTTCAGACTTGAGGCTCAGAGTCAATACATTCAGATTCAAGAATGCAAAGGGCAGGTATTGAAGAAAAGCATGCACAGGATTTTTCCGTGCTGCCGCTATAAAAACACATGGCAATACAAAAGGCAAGAGCCAGAGGAAGAAAAAACTATTCCTCAACCCGTTGTATGAGGAGCAGGTACTCTATAAATTTCAGGGTTAGTTTATTGAAACTAAATTGGAGGGCAATTTTTTGGTGTAGTCACTTCACAATATAAAAATTGTAGCAGAAGGGCTAGGAAACAAATGGTGGAATGTCCGTTTTTATGTTACTGAAGGTTTATGGATGGTGCGGTAGACCACTAAGAAATGTTGCACGTGGAAGGGAAACCAATAGGGACTTTAAAACTAAATTAAACACCTGCTCTTTAAAGAAAATGAATATAGATATATATAAAGAGGTGCACTTTAAGCACACTGGAACATATGCACAAAGAGATCTGAGAGAGTCATAATGACTGGTTATTACAGCAAACGAATCCCTGCCATGATCTTTGACCCTGCTCAGTGTTCTGGCCTGTTGGAGCGCCCTCGCACAGACTGGGACCTCTGGACCGCTGCAGCGAGTTGCCTTTGAATGAGTGACTCAGCGGCTGTCTAGAACGATGCACCAAAGACTTTCCCGACACTACCATTAACAACGCTCCCTCATTTCTTCTCAGCAGAGCTAGACTAAGCCTGGTTTATTGCATGGCCATGGCCCCTTTGAAGACCACTCAGTCATTTCCAGTTCATGTGCGAAGTTCCTTCTTTTCCACCTAAAGGGAGTTAGGGAAGGGCACGAACAGGGTCCATGGGCCAACTAACGGTCAAAGCTGAGGAAGAGGGCACAGTGGAGCAATAAGCAGTTTCTTAATAGATAGTCAAGTGAAATAAATGGCCCTAAAGGGGTCTGATATCCACGTATCTTACGTATTCTAAGATCTTACATAAGGTCTCCAAAGGGGGTACAATTTTGAGGTAAGGGGAGCTTGTCTGCTCCATTCACTATCTGTTTTCACAGTTACTGTCTGGTTTAGTCCAGAGTCACTCGCCAGCGATGTTGACCCCCCCTCATGAGAGACAGACCGCCCACAGCAGTCAGACCTGGAATAAACACACACACACAGTAAGCACAGCTTAGATCACATTACAGACATGTTTTTCAATTAGTCCCACATGTGTTGAACTGATGTCAAATGTCAAATGACAATGACAAAACACTGAAACATTATTGCTTCTCTGCCCTGTCAGACAAACAAAGCTTTATAACATTTGATGTGCTGTACAGAAAGGCATGTTTCTTACACATTGCATTCGAGCGCAGCAGCACAGCTTAATGAGGAAAATGTCAGAGCGCAGAGGGAGTCCTGATAGCCATCAGCCCTATAATGACTTACAAATGCAGCCTGCTGTACAGCAGTGAACAACACAACAACAGGCTGGTCAGACAGAGTCAACCTGCTCCCAGTCATGTGTTTATGTGTCTGACTGAATGAGTGAGCTTTTTCTGGCTGTCCCGTTCTGGAACTCCACAGTAACAATTAGTCACAGAGACAGGCCAAGGTTTGAATTAAAAGGTGACTGCACGCTACCTCAGTGTCACAGGAAATAATACAGCAGACAATTAGGCTAGAAACATCACCTCGCACACTCTGTCAAAAAGAGAGACATGGTGTCCCCCCCCAAGTGGCGCAGTGGTCTACGGCACTGCATCGCAGTGCTAGCTAGTGCCACTAGAGATCCTGGTTTGAGTCCAGGCTCTGTCGCAACCGGGAGGCCCATGAGGCGCGGCACATTTGGCCCAGTGTCGTCCGGGTTAGGGGAGCGTTTGGCCGGCCGGGATGTCCTTGTCCCATCGGGCTCTAGCGACTCCTGTGGCGGGCCGGGCGCATGCACGCTGACATGGTTGCCAGGTGTACGGTGTTTCCTCCAACACATTGGTGCGGCTAGCTTCCGGGTTAAGCGGGCATCGTGTCAAAAAGCAGTGCGGCTGGGTTGTGTTTTGGAGGATGCACGTCTCTTGACCTTCGCCTTTCCCGAGTCCGTACGGGAGTTGCAGAGATGGGACAAGACTTTGACTTCCAATTGGATGCCACGAAATTGCGGGAAAAAAAGTACTTAAAAAGAAAAATTCATAAAAAAGCGAGACATGCTGCTCACAATAATCTACACACCAGGTGAACTTTGAGCCCTTAATGCCATCAGATCCCCGCCTGAAGTTTCCCTCCCTTGAAAAGAGGGCGAGTTACTTTTGGAAAACAAAGGCGTCATACTCAGGCCATAGAGATCACAGACATGCCAAATAGACCAAGCAGACACCAATACCACCTGACTTATCAAGACAGCTCTTAGATAGTCGGCCAGTCATGTCTATATTGATCACACACACAATAAAGGTGAAGTCCCATGGGATGACAGTTATCCCAGAAGCGTCTGTTCGTCACATCCCACGCAAGGCGGACTTCAGAAGGGAAAGACTTCAGCTAATTGTGACTCAACAGTTTCAGGTAGATTAAAGAGCTGTCATGAGGATGATGCCAGCCATTGGGCAAAACCAAGGGTTCCTCATCAAAAGTAACCTTGAGCTCCAGACAGAGATTGACAAAGACTTCTCTCTCTCCCTCTTAAGAATCTGAAATTCCAATATACTTCACTAACGTCTTGGGCTCGAACAGCTCTTTCAGCTTTATTACATTTGGCACAGCAATAACCTTAACTCCAATGGCTTCAATGTTTCCACTTCTTTGCATGACCAAGATAAAATGAATGGTTTAGGTAATGCCAAATATGTGGGGAACACACCTAAGAGACAATGTGTGAGCAGAGAGACTGAGAATGACTAGGGTGGTGCGGGGACCAAGGTACAGCGACAAGAAAAAGTATGTGAACCCTTTGGAATTACCTGGATTTTGCATAAATTTGACATCAAATTTGATCTGATCTTCATCTAAGTCACATCAATAGACAACCACAGTGTGCTTAAACTAATAACACACAAGTTATTGTATTTTTCTTGTCGATATTCAATACATAATTTAAACAGGTTGGGAAAACGTACGTGAACCCCTAGGGCCTAGGCTAATGACTTCTACAAAGGCTAATTGAAATCAGTAGTCAACTAACCTGGAGTCGAATCAATGAGATGAGATTGGAGATTTTGGTTAGAGCTGCCCTACTCCATAAAAAACATTCACAAAATTTGAGTGTGCTATTCACAAGAAGCATTGCCTGATGTGAACCATGCCTCGAACAAAAAATATCTCAGAAGACCTAAAATTAAGAATTGTTGACTTGCATAAAGCTGGAAAGGGTTACAAAAGTATCTCTAAACGCCTAGATGTTCATCAATCCATGGTAAGACAAATTGCCTATAAATGGAGAAATTTCAGCACTGTTGCTACTCTCCCTAGGAGTGGCCGTCCTGCAAAGATGACTGCAAGAGCACAGCGCAGAATGCTCAATGAGGTTGAGAAGAATCCTAGAGTGTCAGCTAAAGACTTACAGACATCTCTGGAAGATGCTAACATCTATGTTGACGAGTCTACAATACATAAAACACTAAACAAGAATGGTGTTCATGGGAGGACACCATGGAAGAAGCCACTGCTGTCCAAAAAAAACATTGCTGCACATCTGAAGTTTGCAAAAGAGCACCTGGATGTTCTACAGAGCTACTGGCAAAATATTCTGTGGACAGATTAAACTAAAGTTGTGTTGTTTGGAAGGAACACACAACACTATGTGTAGAGAAAAAAATGCAACGCACACCAACAACAAAACCTCATCTTAACTATACACTATGGTGGAGGGAGCATAATGGTTTGGGGCTGCCTCAGGGCCTCTGCAGCTTGCTATCATCGATGGAAAAATGAATTCCCACGTATATCAAGACGCTTTTCAGAAGAATGTTAGGCTATCTGTCCGCCAATTGAAGCTCAACAGACGTTAGGTGATGCAAAAAGGACAACAACCCAAAATACAGAAGTAAATCCACAGCAGAATGGCTTCAACAGAAGAAAATAAGCCTTCTGGAGTGGCCCAGTCAGTCCTGACCTCAACCCAATTGAGATGCTGTGGCATGACCTCAAGAGAGCGGTTTACACCAGACATCCCAAGAATATTGTGGAACTGAAACAGTTTAGTAAAGAGGAATGGTCCAGAATTACTCCAGACCGTTGTGCAGGTGAGTAATTGTGTCAGACTACCCTAACTTTCGTCATTTCTGGTCACAACTTGCTGACTTGCTTACGTGCTGCTGTGCGTTTTGTTGCTAACCTTACTTTGCTACCTGACAACTTTACGATTTGTACTTATTAATTACCGTTTATATTTTTAGTTTTTCCCTCGCTCTACTTTTTTTCATTCAACTTTTTCACTCCGGACACTTTATCTGGACGTGGTTCGTCAGGACCTCCACCAGCCGAAGCTAAGTAGTAACATTAATAACATGATGCCTTCTAATTGAAGTCGCTGTACTCATAATATACAGGAGAATGATCACCTTACGGCCAGGATAGCTGTGCTGCAAGCCCAGCTTCAGACACAATCGTTAGGCAAGGGTAATTTCAGTGTAGGAAAGGATGAAACAGCGTCTGTGCCACCAGTAAGTACAGATAGTAGTATGAATCCCCTCGCACATACCTCGCAGCCAGACAACTTTCTCATGGCTTCTGGAGGGAAATGCTGTAGGAATGCTACACCGGTGTCGCTCATTCAGCCGACAGAAACTTTCAACCGGTTCTCCCCATTAAGCAGCGAGTCGGAGTCAGAGGTCAAGCCTTCTTTGGTCCCTACTCCTCCCGTTACGGGGTCTGAGATGCCGAAGCCTCCCACAATTAGCTCTGACAAATTGAAAAACCTAGTCATTGGCCACTCCATTACCCGCAGTTTTAGACTTAAAACAAATCATCCAGCGATCATACACTGTTTACCAGGGGGCAGGGCTACCGACGTTAAAGCTAATCTGAAGATGGTGCTGGCTAAAGCTACAACTGGCGAGTGTAGAGAGTATATGGATATTGTTAACCACGTCGGCACCAACGATGTTAGGATGAAACAGTCAGAGGTCACCAAGTGCAACATAGCTTCAGCGTGTAAATCAGCTAGAAAGATGTGTCGGCATCGAGCAATTGTCTCTGGCTCCCTCCCAGTTAGGGGGAGTGATGAGCTCTACAGCAGAGTCTCACAACTTGAGCCCTCTGGTTGAAAACTGTTTTCTGCCACTCCCAAAAGATAGAATTTGTAGATAATTGGCCCTCTTTCTGGGACTCACCCACAAACAGGACCAAGCCTGGCCTGTTGAGGAGTGACGGACTCCATCCTAGCTGGAGGCGTGCTCTCATCTTATCTACGAACATAGACAGGGCTCTAACTCACCTAGCTCCACAATGAGATAGGGTGCAGGCCAGGCAGCAGGCTATTAGCCAGCCTGTCAGCTTAGTGGAGTCTGCCACTAGCACAGTCAGTGTAGTCAGCTCAGCTATCCCCATTGAGACTGTGTCTGTACCTCAACCTAGGATGGGCAAAACTAAACATGGCGGTGTTCGCCTTAGCAATCTCACTGGAATAAAGACCTCCTCCATTCCTGCCATTATTGAAAGAGTTTGTGATACTTCACATCTCAAAATAGGGCTACTTAATGTTAGATCCCTCACTTCCAAGGCAGTTATAGTCAATGAACTAATCACTGATCATAATCTTGATGTGATTGGCCTGACTGAAACATGGCTTAAACCAGATTCATTTACTGTGTTAAATGAGGCCTCACCTCCTGGTTACACTAGTGACCATATCCCCCGCGCATCCCGCAAAGGCGGAGGTGTTGCTAAAATTTTTGATAGCAATTTCAATTTACAAAAATCCCCCAGATGTTTTCGTCTTTTGAGGTTCTAGTCATGAAATCTATGCAGCCTACACTTTTTATAGCTACTGTTTACAGGTCTCCTGGGCCATATACAGCGTTCCTCACTGAGTTCCCTGAATTCCTATCGGACCTTGTAGTCATGGCAGATAATATTCTAATTTTTGGTGACTTTAATATTCACATGGAAAAGTCCACAGACCCACTCCAAAAGGCTTTCAGAGCCATCATCGACTCAGTGGGTTTTGTCCAACATGTCTCTGGACCTACTCACTGCCACAGTCATACTCTGGACCTAGTTTTGTCCCGTGGAATAAATGTTATGGATCTTAATGTTTTTCCTCATAATCCTGGTCTATATTTGTTACGTTTGCAATCGCAACAAATAATCTGCTCAGACCCCAACCAAGGATCATCAAAAGTCGTGCTATAAATTCTCGGACAACCCAAATATTCCTAGATGCCCTTCCAGACTCCTGCCGCCTACCCAAGGATGTCAGAGTACACAAATCAGTTAACCACCTAACCGAGGAACTCAATTTAACCTTGCACAATACCCTAGATGCTCGTACCCCTAAAAACAAAAAACATTTGTCATAAGAAACTAGCTCCCTGGTACACAGAAAATACCCGAGCTCTGAAGCAAGCTTCCAGAAAATTGGAACGGAAATGGCGCCATAGCAAACTGGAAGTCTTCCGACTAGCTTGGAAAGACAGTACCGTGCAGTATCGAAGAGCCCTCACTTCTGCTCGATCATCCTATTTTTCCAACTTATTTGAGGAAAATAAGAACAATTCAAAATGTATTTTTGATACTGTCGCAAAGGTAACTAAAAAGAAGCATTTCCTAAGAGGATGGCTTTCACTTCAGCAGTGATATCTTCATGAACTTCTTTGAGGAAAAGATCATGATCATTAGAAAGCAAATTACGGACTCCTCTTTAAATCTGCGTATTCCTCCAAAGCTCAGTTGTCCTGAGTCTGCACAACTCTGCCAGGACCTAGGATCAAGGGAGACACTCAAGTGTTTTAGTACTATATCTCTTGACACAATGATGAAAATAATCATGGCCTCTAAACCTTCAAGCCGTATACTGGACCCTATTCCAACTAAACTACTGAAAGAACTGCTTCCTGTGTTTGGCCCTCCTATGTTGAACATAATAAACGGCTCTCTATCCACCGGATGTGTACCAAACTCACTAAAAGTGTAAGTAATAAAGTCTCTCTTGAAAAAGCCAAACCTTGACCCAGAAAGTATAAAAAAACATCGGCCTATTTCAAATCTCCCATTCCTCTCAATTATTTTTTGAAAAAGCTGTTGTGCAGCAACTCACTGCCTTCCTGAAGACAAACAATGTATACGAAATGCTTCAGTCTGGTATTAGACCCCATCATAGCACTGAGACTGCACTTGTGAAGGTGGTAAATTACCTTTTAATGGCGTCAGACCGAGGCTCTGCATCTGTCTTCGTGCTTCTAGACCATAGTGCTGCTTTTGATACCACCGATCACCACATACAGAGATTGGAAACCCAAATTGTCTACATGGACAAGCTCTAGCCTGGTTTAGATCTTATCTGTCGGAAAGATATCAGTTTGTCTCTGTGGATGGTTTGTCCTCTGACAAATCAACTGTAAATTCCAATGTTCCTCAAGGTTCCGTTTTAGGACCACTATTGTTTTCACTATATATTTCACCTATTGGTGATGTCATTCGAAAACATTTGAAACTGCCTATTTCTCAGGCCCAGAAACTAGAATATGCATATAATTATCAGATTAGGATAGAAAACACTCTAAAGTTTCCAAAACTGTGACAATAAACATCACGTCAGTGGATAGCTGGGTGTTCGCAGAGTTTTGCTTTCGCAACAGAGTGGGGCAGCCATTGTCTCTCCCTCTCCTATTGAAAAAGCGTCAGTCCCAGTTGATATATTAACGATTATATATTTTTAAAACAACCTGAGGATTGATTATAAAAAACGTTTGACATGTTTCTGTGGACATTACTGATACTATTTGGAATTTTCGTCTGCGATGTCGTGACCGCTCGAGCCTGTGGATTTCTGAACATAACGCGCCAAACAAATGGAGGTATTTTGGATGTGAAATAATCTTTATGGAACAAAAGGAACATTTATTGTGTAACTGGGAGTCTCGTGAGTGCAAACATCTGAATATCATCAATAAATGTTCCTTTTGTTCCATAAAGATTATTTCATACTGTTGACTGTTGACACCTTGAGGAAGCCATAGGAAAAGGAATCTGGTTGATATCCCTTGAGTGCAAACATCTGAAGATCATCAAAGGTAAACGATTTAATCTATTGCTTTTCTGACTTTCGTGACCAATCTACTTGGCTGCTGTGTTTGTAATATTTTGTCTACTGAGAGAGATGTTCTTACATAAACGCTTGTTATGCTTTCGCCGAAAAGCTGTATTGAAATCTGACGCGCCATGTGGATTAACAACAAGCTAAGCTGTGTTTTGCTATATTGCACTTGTGATTTCATGAAAATGTAATATTTTTATATTTAAAACAAAGAGATCTTTTATTAAATCTGACAATTAATCTTGATGGTTGTACAGTCGTCTCAAATAAAACCTTGAAGGACCTAGGCGTTAATCTGGACCCTGAGCTCTCTTTTGACGAACATATCAAGACTGTTTCAAGGACAGCTTTTTTCCATCTACGTAACATTGCAAAAATCTGAAACTTTCTGTCCAAAATGATGCAGAAAAATGTATCCATACTTTTGTTACTTCTAGGTTATACTACTGCAATGCTCTAAATAAACTTCAGGTACTGCTAAACACGAATCTTGACTTGAACCAAAAAAATCTGATCATATTACTCCAGTGCTAGCCTCTCTACACTGGCTTCCTGTTAAGGCAAGGGCTGATCTTACAAGGTTTTACCTGCTAACCTACAAAGATTTACACGGACTTGCTCCTACCTATCTTTATGATTTGGTCACGAGATGCAGGCCTCCTTATTGCCCCAATAATTTCTAAGCAAACAGCTGGAGGCAGGGCTTTCCCCTATAGAGCTCCATTTTTATGGAATGGTCTGCCTACCCATGTGAGAGACGCAGACTCTTCAGTAGGTCCTATGATTGTGTGTAGTCTGGCCCAGGAGTGTGAAGGTGAACGGAAAGGCACTGGAGCAACGAACCACCCTTGCTGTCTCTGCCTGGCCGGTTCCCTTATCTCCACCTGGATTCTCTGCCTCTAACTCTATTACAGGGGCTGAGTCACTGGCTTACTGGTGCTCTTCCATGCCATCCCTAGGAGGGGTGCGTCACTTGAGTGGGTTGAGTCACTGACGTGATCTTCCTGTCTGGGTTGGCGCCCCCCCTTGGGTTGTGCCGTGGCGGAGATCTTTGTGGGCTATACTCGGCCTTGTCTCAGGATGGTAAGTTGGTGGTTAAAGATATCCCTCTAGTGGTGTGGGAGCTGTGCTTTGGCAAAGTGGGTGGGGTTATATCATGCCTGTTTGGCCCTGTCTGGGATTATCGTCGGATGGGGCCACAGTGTCTCCCGACTCCTCCTGTCTCAGCCTCCAGCATTTATGCTGCAGTAGTTTATGTGTCGGGGGGTTAGGGTCAGTTTGTTATATCTGGAGAACTTCTCCTGTCTTATCCGGTGTCCTGTGTGAATTTAAGTATGCTCTCTCTAATTCTCTTTCTTTCTCTCCTCTCTCTCGGAGGACCTGAGCCCTAGGACCATGCCTCAGGACTATCTGGCCTGATGACTTGCTGTCCCCAGTCCACCTGGCCGTGCTGCTGCTCCAGTTTCAAATGTTCTGCCTGTGGCTATGAAACCCTGACTTGTTCACCGGACGTGCTACCTGTCCCAGACCTGCTGTTTTCAACTCTCTAGAGACAGCAGGAGCGGTAGAGATTCTCTGAATGATCGGCTATGAAGAGCCAACTGACATTTTTTCCTGAGGTGCTGACCTGTTGTACCCTCGACAACCACTGTGATTATTATTATTTGACCCTGTTGGACATCTATGAACATTTTACCATCTTGGCCATGTTCTGTTATATTCTCCACCCGGCACAGCCAGAAGAGGGACTGGCCACCCCTCATAGCCTGGTTCCTCTCTAGGTTTCTACCTAGGTTCTGGCCTTTCTAGGGAGTTTTTCCTAGCCACCGTGCTTCTACACCTGCATTGCTTGCTGTTTGCGGTTTTAGACTGGGTTTTAGAAGGGCTATATAAATACATTTGATTTTATCCTCACCTATAGAAAACATTTTGTTGAGGTTATTGCTGCCAATGGAGGGTCAAGCAGTTATTAAATCTAAGGGTTCACATACTTTTTCCACCCTGCACTGTGAATGTTTACACGGTGTGTTCAAGAAAGACATGAAAATGTATAATTGTTTGTGTGTTATTAGTTTAAGCAGACTGTGTTTGTCTATTTTTGTGACCTAGATGAAGATCAGATCAAATTTTATGACCAATTTATGAAGAAATCCAGGTATTTCCAAAGGGTTCACATACTTTTTCTTGCCACGGTATGTATAGTGTGGACTAATAAAGTGGTTCACAGGAACTGTGCAGTAGGTCTAGGGAGATAATTGCTCCATTGGATGCCACCACCATGCCTCTTCTGAAGTGAGCGTCTGGGGCGACATGAAGGATTTAATTTTGGACCACCATGGACTCATTAAGACATTCAAACCTTTCCTGGTTCCTGGACCCAGACCCATGCCCTGACTGCAGTGCCCTACCGCCGCCCGGAGGAACAAGGAAAAGCTTAATGAGGCACATCGCCCTCGAAAGCAGTAGATATCACAGCCAGCGTGTCACTTCCGCCCGTGTCAAGAGTAATCAACATGCTGCGAACACACACACACACACACACCCCGTCTGTAACACTTCCTGTTAATGAAGTCGATGTGGAAGGTGGGAAAGGGCAACAATGATCAGGAACTATTCATTTGTATTGGTGGCAAATTAATGCATTTTGCAACTAGGACTGAGTAATCATCAAATTTCCTCTTGCCACTATCCAAACATTGATTTACAATTGTATCAGCCGAATAATCAGTCTCTCTTTCATTTACAGAATAAATATTCAATTACAGATTCCTCTTCTATAATTCATTAGCCTATGTTCTTCTGCATACGCAGAGTGGAACCTGAGACCTATGCTTCCAGTTGCTTGAAGAGGATCCACACTCTAGAGTAGTACTTTAAAATCACCCAGACTACAAGGAGCATGAATCATTTCCTGTTCCCTCTAGGTCCTACTCATCACTGAGAGGAGAGCACCTGCAGGTGTGGAGGTGGAGGGAGAATCAGCTGCCAGTTCTGTGAAGGAATCTCCACTGCACAGTTACAGCAATGCCTTTTAGAGATTAGTAAATCAAATGAGTAACATCTGGGTTTTAAAATGTGATAAATTCTCATTTGAAACCAAATCCTAAGTGATGCATCTTAGGCCTGGATGCATTTTCTTCAATAGTTTTACCTCATATATATATATATATATATATATATATATACATTCCTGAAAGTACTACATTACAAAATAATGACGTGTCTCTGTTTAGTCTTCTGTATCCAGTTCATTAAGATTAGTCTTCATAAACACGCACCAGAGTGACGGACATGAGTGGGGAGTGAACTGCTGGGCTCACCCACCACACCACAATGGTAGCCAGGGCCGAAGGTGGTCACCATCTGAGTGAATGCTGCATTGGGGGAAGCCAGGCCCAGGCCTAAAAGGGTGCCAAGACCTGAGAGGGGGAAAGGAGGGAGAGAGTTAATTAATAACTTAATAGCACTACACCACACCGCATATCCAATGTCCATACTGAATAGCAGGTCTCTAAACCCCATGAGGTGTTGACATGAATTTATTGAGGCCTGTGAGGCAAACTAGACTCTTTCTATTGTCTGCTAATTTTCTTAAGTGAGGACAAGAGACAGATATGATGCCATTAGCATTTCAGCTAGGCAGCAATTGCAGCAACCAAACTGTAGTGGTGGCGACGCGCCGACCACAGCCAACCCAGAACGAGCTGCTTGGGGGAATGTGTGAACGGGGTTTACAGGCCTGCCATCTACAGTCTCCACTACCAGAGCAGGGGTCTGTGGGAAACAGCTACAGCACCACTTCAGACAGACACAGCAGGGGGAGGGAGGGCTCGTCATCTCGCATTTTATTATACCTAGTTTCCTGGCACTAAGAGGCTGCTGGTGGTGGTTTATGGGATGGGGGGGGGGGGGGGGGGGGGGCAGGTTAGGGTGAGCTCTAATTAGGTGACCAATCCTCATTTCAAAGGAGCTCTCAGCCATTTTGCCTTTCTGGCCTCTCGCATGGTTGATCCGGTGGTCAGAAAATCAAGATGTTCCAGCAGCACCTTCCATCCTTGGCTTCATAGAGGAGAGACAGAGATACGGAGCGAACTAACTCATGAAAGGACATAAAGATAAACGTGCCTGTTTGTTTATCTCAGGGTGTTTATTTACGTGTGAACCCAGTTTGTGGCTCATTTATCTGAATGTTGGGGAAGAAGGCTGTGTTCTCTGGGTCTCTTTGATCTGATTCCAGAACAGAACAGAGCAGAGAGTTACTGCCTGCCTGCCTGCCTGCCTTCTCTCTCTCTTTCTCTCTCTCGCTCGCTCTCTCTCTCACACAGACTAACCTCTGAGCCGCCGCCTGTAACCAATAGAAATAATCTGCACAGATTTCAGTTCAGGGTAGCGTTTATGGCTAATCACGGCTGATGCTGCTCTCAGAATGGGGTTACAGCTCACCTTTCCCACATTAGTCAGCTATGCGGATGACTTGCTAGTGTTAGTAGAGAATAGAACAATGTAATGAATGTGAAAGGTAATAAAACACTAACAGGCTGCTTTAACCCCCCACGATAGTCCTGTTAACCCAGGTCAGGGTGAGCGAGAGAAAGAGAGAGAGGGAGACCACCATACAAGCTCACAGAGACTCATGACATGGCTCAGTTTAGGAGGCCATTATTCTGACAGCCAGCAGTGTTGCTCTGGATCCTCTGCTTTCTGCTGTGTCAGCCATTTTATTCCCCTTAAGTTATAGTTAAGTAAACAACTGACTTAGATCCGGGTGGTGTTCGTTAGGGCACACCGTAGCAAAAATTGTGGAACAGAACATGAAAATGATCATTAAGTCCAGGTAGCTTCAAATCATTTTACTACATTTTCCTCCATTTGTTACCTCCTGAACATGACCCTGGAAGGCAATGTAAGTATAAATGAATGAAGTGTCTAGGCAGTCAGTGCAGTCAGTGCTGGTGTGTCTCATCTCCGGCGTACATGCCAGCGGTGGTCAGGGTGGCCTTGACGGGGGACACGGCAGCAGCCTTCTCCTTGGCCAGCTCCTGCATGCTCTTGGGTTTGGGAGGGGCTGCCACTGTGATATTATCGGGCAGAGGAGCTGGGAAGAGGTTATTTCCATTCTACAGCAGATAGAGAGGACAATGTTGTTAGAACTACCAACAATCCCCCAAAAAACTAAAGGGAGCCTATGGGTTCAAAATTCACATTTTACCAATATCTTCCAAAACAATTTCCATAACCAAACATTGAGACCCATTTCATTTGCCAACTGCAGAGGTAGAGCAAGTAAATTCATCATAGATTCCCTGATTAACCAGTCTTCCCTCGTTGTGCAAGTTTTTTTTATTTTTACCTTTATTTAACTAGGTAAATCAGTTAAGAACCAACTCTTATTTTCAATGACGGCCTAGGAACAGTGGGTTAACTGCCTTGTTCAGGAGCAGAATGACAGATTTGTACCTTGTCAGCTCAGGGATTCGAATTCGCAAACTTTCGGTTACTAGTCTAACTCTTTAACCACTAGGCTACCCTGCCGCTCCTGCCGCTAATAACAGATGTAACCAAACCCAGCTGCTTCACATCACCTGCATGACAACGGATCCTCTGATGATGTGGTCCATAGTGCCATAGTTAAACTGCTCCTTGACCTCATAGTGGATGTTCTCAGTGGAAGGGCTGATGGAGTACAGGGTGCTGGAGTACAGGGTACAGGGTGCTGGACTGGGTAGGCAGGCGGCTGGGCAGGTCAGCGAAGCCTATGTGGGTCACACCCTAAAAATAACAGAAGCAGCTATTTTACTGAAAGACAAATAGTGGATTCTTCTCTCATCAACCTTTGAGAAAAGGATTTACACTATTTTAGTAGGTAACCTTGCGGTACCAGGTCTAGGCAATCCAAATGATACGGACATAAGCAGGTTCACCACGGTGTCAAAAGAGAAACAAATGATGAAACTGAAGATGAGAATAATAATAGATTGTCTTGACTGACCTTGTGTACTGCCAGTTCTCCAGGCACGGTCCATCACCACAGAGCCATCCTTCATGCTCTCCACCATGTTCTTGGTGATCAGGATAGGAGCCTTGCGACCTAAGGACACAGCACCATGGTCAGAGAGGTCAACACCATGTTGAATAAGCTTCTTGTCTGCAGTGCCAGCAGGGTGCTCAATCAGCACAGCAGTTTGTCTACTTTTAGTCAGCATTTTGTACAACAATGTCTTAAAGTCTAGATTTAAAGACAATTAATCAAACCCTGGCAAATAAACAAATTGCAATTTGTTGATCTCGGTTTATGCTAGGCAATGTTTTTGGGTTCTTTCTGAAGTTTAAACTAGCTTCAAAGTAAACGGATGTCATGAAGACACAGAGAAAGTCTTCCAAGGTCAAGCTGAACTGGTCAGAATATGACACAGCAGTACTGATCAGGCCAGGGTAGGCTTGTGTAGACCAGACCAAAGGAGTCAGCCACTCCACCTGTGTTGTGTTCGAGACCACCTAAAGCGAGACCGATTCAAGACCGGGAGGGAGACGAGGGGTCCGAGACAAGGCCAAGACCAGAAAAATGAGAGTCCAATTCAAGACCATGACAAGACCATGAATGTAATTGTCAAATCACCACCATAATAATAAAAAAAAGTCCAGTATTTCTGTGTTCCTATTTCAGAACATATGGATTCTTTAGACATTCAGAATAGTAAATAATGGATGTTGAGAGAAAATAGAGACACTACAAATGATTACTAACCCAAACACAGTGGGGAACAATGTGGGCTTACTATGCCTTCAGAGAAAGGCTAAGGATTTATAAAATAACAATATTATTATTTTCAACGATGTTCCGATTTTAAATCTTCAGTTGAAGAAAAAAAATATCCCAAAAATAACCAATCAGGATTTTTCTTTGGTGGACTCTGGGGAGATAAATCTAGCTAGCTAGCTAAGTCAGCCATTGGCTAGGCCATTAGACGCTTGATATAAAAGCATCTGCCAATCAATTGATTTAACTTGGAAGGTTTTTTGAGCAAAGCCTTTAGAAATGCTCATGCAAACACTACATTAAGCGCTTCGCAAATAAGACTACATACAAAACCTTTTCAATACCTGGTTTGCATACCCATTGTTGCCTCAGTTAGCATTTACTGGTAGATATACATTGAAACGTCTTTCCTATCGCTGCCATTCTTCTGTGAGCTGCTCCATGCGACAACCAGTTGAGAGTGCACTGGTATTACGGTTGCTGTCCTTTCAGCATCACGAGCCTGTCACACACAGAAGGCCCAATAGGCTCAGCACTGCGCAAATCTGTCTATAATAGATATAAATACTGTTACAATTCCTCCCCCCCTCCCCCCGTCTCTCCTTACTAATGGTGAACCTGCAACTTTCTCAACATTTCCCCCACTCTTCCCTACGAGCGAGTCAAGGAAATTCAGACAAAGTTTGAGGATATTTTTCAACAAAAGTAAATTAAAGTAAAGTTACGAGAAAAGTAGGAATCCCAGGTTTCAATAGGCCATAAGATGCATATTTCAAGAAAGGAGTGTATTATTTTTTTTTTGCACTGAATGAATAGAAACAGATAATTATGTGTTTTTTACTCCGCTGGTCTTGGCTGGTCTCGAGAAGACATTACGAGTCCTCACTGTCCGAGACCGAGTCAAGAACGAGTAAAAATGTATCCGACACAGAGACACTCAATATGTGGTCTCGAGTACTGCATCACTGCTTCCCACCTAACAGAACCTGTAGTGCTAGTTATCCTGTCCCCTATACATGTCCTGGACATGGGACCATTACACAACGTCAATGACTTTGACACCATGTCAGTGGAAAGGAACATGTCATTCACAACTACAGCTGCAAATCTTATCAAGGCCGTCTACCAATGTAAACAACGCATGACAAGAGAGAGTGCCTTCAGAAAGTATTCACACCCCTCGACTTATTCCACATTTTGTTATGTTACAAAGTGGAATTAAAAATGTCTTATTTTTTTGTCAATGATCTACACGCAAAGTTGTAATGGCTTGGCACTCTAAAATATGTCGCATAAGGCTTACTTTATTATTACATCTTTTTTATTATTTTCACTGCATTAGCGATTGCGTACACAGACGTTTCGGCTTTACAGTCTTCCAGGTACAATTTTGTTTAATTCAAAACAGCACTTGCACAGAACAACTGATGAGCAGCAGGTGCTTCTAATCAGGTTTGCCACTCCTCTGCCAGTTATGTGGCTTTTCTGCTCTACCTGTACACAAATGAGTTACAAAGAAATACAGAATTGTAGGGTATGGGAGCGGGCACGAAAGGCAACTCACAAATCAACTGCCCCAGGTGTCCGCTCACCTAAATACATGACATCAATTCATGAGATAGCCCACCACAAATAATTTTTGTTTGTCGGAATTTGTGGGTTTTAGGCATCAGCAAGCTTCTGGGAGAGTACAATGGTTCTCTTTTGATTAGTCAACAATCTAAACAAAATACTCTAATGTCAAAGCAGAATAAAAATTCAAAACATGCTAGATTCACCTTTGGCAGCGATTACGACTGTGAGTCTTTCTGGGTAAGTCACTAAGAGCTTTCCACACCTGGATTGTGCAACATTTGTCCAGTATTCTTGTCAAAATTCTTCAAGCTCTGTCAAATTGGTTGTTGATAATTGCTAGACAATCATTTTCAGGTTTTGCCATAGATTGTCAAACAGATTTAAGTCAAAACTAACTTAGGCCACTCAGGAACATTCACTGTTTTCTTGGTAAGCAACTCAGATGTAGATTTAGCCTTGTGTTTTAGGTTATTGTCCTGCTGAAAGGTGAATTCATCTCCCCGTGTCTGGTGGAAACCAGGTTTTTCTCTAGGATTTCCATTTCATTAGGTTTTTTTTTATCCTGAAACTCCCCGGTCGATTTACAAGCACACTCATAAAACTGAATTGCTTTTAGAGGTCGACTGATTAATCGGAATGGCCGATTAATTAGGGCCGATTTCAAGTTTTCATAACAATCGGAAATCTGTATTTTTGGGCGTCGATTTCCGATTATTTTTTTTATTTTTTACTTTTACTTTTTATACCTTTTATTTAACTAGGCAAGTCAGTTAAGAACACATTCGTATTGACTGCCTAGGAACTGTAGGTTAACTGCCTTGTTCAGGGGCAGAACAACAGATTTTCACCTTGTCAGCTCAGGGGTTCCAATCTTGCAACCGCACAGTTAACTAGTCCAACGTTCTAACCGTTGCACTCCACGAGTAGCCTGCCTGTTACGCAAATGTAGTAGAAGCCAAGGTAAATTGTTAGCTAGCATTACACTTATCTTGTAAAAAACAATCAATCATAATCACTAGTTATAACTACTGATCCAGTTTAGCAGGCAATATTAACCAGGTGAAATTGTGTCATTTCTCTAGCGTTCATTGCACGCAGAGTCAGGGTATATGCAACAGTTTGGGCTGCCTGGCTCATTGCGAACTAATTTGCCAGAATTTTACGTAATTATGACATACATTGAAGGTTGTGCAATGTAACAAGAATATTTAGACTTAGGGATGCCACCCGTTCGATAAAATACCGAACGGTTCTGTATTTCACTGAAATAATAAACGTTTTGTTTTCGAAATGATAGTTTCTGGATTCGATCATATTAATGACCAAAGGCTCGTATTTCTGTGTGTTATTATGTTATAATTAAGTCTGGTTTGACTGAGCAGCAGCAGGCCCGTAATCATTCATTCAAACAGCACTTTCGTGCGTTTTGCCAGCAGCTCTTCCCAAGCACAGCGCTGTTTATGACTTCAAGCCTCTCAGCCTAATGGCTGGTGTAACCAATGTGAAATGGTGAGCTAGTTAGCTGGGTGTGCGCTAATACTGTTTCAAACATCACTCGCTTTTAGATTTGTTGATCCATCCTTAGTTTTGTCCCATCACAGCCATTACACTCTAACTGTTTTAAAGTAACCATTGGTTCAAAGTGAAATCTGTGTACGGTTTCCTTCCTCTCCGGCAACTGAGTTAGGAAGGACGCCTGTATCTTTGTAGTAGCTGCTTGTACTGATACACCATCCAAATGTAATTAATAACTTCACCATGCTCAAACGGATGTCTGCTTTTTACATTTTTGTACCCATCTACCAATAGCTGCTCTTCTTTGCAAGGCATTGACTTTTCTGGACTTTGTGGTTGAATCCCTGTTTGATATTCACTGTTTGACTGAGGGACCTTACAATTATCTGTATGTGTGGGATACAGAGATGAGGAAGTAATTCAAAAATCATGTTAAACACTAAGGAAGGGAATAATACCAACTCAGCCTTGAGGGGCAGAGTTAACCAGATGGATAGGGCCTAACCACTACCTTAACTACTACTAGGTAACTGAGCTGATGAAGCCTTAAAGCAGCTTAGAACCTGAGAGGATTGGACAGATAAAAGCTGGTGATAGCAGTACATGCACTTCGTACGTGATTGAGGAAGAACAAAGAAGAGGTGAAATCGGGGATGACAACAAACTGGGTGCCAGTCTTTCTGCTCTCCTGCCAACTCCTTATGGCTTGACGATGACAATGGAGTAGGCCAGAACACAAACAGATCAGACTAGGAGGACAGAAGTGCAGAGAAAGATGTAAAACAGGTCGAAGAGGACAAAGAGATACAGATTTGTCTCTATGGGAGGGGATAGCGGTAGTGAGGTGTGTGCTTGGTGGTCACTATGCATATCAGGGATGAGTGCCGTGCTGAGGAGGATGTCTACTTCCAGACATTGCTTGGCAAACAGCTTCATTTCAGCCTCAATTAACTCCTTGAACATCTCCTTAGAGTAGCCGCCTTGGCCGTCACCGGCCTCCTTAATGTCCACCTCCAGAGTCTGAGCTCCCAGCGACTTGAACTGCTCTTTGGCTGCCGCTCTGGGAAGGGGCACAGGGGACGTCATGGGGGCACTGGCAGTAGGGTGTGAGGGTGCTTAATGAAAGCCCCTGATACATTCTACAGCATCACTGCAAGAGCTTAGGCTATATCGATGATTGTTTTAAGATATCCAGGTAGTAAACTATTTGTTACACAATGGTTGGGCTGGTGAGATTTAAATCTTTGAATCTGGAGAGAAAAAAAATGAAGAAACAGTGCTTTGTCCTATTATCCCACCCTTTGAATTACATGGAAGATATCTACAGTCCTCAAGAAAATCTGCTTCAAATTCTCAATGCAGCTGCTGCCACCATCTGGAGAATTAGCTACATCACACTTTCAAATCTCATTAAAGGATTGGTTCACTATTTTTGAACCAAATCTTTACTTTTGATGCAAATGGCATGTTATGGAAGGGATTTCACTTGGTTTTGAGACACTTAGACCACCTGCAATAGACTTCCTCGTTGCTCGTTCTGCAGTATGGGAGCTATGGAAAACATGAACAAATAGGTCATTTTAGAAACAGCAACGCTTTCAGTGTAGTGATGTTGGTCTTTAGATGTTGTGAAAATGAAATTGAGTAATTCCTAACTTTATCTGCAACGTTATATTCCATTTTGTGCAACTCGAATGGTTTCTCCAACCAGCTGTGCTGCACATTATACACAAAAAAGCAAGCACAGCTGGTAGGAGAAACTACCTTAGTTGATATTGACCCTTTTTGCCCAGAGTGACTAAGTTGCTCTGGATAAGAGCATCTGCTTAATTACCAAAATGTAAATGTGAAAACAAACACTTGCAAAGCATACTGGGTATTATTATTATTATTACGAGCTCTGCCCCTAAACAATTACACATTTGGTCGGTCAGGACCAGACCAAATCTCATGAACAAATCATAGACATCTAGGCTATGTTTCACAAGTTTGAACAGTACAGTACGGCACAGTTCAGTCCAGTTGAGCATAGTAGAGTACAGTATGGTACATAACCAGACAGTAGAGTTTTATTTAGTAGAATACTGTACAGTATGACACAGTACAGTAGACTTTAACCCGTGTGTGGTGTTTGGGTCTGGGGGACCCATTTTCAATGTTTACTAAAAGAAAAATGATACAATTAATACTTTTTTTCAACCTGAGACTCATTGGTCTTGGCTTATTTTCTGTGAAGAACATGTTTTCATTGAGTGCACACTGTGCACCCCCCTACACATTTATATTACATATGTGGTGTTCGGGTCCACTGGTAATAAAAGTGTGGGAAAGTGTGTGTGTGTAGATGAAAACTAGTAAAAATTTAACTAAAAGGTTTGCTGTGTGCCACTCTCTTCCTCCTCCTTGGGCCTGCTGTTTCAACATAACACCAAGAACTTGTCTGACTCCCTGCCTGTCTTCCGCTTTTCTCGCACTCTTTACCCTTTGTATTGTGTCAAACTACACAATGTCTTGCGGGAACCTGCACAATGTTATTACAATACATTATTTCGCTACATTATTTCAATATAATGTAACAAAAAAAAAATAATAATAATCATCTGTATTTTCCCACACTCTACCACAGCCAGGTGCAAATTGTGGGAGGGACACAAATAAATAGGTTTGCATGTGTGGCTCCTTACCACAATCAATCAGTATGGAAAAAAATGCTCAGAGGGCCTTAGAAATATTTTTTGCGGCGAGAGAAGCTAGTGTGGAAGACTGTCTCTGTCAATTCAGAGTCTGATAGGGAGTTGGAAGAAGATGATCAGATTGACCCTCAGCCAGCCCCAGGACCAGCCCGTCAGGCACCAGCTCATCAGCAGCCTGCAGGAGGAGAAATATGGATGTAAAAAATAATGTGCAATTTAATGGTCTTATTGTTTAAGGAATGAGTGGCAGCCATGCCGGGTGAATGTGATAAGGATGCAACCAGGGCCAAAGTGGATGGTTGTTACTCATGTGCGGGACATAGTCTTCTTTTGTACTGTTCATTCCAGACACCATCCATAAAATCATTCTGAACTGCTCTAATTTGGAGGGAAGGTGTGTTTTTGGAGAGAGATGGAAGGACCACTCATTTAAATACGTACTTTGAGGTTCTTATCCTTGCTGGCGTTTTCAGATCCAATGGGGATTCCACGGAATCCCTGTGGGATGCAGAAATTGGCAGAGAACTTTTCCGTGCAACAGTGTCTCGGGAAAACTTCCGCATTATTTCCAGGATTATCCACCATTTCCAGGATTATCCATTATCCACAAATAAGTGACATTGAACTCAGAGATGGCCAATGCAGAAGTAGGCCTTCAATCATCAACTAGGTAAAATACAGAGGCCTAAAGCCAACAAATAAAAACAGTAGAAAATATCCTGATGAAAATTCTGTTTCTTTCAATCGCATTAATGTCTCTACTCTGCCTGTCTGCCTTCCTTTCTATCTTTCTTGACCTGAGTTGTTGATAGTGATGTGCAACATTAGCTAGGTATCTATCCAATTGGCAACAGATTTTCATGCAAAAATGTAAAAATCCATATAAAAACATGCACATTTTTCCCCCAGATTTTTCAGGGGTGCTGCAGCACCCTCAGCACACCTACTTCCCGCGGGTATGCATCAAAATACGTTGCAGCCAAATTCCCATGTACTGAATAAAGAAATACAAGTGAACTGAAGGTTTTCTGACAAATGCAGATGGTGTGCACATTGCGCAGATGGCCTTACATGAGATTATTTTGGACAAAAGAGTGAGATTATTTTTATTTGTCAAACAGCAGCCAAGCATCTATGATCATGTCACCAGAATAAGACCCTCGATATTTATTGGAAAGGAGCATCAAGCTCATCAATTGCACTTTTACCACCCTGTGAAGTTCATCATAACTTATTTAATTTTCATTTCAAGTTTCAGTGTCACATGCACAAGTACAGTGAAATACCTTTCATGCCAGTTCTAAACCCACCCAGTTATAATTTATTTCATCTGAAGCCTAATAAACTGCATGTTTACTTTGATATGATGGTTATTATATCAATATTTGTGGTCGGAGGCCGAACAGTTGCCTTACCAGGCAGTGATGCAACCTGTCAGGATGCTCTCGACGGTGCAGCTGTAAAACCTTTTGAGGATCCGAGGACCCATGCCAAATCTGCCGAATACGTTTTGTCGTGCCCTCTTCACGACTGTCTTGGTGTGTTTGGACCATGCCCTGATTGACTGGTCACCACTGCTCATATGAAAACTGTGGATTGAAATGTGGTTTATGAGGCCCAAATATGGATGTCTGTGGTATTTGGTGTAAGATATTATATCTCCAGCAGGTGGTAGTGTCGGACAGTTTTACGTACTCGAAGGCCTTTAAACTGGGCCAGTCCAGTCAGCTGCTGATGTGGAAGCTGCCGTTGCAAGATTTGAGATTTGACTGGGAAACATAAAATGCAAATGTAGTGAATAAGCCAAATAGTAAAACCCTGCAGTTTCTCTCCATACACATTGTTTTCTTGCATTCATGCTAGTTGTAGGTTAGACATGGGTCTGGTGCCATTAGATCAAATCCCCCAACCAAACTTGGTAAGGTAATGACTGGAGAAATAGAAGTATGTGAATAGATAACAGCACATTACCTGATACTAATTGAGACCTTGAAGTTGAAATACTGTAGCTTACAGTCAAACTCAGCATGACAAAGCAAGGAGATGATACCATTTATTTATGTCTTTGGTTTTATCTCTCCTTACATGTAGTGCAGAGTTGGTTCCTGTTTTTTCTTAACGGTCTCTATGTTAGGAATGTGTGGTTACCGCGGGTGTTAGCTCGCTCAGCTTTAAAAGGATTTTGCCTTTAAATAACCAATAGCATTTTTGTATACTTCTTTCATTTATCTGCTTGTTATGCCCTAATATTTATCCTCACATTGAAGTGTTTTACCATTTTCCTTTCATGACAACCAGGGTTACTAGTGCAACACAAAACAGTTTTACATAAACAGTTGCATTCATGACTTTTATTGACAAATGTCAGTAAAAAAAATGTCTGCCAAGCAAAAACCTGTTTAGAAATGGAATTTGTAAGAATGCACAGAAATTATTTGCACAGTGGGAAATAAATATCCAGCTGGTCAGTGACAACTGTGTGGAATTTGGAATTTGGAGTTTGTGACAGCTACTATGTGAACTTATTACAGTATTATAGACACTTTGTCCTGGTATTTCCTTACCCTTACCTTCTAACAAACTTCTAACTGTTCAGACTTTACAGACGTTCTCTTTCAGATACTCGCTTCTATGTACAGTAAAACAAATCAAATCAAAATGTATTTGTCACGTGCGCCAAATACAACAAGTGTAAACCTTACTGTGAAATGCTTACTTACAAGCCCTTAACCAACAGTGCAGTTCAAGAACAGTTTGGTCGGCTGAGGTAATTTGTACATGTAGCAAGGGGTAATGTGACTATGCATAGATGATAAACAGCAAGTAGCAGCAATGTACAAAACAAATGGGAGGGGTGTCAATGTAAATAGTCCAGTGGCCATTTGATTGCTGAACAATTAATCTTAAGGCTTGAAGGTAGAAGCTGTTAAGATCCTTTTGGTCCTAGACTTGGCGCTCTGGTACCGCTTGCCGTGTGGTAGCAGAGAAAACAGT
The DNA here is from genome assembly GCF_013265735.2 of Oncorhynchus mykiss. NCBI lineage: Eukaryota > Metazoa > Chordata > Actinopteri > Salmoniformes > Salmonidae > Oncorhynchus > Oncorhynchus mykiss. Next base: position 40,174,450 of record NC_048569.1, read on the forward strand.
CTATGACAAGGGTGACTGGGGTCTCTTACAATTGTATAGGCTTTCCTCTGATGCCGCCTATTATATAGGTCCTGGATGGCAGGAGGCTTGGCTCCAGTGATGTACTGGGCCGTACGCACTACCCTCTGTAGCGCCTTACGGTCAGATGCCGAGCAGTTGCCATACCAGGCAGTGACGCAACTGGTCAGGATGCTCTCGATGGTGCAGCTGTAGAACTTTTTGAGGATCTGGGGACACATGCCAAATCTTTTCAGTCTCCTGAGGGGAAAAAGGTTTTGTTGTGCCCTCTTCGCGATTGACTTGGTGTGTTTGGACCATGTTAGTTTGTTGGTGATGTGGACACCAAGAAACTTTAAACTCTCGACCCGCTCCACTACATCCCTGTCGATGTTAATGGGGGCCTGTTCGGCCCGCCTTTTCCTGTAGTCCACGATCAACTCCTTTGTTTTGCTCAAACTCCTTTGTCTGGCACCAAACTGCCAGTTCTCTGACCTTCTCCCTATAGGCTGTCTCATCGTTGTCGGTGATCAGGCCTACCACTGTTGTGTCATCAGCAAACTTGATGATGGTGTTTGAGTCGTGCCTGGCCACGCAGTCGTGGGTGAACAGGAAGTACAGGAGGGGACTAAGTACACACCCCTGAGGGGCCCCAGTGTTGAGGATTAGAGTGGCAGATGTGTTGTTGCCTACCCTTACCACCTGGGTGTGGCCCGTCAGGTAGTCCAGGATCCAGTTGCAGAGGGAGGTGTTTAGTCCCAGGATCCTTAGCTTAGGGATGAGCTTTGTGAGCATTATAGTGTTGAACGCTGAGCTGTAGTCAATTAACAGCATTCTCACATACCTGTAGGTGTTCCTTTTGTCCAGGTGGGAAAGGGCAGTGTGGTGTGCAATAGAGATTGCGTCATCTGTGGATCTGTTGGGGCAGTATGCAAATTGGAGTGGGTCTAGGGTATCCGGTAGAATGCTGTTGATGTGAGCCATGACCAGCCTTTCAAAGCAGTTCATGGCTACCGACGTGAGTGCTACGAGGCGGTAATCATTTAGGCAGGTTACCTTCGCTTCCTTGGGAACAGGGACTATGGTGGTCTGCTTGAAATATGTAGGTGTTACAGACTTGGTCAGGGAGAAGTTGAAAATGTCATAAGTCACTTGCCTGTTGGTCCGCGCATGCTTTGAGTACACGTCCTGGTAATCTGTCTGGTCCCGCGGCTTTGTGAATGTTGACCTGTTTAAAGGTCTTTCTCACATCGGCTACCGAGAGCATTATCAGACAGCCATTCCAAACAGCTGGTGCTCTTGTGCATGCTTCAGAAGCGAGCATAAAAGGCATTTAGCTCATCTGGTAGGCTCGCGTCACTGGGAAGCTCGCGTCTGGGTCTTCCTTTGTAGTCCATAATTATTTTCAAGCACTCCACATCCGACGAGCGTCAGAGCCGGTATAGTAGGATTCAATCTTAATCCTGTATTGACGCTTTGCTTGTTTGATGGTTCGTCTGAGGGCATAGCGGGATTTCTTATAAGCTACCGGATTAGTGTCCCGCTCCTTGAAAGCAGCAGCTCTAGCCTTTAGCTTGATGCGGATGTTGCTTTAATCGATGGCTTCTGGTTGGGATATGTACATACAGTCCCTGTGGGTACGACGTCGTCGATGCACTTATTGATGAAGCCGATGACTGAGGTAGCATACTCCTCAATGCCATTGGATGAATCCCGGAACATATTCCAGTCTGTGTTAGCAAAACAGTCCTGTAACGTAGCATCCACGCCATCTGACTACTTCCGTATTGAGAGAGTCACTGGTACTTGACCCGCGAGTCACTGGAGCTTTGTATGCACCTCTGTGTATAGAGTAAAGGTGGTCGATAGTTTTTTTCCCCTCTGGTTGCACACTTGACATGCTGGTAAAATTTTGGTTAAACTTATTTAAGTTTGCCTGCGTTAAAGTCCCTGGCCACTAGGAGCGCCGCTTCTGGGTGAGCATTTCCTTGTTTGCTTATGGCCTTACAGTTGGTTGAGTGCGGTCTTAGTGCCAGCTGTTATTGACAAATACACACACACCCCCACCCCACTTCTTAAAAGACGTAGCTTCTCTGTTCTGCTGCTGCACGGAAAATCCTGCCAGCTCTATATTATCTGTGTCGTTGTTCAGCCATGACTCTGTGAAATATAAGATATTACAGTTTTTATGAATGTCCCGTTGGTAGGATCATCTTAATATTAGGTCATCAATTTTATTTTTCCAATGATTGCATGTTAGCAATTAGAACGGATAGCTGTGGGAGTTTACTTGCTCGCCTACGATCTCCGCCCCCTTTTTCTCCGTCTTTTCTTCACGCAAATAGTGGGGATTTGGGCCTCTTCCCAGGAAAGTAGTTTATCCTTCTCATCATACTCGTTAAAGGAAAACTCTTCTTACAGTTTGAGGTGAGTAATTGCAGCAACATTATGTATAAAATAAGTTTTAAAATATAAGTTACAAACAACGCAAAAAACAAACAAAATAGCACAGTTGGTTAGGAGCATGTAAAACACACTTACTCATTCCAGGGTTTTTCTTCATTTTTACTATTTTCTACATTGTAGAATAATAGGGAAGACATCAAAACAATGAAATAACACATATGGAATCATGTAGTAACCAAAAAAGTTTTAAACCAATAAAAATATGAGATTTTTCAAATAACAACCCTTTGCCTCGATGACAGCTTTGCACACTCTTGGCACTCTCTCAATGGTTTTTGCGACTGCACTTGAAGAAACTTTCAGAGTTCTCAAAATGTTTCAGATTGACTGACCTTCATGTCTTAAAGTAATGATGGACTGTCGTTTCTCTTTGCTTATTTGAGCTACGTTATGAGGTAGTCACCTGGAATTCATTCCAATTAATAGGTGTGTCTTGTTAAAAGTTCAGAATTTCTTTCCTTCTTAATGTGTTTGAGCCTATCAGTTGTGTTGTGACAAGGTAGGGGTGGTATACAGAAAATAGCCCCATTTGGTAAAAGACCAAGTCCATATTATGGCAAGAACAGCTTAAATAAGCAAAGAGAAATGACAGTCCATTACTTTAAGACATGAAGGTCAGTCAATCTGAAACATTTCAAGAACTTTGAAAGTTTCTTCAAGTGCAGTCGCAAAAACCATCAAGCGTTGTGATGGAACTGGCTCTCATGAGGATCGCCACAGGAAAGGAAGACCCAGAGTTTCCTCTGCTGCAGAGGATAAGTTCATTAGAGTGAACTGCACCTCAGAATGCAGCCCAAATAAATGCTTCACAGAGACACATCTCCGCATCAACTGTTCTGAGGAGACTGCGTGAATCAGGCCTCCTTGGTCGAATTGCTGCAAAGAAACCACTACTAAGGGACACCAATAAGAAGAAGAGACTTGCTTGGGCCAAGAAACACAAGCAACGGACATTAGACCGGTGGAAATCTGTCAGTGATTTATTTAGAATTCAAGGCACACTTAACCAACATGGCTACCACAGCATTCTGCAGCGATACACCATCCCATCTGGTTTGCGCTTAGTGGGACTATCATTTGTTTTTCACAGGACAATGACCTAAAACACACCTCCAGGCTGCCTAAGGGCTATTTGACCAAGAAGGAGAGTGATGGAGTGCTGCATATGATGGCCTAGCCTCCACAATCACTTGACCTCAACCCAATTATGATGGTTTGGGATGAGTTGGACTGCAGAATGGAGGAAAAGCAGCAAACAAGTTCTCAGCATTCAAAGCTGTCATCAAGGCAAATGTGGCTACTTTAAAGAATCAAAAATGTAAAATATTTTGGAATTTGTTTAACACTTTTTTGGTCACTACATGATTCATTGTGTGTTATTTCATAGTTTTGATGTCTTTACTATTATTCTACAATGTAGAAAATAGTAAAAAATAAAGAAAAACCCTTGAACGATTAGGTGTGTCCAAACTTTTGACTGGTACTGTATCACAATGGGATTCTCTCAAGGCAGATCACTACTATGAAGAACCAATCACATAATGTCTGTCAGAGACAGACAGGTTGAGTAGCGAATGAATCGAGCCCCTCCCTCTGGTCATTCTCACCTCTCTTCCTTGCGGAAGATCACTGAAGCTTTCCTCAGCTCCTGAAGCTCTCATCAGCACAACTTGAATCTTGTCTTCTTATTTAAATCTTCTCAGGTGAACCTCAATCTTAACACTGCCAAACGTAGGATCTCAGCTCTCGTCCTTTGTGTTGAACAACTGACTGAAAGGAACATTTTTGCGTCGTGTAGAAATAGCTATTTTGATTTTTTTACCACCCCTAAGTCTCATGTGGTAGCTATTGTCACACAATTGTCACTACTGAGACTTGACTAGCTATCGCCGCAAGGCTTAGCTAACTTGGCTAGCTTGCCGCAAGGCCAACTATATCACCAAACTGGCTTTTCTACCGGGAAAGGTACAATTTCTAGCTCCCCTCTCTCGTTTAGATCAACCCACGTTCCCCCATGCCGTGTTGACTAGACTGACTGCCCTTACATCACAGCTCGACGGTCGAAACACTTCATTCGCTGAGAGACCAAGAAAACACACACTTTCTCAGGCTAGCATTTTGATAACTAGCTAGGCTATTAGCCCACGAGGTGAACGCTAGCTAATTTATGCTTTGCCAGAGGAATACAGTTATTGAAGCCATGGAGTCTGCTGATCCTGCACAGGGAGAATCGAGCAGGGCTCCTGCCCCAGCACCGACATACCTGTGTACATGCGGGACTACGATAGCAGGAAAGGATGCACTCTGTGTGTACTGCCTGCTTGTGGCTTCTTGAGCATGCTAAGCCAGCGCTTGCTAACCATGTGTGCACTGTAGGGAATTTCCCCCGACCACCCTCAGAAGGAGAATGTGCAGAGCATCCCTCCCCGAGGCTCATGTTCCTCACAGCCTTCGGGCTAGGAGGCTACCCCAAAACCACAACTCACCTGGGCCAAGGTGATGGATGTGTACCCCGAGGACTTCCACCCACTGTTTCAAGATATAGCAATGAGTGAGCGGGGTGGGAAAGCCATGGCGAGGGCATGGCTTAAGCCAGCAGCTCAGGGGCCTCTTCCGCCCTCAGCAGAGCATCATTGCCCGATGATACATTTGTTTACGATTATACACAGGTGTTCGGCGACGCAGATAGCTAATTTGCACAGGTACGCCTTTGTGTTCCGTAAACAAACACTGTAACATGGACATATGGCCATGTGGGAACCCTAACCATATAAAGGTGTGTAGTAATTTAACTGTTTTGTTTTTCTAAAAAAAAATCTTGCTGATATGAAAGATGCATTCCTTAGTTTTACAAAACCGTACCTCATCAGGGTTCTTAACAAAAGTCCCCCAGCCAGAAGACCCTATCGTCAATTGGCGCTAAAGGTAGCTAGCATCAATAAATGAGTTAAGACCTTAAGACCCTACAACTCGTGCAGCGGCAAATGTCTATGCATCCGCTCACAGGGAAGACGGAGGGGTCTAACTCTACCCCTAAGTGCAACAGCTCTCCCTTCTGCTCTTTTTCAAGTAGCAAGGGCAGGAAGACACATGTTCTGTCGCCACCAAGCACTGTCTACAAACCCCAGTGTTTTGACACTACCCATAAAAAAGTCTCTGTCAAATCCAAGTGTCTTGCCAAGGCAGTGTAAATGTTGGTCCATGTCATTTTGACTCAAATATAATCAAGTTCACATTTGAATAATGATTTAGTCTAGTTATTTTGTTTACATTTTACATAAACAGTGGCCCATTTTAGTCAACTAAATGCCCTTTCATTTTAGTCTTATTTTAGTCACATCACATTTGTATTGCTTCATTAACCTTTAAACATAAATCACTGACTTCCAAACATACATAACCTTGTCCTACCGCATGATTCTCTTCCCAACAGCCAAATTGAGAGAAGAACACAATACTCTGCGGCAGATAGGGAATCCCAACCCTTGACTGTAGCTATATTGTAATCAAAGTTCTGTCATAAGTAGTGGTCTCATAGGTTGTGGCAAACTAACTAGCTATTATCAATCTGTTATTTCCTAAGCATAAGGACAGCAAGTGGCCTAGCATGAGAGCAGCAGATGGCGCTAGCAGTTAGGTGTTAGGCCAGCAATCAAAAAGGTTGCCAGTTTGAATCCCTGAGCTGACAACATGAAAAATCCATCTTTCCGCGATTGAGAAAGGCAGTTAACCCCCCACAACAGCTCCCCGGACGCCCAATGTGGGTTTGGGTTAAAAACGTCAGTCAAGTTTTGGTTGGTGGTGGTGTGCAATTGATGATAGAAATAAATGTAATCCTTTAATTTAATCATTTTAATATACACTGTACAAAACATTAAGGACACCTTCCTAATATTGAGTTGCCCTCCGCACAGCCTCAATTCGTTGGGGCATGGGCTCTACAAGGTGTCGAAAGCATTCCACAGGGATGCTGGTATATGTTGACTCCAATTCTTCCCACAGTTGTCAAGTTAGCTGGATGTCCTTTGGGTGGTGGACCATTCTTGATACACACAGGAAACTGTTGAGCTGGAAAAATGTAGCAGTTCATGACACAAACAGGTGCGCCTGTTCAAAGGCACTTAAATCTTTTCACCCTCCGAATGGCACACATACACAATCCATGTCTCAATTGCCTCGAGGCTTAAAATCCTTCTTAACCTGTCTCTTCCCGTTGATATACTCCGATTGAAGTGGTTTAACAAGTGACATCAGTAAGGGATCGTAGCTTTCCCCTGGATTCACCTGGTCAGTCTATGTCATGGAAAGAGCAGGTATCTTTAATGTTTTGTACACTCAGTGTGTATTGGGATGATGCACTTTTAGATGTCTCTTGAGGTTGGTAGTAATTTTCCCCATGAACTTGTGTTCGGTCTTGTTTGTATCGATACAATAGGAAAAGTGGCTCCAAACATCATCCCTTTTTCTACCAGAAGCTTGTACAACCAGGAGAGTAGCCATGGCTTGTGCCTTATTTGCATCAATAATTTGTTGCCGCCAGATTGGAGAACGGTTTGCCGGGCGGAGAGGTGACTCGTGAATGACCTGGGCATGGTTAATTTATTTCCCACCAATAACACTATTGCAACATTGCAATGAGAAAGCCTTACAATACTGCTAATGTTATGCATGCTTTTGATTGGACCATATAAATAACATTGAAAGCTCTCGATCTCTCAAAATAACTCTTGTTCAGTCCATTTACTAGTCAGACTAGTCACAGAGATAATTTTGTCTCGTCTTGTTTTCGTCAATCGAAATGAAAAGTTTTCTTTAGTTGTAGTTTTTTCTTGGTCTGTTTAGTTAGTTATTGTCTTGTCAAGTGCCACTGAAAAAAAGGTGTTTGACTAACATTTTTGTTGACGAAATTAACATTGAGCAAAAATACAACAAAGGGAAACTCGGTACAATGCTGCCAGAGGGAATTCTAGGACCACTGGCGAGCCAGAGTCATCTAACATATGTGGGCGACTCGCTATAAGAGAAGATAACTGCCGCACATGAAGCCAACTGTTTTCAACGGGATTCTAGCTTCAATGGCGACTTAGCTCGCATGCTAGAGCTGGAAATCTCCCATCTATTGAGCAAGGTCGCAATCAGAGTAATACCAGTGGAAGATTCTACCCCTTCTACTTCGTGGTTCCCATGAAGGAGAGGGAGGTTGAAAGGGGGCGTGCGCCCAATTCTGGACCTATGGGTCCTCAACAGCCATGTGAGGAAGATTAAGTTCCATATGCTTACGCTCAACGTGATCTCTCTATTCCTCAAGGTGACTGGTTCTCTTCAGTTGACCTACAGGATGCCTATTTTCAATATAAGTATTCTGCAGCACACATGGTGGTTTCTCAGGTTTGCCTTTCAGGGCACAGTTTACGATTACCTCGCTGTCCCCTTCGGGCTAGCACTAGCTCCTCTGATGTTCTGAAACTATGTGGAGGCGGTTCTAGCATCCCTGAGAATCAGGGGACTGAGAGTCTCCGCCTAAATTGACTATTTCCTGCTTTGCTCCCCATCACAGGAGCAAGCAGTGCGAGACACAGCTTCCCTTGTAACCCACCTCACCAAGTTAGGGCTCAAGATCAACCAGATAACGAGCAGAGAATAGAAAACCTAGGCATCCGGCTGGATTCTCTCTCTTATCGGGCTACACAGACGGACTGCTACACGGACACCTGTTCCACAGGGAGAGGCACTGTGGTTCAGGCTCCGAACGTGTCTCCAAGTGTTGGGGTTGATGGCGTCCACCATCTCAGTTGTACCACTAGTTCTTCTGAGAACAAGAGACTTCCAGCATTGTTTATCAGCCCCATCGTCTGTGTACACGACGTCCCCTCGCTCGAAAGATAACGGCAACCTCTGAATGTCTCTCGGGTCTTCGTCACTAGAAGAGCCCCTCAATCTTTGTTTCTGGCACTCTTCTTCTGGTTCGTGTCAAGAGACGCATCCCTCAAAGGGTGGGGCGCAGTCTACAAGGTAAGAGCAGGAAACGGAGTGTGCTCCCCACAACTCTGCCTCGCTCATATAAACTACTGTACCTCGAACTGCTGACAGTGTTCCTTTTACTAAGACGTTTTCTGCCCTTCCTCCGGAATGGTCACATCCCAGTCAGGACAGACAATACATCTGTTGTGGCATACATCAACCGCCAGGGTGGCACTCGCTCTCTGCATCTACACAGACTAGCTGTCAAGATTATTAAACAGCAGTCTGTAGCTCAAACACACAAATCATGCCACCGTTACTGTAGGACTCATTGTCTTGGCTCTTATCATTGCTTCACATCAGAAGAAAACCATGTGAAACATCTTTTTCTTTTCTCAGTCAGTACCAGGAGCACAAATGTTTCCATGCAAACGTAGTGTTCTTGAACTCATCTTAATGTAGGTGAATGACATATCTGTCGCCTATATCCCTGCTATTGGCAGAGGATGCGTGCTTACACTCATTTCAAAAGTTCTGACCACTTCCTCTTTTTGAGTGATTTCTGTCCTCCATCTTATCGTGGAGTCTTCATTTGCATGTGCAGTGTGCTGAGTAAGATATCTGCAAAGACAAACTGCAGACCTGTTCCCTTCTGCACCAAGTGTCCAGAAGGAGTATACAGACAGACCAACGCTGATATGACATACAGTTGGAGGCATGTTGACATTACTGTTGTGCTGTTCACCCTCATTTAAAGTGTAAGGTCATTACTTTCACTGAACAGTCTTACTATGTCTTTCTTCCTTTCAATTGAAAAAAAATTGAACTTAAAAAAGACACTCGACATCTGAAAGACCCATCAATTTCACACCAGTCAAGTGAAAGAGATACTGTAGCACCCCTCACAAGATTGAGCAAGAAATTATTTTATCATAGTCTGGACAACACTTGCTTTGGTGTGTGGTGTGAGTGTCAACCTCTCCAACTCATGACTGAGATCGTGAATTAGTCAAAACAATGCATTAAAAAGAAAAACATGAATCAAGAAAGCTACTTGTTGCTATTTGTCATCTACAATATAAAGTCAACGCTTGAATATCTGACAGATGTTGGAATCAAAACTATAAAATGAAACTATTCTCTAAACCTTAGCAATAATTGTCTCCCGTCTGTGTCTATTTAAAGCCTTCTCTCCCCCCCAGCCTAGGTCCTCTTATGCACTCTTAGAAAAAAAGAAGCTATCTAGAACCTGAAAGGGTTCTTTGGCTGTCCCCATAGGAGAACTCTTTGAAGAACCCTTTTTGGTTCCAGGTAGAACCCTTATGGGTTCCATGTAGAACCATTTACACAGAGGGTTCTACATGGAACCGAAAAGGGTTCTCCTATGGGGACAGCTGGTGAACCCTTTTGGAACCCTTTTTTTTGTTTACGACAATTGAGGAAAATGTGTGTTCCTGTGCAGTGCATGATGTTTACATGCATTCTAATTGTCAGGAAATATATCCTGTGTTTATTTTAGATGTACAATACAGATCGATGTTTGTTTTGTTCCTGCACTGTTTGATGTTAGAATCTGTAAAATCTCAGGTTTCAGTACCCCTCCCGCTCGCTAAAACCTCTTCTCTCATCCTCTTCTTCTCTCCTCCTCTCTGTTATTCTATAGCTCGGCCTCTAACACAGATAGTCTCAGTCTGAAGTGGAGATACCACCAAGCATGCTGCTTGAGTGTGAACGGCTTTGAAGTTGAAAGATCCCTGGAGATTCCTGTAACACGGTCGGAGAATAATGTGAACCGGGAGTCCTCCTTATCCCCAGTCAACCCACTCTTCTGGTGAGAGACATTATCCCCCACTTACCACCACCCCACTGAGGATGTCTAGACTGCTCTCTGTTCCGCTTGTCCTGGCTTCTCTGTGAAGTCACAGCCCAGGGGTGTCTGCCGCACGGCCAGGGAAGGGCAGACATCAGACCAAACCCCAGTATGAAGAACCTGCTGGTGTCCTGGCTCCGGAGGAAGATCATGGGGGTGGCGGAGAGGGAAACACGGAAAGTCCTGCAGCAAGCCTCGAGCGAGAAACATTTTCTGGTTGATTTTGCAGGTAAGAAGCATTTGTGGGTGATCACAGCCCCATCCACAGCGACCACTAACTCCACGTGATGGAGAAACAGATCCATGACATGGAGCAGGAGAGGCTAAACTGCCGCCTGGCCGAGAGGGACACCGTTATCGTCACCATCATCCAGAACGCAATGATGGAAGGCAGGATCCAGAAGACCACCTTCCAGGGAGAGGCCACTGTGGAGAGCATGGGCCTAGGCATGGTCACAAAGCTGATGCATTACCTGGAGCTGGGGGACCCCAGGCTTCTCCGTGCTAGTCAGGAAGAAGAACCTGAGGGTGAGTGAGCGGTTCCCTTACCCCATCCATGTGGAAGCCGTCCTGAAGGTCATTGATCAGTTCCCCATACGCAAGCTCGAAAAACTCACTAGGAAGAGCTCCCGTCTGAAATGTAAAATCATCAAGAAGAGGAGAGAAGAAAAAGATTCATGTGATTAAGAAGGTACCCAGTCCCCGTATGCAGGCAAACGTAAGGAAGCCCGTGGACAAGAAGGCTGCACTGAAGAGCAAAATTCAGGACATCCTCAGTGGTCGCTCCAGGTTTGTCATTCGAAAGACACCCCTTGATTCAAAAGGAACACAAATATTAATCACAGGGAAGGCAAACTCCAAAGCTGTGGTAGAGGACAACCCAAAAATTATGGAAATGTTGCTACAGAAAGAAAAACATACACCTCGACTGTGGAGGCAAGAGGAAAAAAGACTATAACCAACTTTAGTGATAATAGGCCAAAACCAGAGAACGTTGGTGGGGGAGGAGAATCCATGGAGAAAAACAAATCCAAAAGAAAAAGCAAAGGGAAGAATGATGGGCAGAAGAAGAACAGAGAAGGCAAAGGGAAGAATGATGGGCAGAAGAAGAACAGAGAAGGCAAAGGGAAGAATGATGGGCAGAAGAAGAACAGAGAAGGCAAAGGGAAGAATGATGGGCAGAAAAAGAACAGAGAAGGCAAAGGGAAGAATGATGGGCAGAAGAAGAACAGAGAAGGCAAAGGGAAGAATGATGGGCAGAAGAAGAACAGAGAAGGCAAAGGGAAGAATGATGGGCAGAAGAAGAACAGAGAAGGCAAAGGGAAGAAGGATGGGCAGAAGAAGAACAGAGAAGGCAAAGGGAATAAATCCCACAGAGATGTGAATGAGAACAACCAGGAAGTACTGATGGCCTTTGTAGAGCAGTTGAAGGGGAACAGAAGACTTATGGTAAATGCTTTTATGAGTAACTTTTAAGTCTATCAATAAATCTGTTTGTTTGTGATAGATGTGCTCATTAATTTGTGATACAGGTGATAGCCACGCCCAGTGACAGTACACCTCAGTATGTCCAGCAGAGGGAGGAGAACGAGCTTCATTTCTGTGACCTCGCCCTCAGGAAAGTTACTATGGCAACCATCCTGAGCTCAGGGTCCGATACCACCCTCACCCTGCACCACTACCAACTTGGCACTGCTATGTGTGTGCCTGTGTCTACAGAATCCATCTCTCTCAGATTGATCCTAAATAAATTTCTCTTCAGGATTATAGTGTCGTTATAAAAACTAAACATCTGGTTTTCCTCTTTGAGCTTCCCTACCGTAAAACTCTGGATTTCTATATTTGTTCCAGATTCTGAGCCTCAATTCACCTCCCTACCAGAGAAGTTCACTGACCCAGATCTCATCTCTCAACTGATAATGGAGTAAGGGATGTCCTCCAAGGATTTCTCCATGACTATGACTGACTACGACCCAAAGCTCAATGCAAGGGTCATCTCTCTCACCTTTGCGCTGACACGAATCATTTGGTTACAGAGATTACCAAGTTTAGTAGTTCAGTAGTGATCAATTGACACATTCATTAAGTGATATTTGTGTCCTGGCGGGTTATGTATTCTAGGAAGTATGTCATGTACCTCCACCCTCATCTGCGTTGATGGATTACGTTGACACCTTTCCATCATGACGGTCTGAAATGGAGAGGGAGAGAAACTCCTGTCGCCTGCTCCAAATCCCAACAACAGGGACGGCCACTGCTGAGTCATGTGATTAAGTCAACATGGGAACCTTACATAATACCCCTAGAAAGCATTATCATGTGACTTGTAATAGTTACAAAGCAGGGCACAGATAATAATAGAGCCGTTTACCCCAACCAGGTTCATGTCTAAAAGGAGACTGCTGATCATCTCTACTTCATCTGAGGATGACTATTCCTTCCAACAGTAGATCCAGGGGCTGAGAGGAAAGGCCTGTCCTATGGGTCAGGCTCCCTGTTAAACATCTCCAAACAGACCAGACTAGTCTAAGAATGATTGAGTGTTGTTAACCTCAGAAACATTATGCCATTATCACAATAGTCCTCACTCAGAAGTAATGGAAGGATGATGACTAAATACTTGATTTCCATTGTTGGTCTTTCCAACAGGCGTCCGTCATTTTGCTGTTCGGAACAGGACCAACAGCCTCAGGCTCTGTGGAACTGTTTCCACTCAATGGTGAGTTTGTTTTTATAAGATAATACTGTGTACTGACATGTCAACAGGCAATGTCAACATGTCATGCATTGTATGTTTTTGGACAGGAAATAGAATCCAAATCCCTTTGAATGATCCAACCATTCCTGTACACAGACCTTACCCAAGAGATATGCCACAGAAAAACAATCTTTCTATTTCCTTCTGTTATTTCCCACACTGATTCGATCCCACTTATTAACAGTCAAATGTTGATGGAAATAATTGGGAAATGGCATGACAAACACCTTTCCTTTATCCTTCTCAGGGAAGAACCAAACTGAGAACGAGCGTTTTGTCATGAGATGTGGTCAACGGTCTCCGGGATCAGCTGAAGATCAACTGGGAGTACTTCAGTGGGGTGGGGAAGGACGGGGATATGAATGACTGGTTCACCTCGCCCATGTGGTCTCTGGCCAACATCTAGGACCTATTGGACTCCATGGAGCTGCGGCAGCAAGAGGAGAAGCTGCAGAGGACTTTGGGTATTCACTGTCCTGAGGTTACTGGCGATAGTTACCAAGGTCATGATGAGGAAGCAGACGAGTGCTACTTTTACCACAGGTTAGAGGTCAGAGGTGTGAAAGAGAGAACAGCACAAATACCTTAAACACCATGGCAGCAAGCTCAAATGAGTGTTTAATGGTTGTGGGTAAAACACTTGACATAATAACAGATGGAATCATAACCATTAAAGGAATTTTATTAGAAATGTCTTTGCAAACTAGATCAATTTATCAGCATTTTGTACTTTGAAATGGCTAACATTACCAAAACAATATCTACAAATACTTTCTTGAAATTAAGTTATTTTCTATAATTGTGAAGTTGACATCTGGTTTATTTTAACTCTACAGACCTGGACAGCTGTAAAAAGAGAAAGTCATAAAAAAAACAATGCCTGAAGGTGTGCTTCGAAAGCGCCGCTTTTTGGCTACACCAATCACACATTGTTATGAAAAATAACTCGCACTCTTACAGTTAGACTTGTAGACTAACGTTAAAATCCAGGTAGTAGAATAGGAATTTGTTTGACAAGAGAATGTAAGGTGATTAGCTGTAGGGTAATAGTTATCTGTGTTTCATGTTTTACCGAAAATAGAATAGGAATAAGATGGGTCTAATGAATATGGTTGTGTTTGACCTGGATTTTTGTCTGTTGTCTTTGAGCTATGCTGGGTCTGGACTGGGATTAGTGGGGAGAAAAAATATGTTTAGCAGCTTTGAACTGGACACAGATGAATAATGCTGAGTCTCTGACTTTTCACTTTAAAAGTATTCCAAACAAAAACCATAGATTTCAAAGTTTAACAACCATACAACTCTATGCACGTGGACTACATTGAGCAATTTCCACAGAAAATGTTACAAAACACATTTAATTGAAGAACAGTGCAGGTGTAAAGTTTGGTGACAGAATGAAAGTAGAATCTCCCTAAAAAAAAATTATGTGGCCACATTTTCCAAAAGCTCTTAAATAATTACTCCAAATGAGAATTTAAAGATGTCTGCAGAATGAATGGGGCTGTAAGCAATGACATGACACCTTGAAAAACCCCCATATATTTTGGTTATTGAACTACAGTAAGTGAAGTGGATTAACACCCGTTAACAGAATGATGGTAACAGAATGACATCATGGGTCTCTGGTCTGTACTATACTGCGAATGCATAATTCGGAATGATATTGATTCAGACCCGACTAAATCTGTACCAATCATAGACGTCTATGTTTCACAAGTTTGGACCTCACAGCACAATACAGTACAGTAGAGCACAGTAGAGTTTAGTATGGCACAGTATAGTTCAATACAGTACAGTAAATTATACTGTACTCTACTCTAGTGCGCAATACCGTACTGTGCAAGACTGTACTGTACTTAACTCTGCTTTGCTGACTACTGTGCTGTCCAAACATGTGAAACTGACCAAATTGGACTGACCAAATTTCAACTACATTTGAACATCTATGGACCTCCGGTGTCTGTCGGTGCTCAGTGTATGAGAGGAAAGAGTTGCATGTAGCCAGCTGTGTACATTTGTTCGTATTCTTTGCTAGTTAGTGAGTTATTAGCCCAGTTATAGCATATTTCTAGTCAGCAATGGGGGAGTGGTTGCTTCCTACAAGAGCACAAAATGTGTATTTCTAGCCATCTTTGAAAAGAAAGACAGCTTTTTTCTGTCTTAAAGGGGAAGTGTTGTATTTTGAGACTGGCTTGAATAAGCTAAGTGGCCAATAGGCACAGGGTAGCATCATTTGTTTGATTCTCTGTGATAAGGATATGGGAGTAATGATGCATTTTGTTTTGTAAAATGGATTCTTCCATCAAACAACACAACATTTTCAGTCACCTCCTTGTCTGAAGGATGATATATAACATAACATAAACATGTTATTGTCAATCCCTACATGGTATTTTCAAAAGTCTCATGGAATGTAGGCCTACATTGAACACCCCACATTGGCTGCTACTGTAGGCTAAATGATATAACAGCTATTTCCATGTTAACATGTTATGGGATGCATTTTCTCCATTTGTTTTTGATGGTAGGCCAGTCTGGTAGCCTACATTATGATCAAATAGCCACAGTAGCCTACTTGGCTAATGTCATAACTGTAACTTAAAGAGGGTACAGCCTCAGTGCCCATATTTAACGTGCGCCAGAAGTTGCACATCATTTTCAGAATGTTCAAGTTTGCACTCAGCAGACCTGAAATTTGCTCCGTGCCAAAATAAATTAGAGGGAACGTTGCTCATTTGTAGGTGTCAGGGAGAGGGGGGTTGTACACAACTGTTTTCACACTCTTGCTTTGACCACCATGTGCCAGAAAGAAAACATGTCAGTGGAAGGGAGGAGAGCAGGTGACCCAACTGTGCTTTGTGACTTCTATGAACTAAGATTGTAACCAATTCAGTTGCAGTCCTTCTGTTACCGATTTGGGAGCAGAATTACGCATTTTACTCACTTAATAAATCACAAACCAAATGATCCGTAAAAACACTATAATTAATTGGTAGGTCTACCTATACTTGTTACTTCTGCACATGTCCATTATCCTCCCTCCTCATGAAGGAGAGAAATGTGAAAACATTTTAAAGATGTGTGGGTTTTTGATAACTGAATGACAAGGCCAAATCATTTCAGCATTATGGTGGTTTGATTGCCTTTTAAGACTTTTTCTGCTAGATGTTTTCTAAGACCTCTTTTCCATCTATTTGACCAGAAATCAAAGCCTATGCTTATTCCTATTTTGTACGTTGGAAATGGTAAAAAAAAAAATTATATATGCCTTCGTTTTGCAATAATTTAGATTCTTAGCTTTCATTTGACACCAAATTTGATGTGCTTGAAAATGCCACGCAGCGCATAGTAAACAACAAAAAAGGTACAGACCTTCCTCCCTCCTGCCATTATTTTACTTTGGACGAGAAAGATGTAACTCTATTTTTGTTCATTTCAGGTCAATATTTTTCACAAACGATCTGAGACAGCTCATATCTAAAATATCAGACCGTATTCATCCAGAAACATTCCATTTTTATTCCCTCTCTACAATCAACAACAACATCAATCCCTCATTTACTTATTGGCTAACCCTCAAGTTTGACTACATTAGCCAGTGGACTTTGTGTCTCTGACCCCCCCTTATGTAATTCAGTACATTTTATTACAGGGTTTTGTATACTAGTTAACGACGTGTGTCCAGTGTGAGGAAAAAGGTTGTATTTCACGACAGTTCTGGGGAACTACTGTGGAATTGTGACGCTGGTGGTTCATTGGAGATGGAAAGAGCAATGTACCTGCTTGAAATACGCAAATACAGCAGATGGACAGAGAGAGATAAGACTGCCATGCTGATGACTACACAGGAGTCATTTAGCAGAGAGGGGAAGTAGCCAATAGCACACAGACACTGAGGTCACAAATGCTCAAACACACACACACACACACACACACACACACACTCACTCTCTCTCTCTCTCATGCCATTGCTCACAAAAAAACATTCAGTACACACAGAGAAACTCTCTCCTACCTAAGGGCCGCCAGCCCACGTACAGACTGGGTAGATTCCCTGGGCGCTGACTGTTGCCACTATGGTGAGTACCTGCCTTACAATCATATCCTCATGAGTTGTGACCCTGAGAAGTTAATGGTGCTGTATCTTTATTGGGTGTATGGCTAACTTAGGGAAAGTGTTTGTTTGAATTCTTTGTTGTACACCGTCGTGTAGTAGCAGGTGTTAGCCCATTTCGCTGTATATGTGCAAGATCCTATATTCATTGTCTCATTTGTTGTACAAGGCCCTGTTTTCTTTGCACATTTTTCTTGGGAAGTTTTATGAAAGTGCTATGAGATGGGGATTCTGTACTTGATTACTATTAACCTACACTGTCTCTTTTAGAAGGGTTTGTAAATGTAGTTTTGATTTGGATGATTAAAGAGGATTAAAGTAGCGCTTAACCTTAACCGTATTAGAGAAGTACCGTTTTATAACGGGTTGGTGACAATCTAGATTGTGTAATACAGACTTTTTAACTTCTTTCACCACATTGAAAAAACCCGTGGTTCCTCTTTGCTTTTACTCAAGGCATTTTTTTTCGTTGTCTCTCATTTCTCTCCAAGCTTAACATCTAAAGGACATTGACCGTAGTGTGTCAGGAGATTCGTTATTTGTTGGAAAAGTCATTCAATGATTAAAAAAAAAAGAGTCAACGTGTTCCCTTCGACCCTCGGTTGTTGGCTGTAATTTAGTCTTGCTAGGCATGCAGCACATCTCTGGTGAAGTGACTAGAGACAGTAGGGCACTGAAAGTCTCTTTTTCAGTGTTTTAGTGACAGCCCACGTCACATACAGTAGCCATATAGACAAGTGAAATCCACTGTATCTGTGAAGTCGTAAACATGACATAACATTGTCACGGTTCTCTGTGTCTGAGTGGCGGAGTCCCTGCTTTGAATATCGTTAAATGGGTTGTACGTCTCACAGCCTTCAACACATAAATGACAGGCAGACAGTGTCTTTATAATGTCGATGCATTATAATCATTAGCTCAGAAATGTCTACATTTATTAGGGACATAAACTAGTTTAGTGGAATCCAGCTGAAGTTGTGGGCTGTGTGGTTTCTAAGGAGAAACGACAGT
Organism: Oncorhynchus mykiss; assembly: GCF_013265735.2. Classification (NCBI taxonomy): domain Eukaryota; kingdom Metazoa; phylum Chordata; class Actinopteri; order Salmoniformes; family Salmonidae; genus Oncorhynchus; species Oncorhynchus mykiss. The sequence continues at coordinate 40,192,630 of NC_048569.1, forward strand.
TGAGAAACAGCCACGAGAATGGGCTATACATTTACCCCCTAGTAATCTGGATGCTCACCAATGAGACTAATGATAAAACAAAGTCAAGTGACATTGACTCCCTTAAGCAGAACCAGTGTGAACTACTATAATCTCCCTACATTGCTCTTTATGTGACGCGACACACTTTATTAGGCTATATGTGTATTCATAAAGAGTGACAAGTCCAATACACTGTGAAACAAGTATTAACAAGTATTATGTTTAATTTAATTGATGAGTTAATGCCACTTTCAATTGACACTTCTGCCCCCTAGCTGTGTCCATTGTTTGTCCCCTGAAGTCCAACAACAGCACAGTTTGTTTCTCCCCAGTCTGGCGGCCATCAGCGTTGTGCAATCGGAACGCCTGTCCTTTGCACTTCCTCATGATAGGACTGCTATGTCTCGATTTCGAACAACCCTCATTACAGTGAGGTGTGGTGCTACAAGAGGAGAGCCATCCACCACATGTCCTCTATTATCAACAACATGAGGCATAGATTTGTACTCCAACTATCACCAGTGTGGCAAATAACAGATACATACAGTATTCTAACCTTTCACCAGAGAGCAGAACCTGCGGTACCTGCTCACACAGTGCACAGATGAACAGCTTTTTTTGTGCCCCAGAGGGTAATTTGCATCTTGGCTAAGGAAAGACAGAATGTCATAATACAGAACCCTTTCATCATAGAGGGGTAATCTGATTCATTAGGTCATATTAGGTCTTCATTATATTTACACGGCTCTTTTTACAGCCAGGCATTCAAGATACCTTTTTTCCCCCCAACTAGTAGTAGCAGAACCATTATCGTTAGAATGACTATATTGTCTATGAAAAACAAAGAGTGTAGGTTAATCAAACAATGAGAGCACAAAACACCTATGTACCCACTTCCTGTTTAGCGCCATGACTTTGTTGCATTTCCTCTGTGATCTGTTACACATACCTTGACCCTGAGGAGCTTAGTGCTCTCAGCACAGCAAGACACGGAGAGGTAGGTAAATCGTTGTTGGCTTGATTTTAGATTGAGGTGAGATTGAGGTGGTTTAATACCAGCGTGGGGAAAACATCGTATAGTTTACTCAGGGTTAAGCATCCTTTTCAGAGGCCGTCCTTTGATGAAATGTCAATCTAAGCTGTAAAATCATAGAACAACTTTTCTCTTCGATGACCCTGACCCAATAAGAAGGAGAAGTTGTACATGTGGAGGTTGGAGTCATTTCTAAATGTCAGTTATAAAGCATCTGTTACAACCTCTTTTTTTCTCCCTGTTTTCTCTTTTCTCTCTATCTCTCTCTCTTTCTCCTTTCCCTAGCTCCCTGTATAATAGAGACATAACCAACAGTGTTTAATGAATGACTATTGATGTAAATTACATTTATTTGTTTCGGTCTTCCTCAAATTAGTATTTATTAGGGGAAACTGTGTATCCATAAAGGACACTTCCTCCTCACTAGTCTTTTGTTTGTTTGCTGCCAGCAGAACAACAAGTCTGATGTGAAGGCCATCACGGCTCGCTTCAACACGGGGGGAAACTCCACAGAGGGCACCTCTACAGGACGTCCCAAAGCTGCAGTGCACCCCACCCTGTCCTCTGGACCCCCCATCCAGCCTAAGAAACCTGTCCTGGAGACCAGCCTATCAGGCAGTGCAGCATCCACCGCGCCCAAACCCAACTTCCTCAAGAACACTGTCTCCACCAAGAGTGCTCCAGAAGTTAGGGAGTTGCCCAAAACCAAAGCGATCGCTAGTATGTTTGAAAGTGCCCAAGAGGACAGCCAACCCTCTGCCAAACAGTACCCATTTAAACCCAAACCTCCTGGCCCAGAAGTATCCCATGACGCTGAGGTCAAAATTCCTCTGCCAAAACCCCCTCTCCAGAAGCCCTCTCTGAGCTCGACCCTGTCTGGCACCAAGCCTGCCTTCCCCAAACCACCCCTGTGTGTGGCCAAACCCACCTGGGGCAAAGACAGAAGCTCCAAACCTGACGACAGTGGGGGTACGCCGAACAAATTACCCCCTTCCATAAAACCCATCAGCTCCATTGCAAAGATGCGGCTTCAGACAGAGGATAGTGTGGCTGGCGCTGTGGATTCTACAATCAAACCGTTCACACCAAGCACTACCCTCAAGCCCACAAACTTCAGGACTGCCCAGAATGCATTCAATCGAGGAGAGACACTATCTGAGGAAGGAGTAAAAGAAATAACCAAACTCCCCCTCACCTCCAGTGACTCTTGTCCCCCCAAACCTATAGCCAGTAAGAAACCCAGCTTTACTAAGAAGCCACTGGGCCACACCATTCCAGTCGTGGGGTTGAACCCTTCTGCCCTTACCAGTAGCTCTTCTTTCCCCAAAAGGAACCCACTGCCTAATATCCTGGCACTGGGCACTGCCCCAGCCAAACCCAACCGGCCTCCTAGGGTCAACTTGGAAAAGTTCAAGAAGGGCACAGAGGCTAGTACCGATGGTAAGTGTTTTGTCTTTCACTTACCACTAATAAGCCACATCCGGATAAGTCTATCAGCTGCTAAGATGCACCTGCTGTGGTTTTCTAAGCGTGCTCCAGTTCTGCAGATTGACGGGCCTTTCACCCAGTCTAGTGGTTTCTGTGGTTTTGTATGCTCCACTGATCGGAGACAGCCGTGTCACAGGTTGTCATCACAACAAACAGACCGATTAGATGGGATGACCTTCCAAAAGCTTTATAAAAGTCGTTACACACAGAAGTACAATTCCACGTTGAAATGTGAAACCAAAGACGCGAACATTGGCTTCCTCTATTCAAGTTCCCGCTCTAGGTACTGTTTTACCTTCCTCCTTTTTTACAGCTGATGTTTGCTCCCTAATTGCGGAGTTCCTCTTTCAACAGGGACACATTCAAGTGAAAGGTTTCCTTTTTTTGGATCCACATGTGAACATGGTTTTGACTAAAGATAGACTTCACCGCGGTTTGCATTACTGTAAGTCCGCAGACAGAAGAGGGGTCCAATGTGAATTCCATACTCCCTCTGGGGACAGTGTCGTTTTGAGTTACAGACACTATTCGTGTGTTTTTTGTAAGGATTGTTGTCTACATGCAGGATGAAATTCAACATATTCAGTAACCAGATATCCCTTGTTTTCTGCTGGACACGATGTAGGGACAAGGATTGTTAATATTTTTTATCTCAAACTCCGCTACTGTGCATTCCCTTTCAACTACAGAATAACGTCCATAGAACACGGAGGACTGAGGTCTTATTCAATTGCTATATTAAGAATCTGCAATTGATTTCAAAAGGAAATGTTTTTCTTCACTAATGTCTGAAAGGACCATCTAAAGGTTTGTGATTTTACCCTGAAGGTCCTGCTGGGTTTAGAAAGGGAAGTGTTCCCCCACCTCCTGCCTCTCACCCCAGTAACCATGTGGCCCCACCCCTGCCCTCTAACCCCATGGCCCCTAGCCTGCCACCGCGACCACCAGGAGCCATGTGAGTATCAGACTCTGATAATCAGGGGAATGTCGTGTGAAAACCGAACAATATTAGACTAGGGTGATTGGCACTGAGGTACATACACAAGTAAAATACACATTGGCCTGTAGAGGCACAATGCACTTTCTTCACAGCATAGAAACATCAAATTGAATACTTGTGTACTGACTTTATTATCATGGATGTGGTGGGTCATTTTGGCCAGTTGACTGACTGACTGTCTCTGCCTCCAGAATCCAACCTGACCCAGATGAGAACTATGATGATGTGGGGTTAATGAACAACCCTCCCAGTCAAAGGAATGAGGTGACTTTAAATATTTGTCACTTTGTCAACATTTCTGATTTTTTTATTTTATTTTATTGTTTACAAACTATTGCCATGTATTCGTACAGTATTCAAACTAAATATTTTTCCTCCAATAGGACAGTGAAAGTGATGAAATGTATGAAGATCTTGATGAAAGATGGTGAGAAATATTCCCTCATAGAGATGTTAAAAGGTCTCATCTTTGTATCTGTGCCATTATGGCACCTGTGACAGCTTGGGCAGCGCAATTGAGGCTATCTCCATTTTAAAGTAGTAAAAAAATACAAATACAAATTTAAACAGTGTAACGCTAATATTGGTGGTTTTACCACCCCCTGCAGGGCTGGAGTTCTAAGCCAAATATTGTGTGTCATTTATTTTGGCCATTAGATAGATGGTGGTGAATATTTTAAAATGTACATTTTAGCAATTTCAGATGCTCTTATCCAATGCGACTAATAATACAGTAGTGAGTGCATATGGCGTTCATACATTGTCTTCAATGACAATGTCCAGGGGTTATATGGATATAAAATGGGTTATATAGCAAATTCAGATGCTCTTATCCAGAGCGGCGAATAATACAGTAGTGAGTGCATACATTACCCTCAATGGCGTACATACATTGGTCTTCAATGTCCATGGGTTATATGGATATAAAATGGGTTATATCCAAGTTGAGTCCTCTATCCACAGTATCTCTATGGATTCCCTCCAGTTTCTATTCAACTTTTATTGTACCAGGTTTTAAATGAACACTGCCCTCTAGTGAGCATTAACACCACTGACACTTATTTTTACCAGGGAATCGTCAAAGGAACAAGAGAAAAAGCGAGAGAGGGAGGAGAAAAAACGACAGGTGGAAAAGAAAGAACAGAAAGAACGGGAGAAGAAAGAACAGGATGCCAGAAAGAAATTCAAAGTGAGTGTTTGCACTGCACAAGCCTGTTGTTCAGTGGTTCCCCTAAGTCTTGCTATATTGTAGTTATCATGGAGTCCATCCTGTAGAATATTTGGGAAGTTAATGTGTATTACGTTGCATCCTCTATCATGTTTTTATTTCTCCTTAATGTGGCAGCTGACTGGTCCACTGGAGGTCGTCCACAGGGCCAAGGCCAGAGTGGACTGTAAAGGGAGCAAGACGGACCTGGGGCTGAAGCAGGGAGAGTCTATTGACATCATGCGTGTTTTGGACAACCCAGAGGGCCGCTGGCTGGGAAGGTCACAGGATGGCTCCTGTAAGTGACAGCTGTCTCCTCCTCCTCCTGTCTGCTCTTCCTCCTCTACTCCATCTCCTTTCTATGTGTCTTACTTTTCTCCCTCACATCCATTTAAATGTTCCCCATTTGTGAGACTTAGACATGTGCTTTGTATATTTTCAGATGGCTATGTGAAGACGGAGTCCGTTGCGATTGACTTTGACACTCTGAAGCGTCAGGGTGGGTCTACACCCAGTCAGATGGAACACGAACCGGAGGTATATGATGACGTGGACTTTCATAATAACCACAGCAGGTAAAATGGCCACTGACACTATCAAAACCTTTGAGACAGATAACCATTGGAAAGACATGAATACCTTATTATGAAAAATGCACTGCATCAATCCCTTTCACTGTAGTTTGGACTGTGTGATTATGTGCTCCATTGAAATCATGTTTTCCTCATTCCAGTGGGATCAAGGGTCCAGGAAGTAAGTTTCAAATGACCACAACTTAATATTGAAAGTGAATAACACAATATGGCAATGTGGTCACATGATCTGAGTTACATCGACAGTAGCTTCAATCTTCCTTTTGTCATTCCTAGTGGTTCTTCCTCCACCACCTGAGGAGGATGGGGACGTATATGATGATCTGGACGAGTCAAGCTTCAACGTCAGGTGAGAATACCTGCTGCACTCTGATGATGTAGATTCATTGGCGTGCGTTCATCTGTGAGTGTATACTTTCTATGCATGTGTCTGTGTGTGTGTATGTAAATAAGTGTGTGTGTGTGTGTGTATGTGCAACCCTAGCCTCTCGGACACCAGATTGCCTCCTAAACCTCGCGGCCTCTCTTGGGTGTTAAAGGGCTTCGAGGAGTGGAGAAAAGGCCCAGGCAGCAAAATTGAGTAATTCTCTCATTTAGTAAGATGGATCAGGAAAATTCACTGTCATTAACTCCTAACCCTATAACCCAAAATCTCAACGAACTAAACAGGAGGGACAGAAGGGATTCATTAACTCATTACTGAATAATTGAATCAGTCTGAAATCATTCTTAAAACATCAATAAAAATACTGTTTTTGTATGTCCTTCAGTTAATTAAAGGTCCAATGCAGCCGTTTTGATCTCAGTATCATATCATTTCTGGGTAACAACTGTGATCGTGTTCAATTAAAATGGTTTTTAAAAAAAGAAACAAACTCTTTTCTAAGAAGCAATCTCTCAAGCAAGAATTTTGCTAGAACTGTCAGGAAGTGGTCTGAGTAGGGAGGGGAAAACTGAAAACTAGCTGTTATTGGTAGAGAGGTTTGGAACTTTTTCTTATTGGTCTATTAACTAGACCAAACTCCATCCCACCAAAACAGGCTGACATTTCAGGCAGCCTTTTCAAACAGCTAAAGTGGCGTTATCATAATTTTCACAATTTCACAGTATTATTCCAACCTCGTGGTGTGGAAATATATATAAAACACAGTAATCACAGTTTTGACTGCACTTGGCCTTTAACAACCGTTTCATTCTGTCTATAAACGTAAATGTACCCACAATGATCTATGTACAGGTATGAGTTAAACAATTGTAATTGTTGGCATTTGTTGACTTTCTGTGTGGTTGTTCAATTATCTGGGTTGATTCATGTCCATTTGATCAAAATTGACCTACAGCACAAGCAATCAAATCAAATTACACCAGAGACAAGGCATAACATAGACTAAGATTTGAATTAATTTTTTTTTTCATTTTCAGAGTACCTCCACCTTCCCAGTTTGATCAGGAAGGAAATACTGGTAAAGTATTATGTTTAATATCTTGGGTGACTGTGTGCTCTGTGTCAGTGGCATTACAAAAACGTACATTTTCAATGTGTTTTTACTATTCTTTCTTTGTATCTCTTGCTGTTATAGAACAATTGGCTGAGGTCATTGACGAGGAAATCTATGATGATGTGGATGTCACTAACTTCCCTCCGACTCCATCTATCAGCAGGTAATGAGAGAGAGAGAGAAAAATGGACCCATGGTTAAACAAAGTTGCTGTAATGACATAAGAATGTCCTAATCCCCGACTGGGAAAAAATGTTGATAATGTCACGTTCCATCTCTCTCTTTTCAGTCTCCCACAAAGTAAAACCAAGGATAAGGCTGAGGACAAAGATCCTAAAAAGCTAAAGAAATTTGAGAAGGAAGAGAAGGATTTCAGAAAGAAGTTCAAGGTAAGTAGTATGCTATTACCATTGACATAGATTTGACATTTTATGTGTTTGTTTGACCCTCAATCCTGTTCTCTCCCACCAATAGCATGATCGGGAGATCCAGGTATTGTATCAGGTGACCATCGTTTCCACCTTGGCCAATAAGAAGTGGAGCAGTAAAGATCTACCGTTGAGACCTGGGGAGACTGTGGATGTCATTGTTGAGCCTGTAGACAACAAGCTCATCTGCAGGAACGAGGAGGGCAAGTGTGAGTAACAATGAATCCACACATAGGCATTCTGCAATAACACCATTTTTGCAACTTTAATGATGGTCATCTCTCTCTCTCCTTTAGTTGGCTACGTCTTGACTAGCCATATTGCAGTAGAGTAAGTACAACACAAAAACAGATCATACAAAAACATCCAGAAATACACACCATCTAAAGTATGTTATTGACCAGTTCACCAAAACTGCAGAGAAAATGCTTAGATATGAAATGCCCTGAATTTGATATAAATGATCTGTTTTGCTTTTACAGAGATTCTGATATCTATGATGACATTGGTGATGGTACGTTTCAGACTTTTGACATGAAACAATGGCATTTATACAAAGATCAAGTGATCAACTAGATCCATTTTATTCTTGCAATATGGTGCTGGTATGTTTTTTTTTAATGTCAGAGGATTTGTATTTATGTATTATTTCTATCATTTCTAGTTAGCCTAATAATTCACATTTCTTTGCAGATTGCATCTATGACAACGACTGAACAATGTGTGCCAATATCTTGTTTTTTGGTTTGTTTCTTGTTTCACATCAATAATCTTTATCTTATTTATTGTGGTTATTTTGGGGGTGATATGACATTTTCATTCAAGAACAATTACCGTCCACAAATTCAGTACTTTCTCTGTTTTCCCTTTATGAATAACTGTGACTGCAATGTATAGGCCTAAATTACATACAATGTTGCATTTTTATATTGAACCTATGGGTTACATAGCATGGCTTAATCACATTGAATACTTGTATTCTATATTTAACAAGACACATTACACACTGGTTGACAACAAAGGTGATGAGGATGATAAACGTAAACTTAAATACTCATCGTAAATTAATTTCAGATCAGCATTTCAGATCAGTTGTCATAGTTGGCTGGTTATCACCTGACAGGTGTGTTACCTATGTCATATTGTACTGAAAGTCCATGACAACCTTAGGTTTTATGCGATAGGTCTGACCTTTCTGACTGAGAGTGTGAGGGAATAAAGGCCTTGGTTTCTTAAAAAGCCCATGTCATAGAAATGCATTTGATTCACACAATAACAAATACAATAAAATAAATGATTTGCCATTCGTTGGTGCATTTTTCTGCATGAGATTCATGACTGCTTTCTCTGAATAATGATAATTGCTAGAATGGCAGTATTTCACTGGGACTCTATTTGCCTAGAACACACACAGACTATGTAGCCTATCTAATGTTTTCTTTAGATAAAAAAGAATGGTGACTAAATAAACCCCATGTGGGAACCCACTGAGCTATATGTGGTAAAAAAAAAATAAAAAAAAGAAGATGTATTTGCATTCAATTTGATCTGCTATCAAAAATCACTGAACAAGTTAATCAAATCAAATCAAAATCAAATGTATTTATATAGCCCTTCGTGCATCAGCTGATATCTGAAAGTGCTGTACAGAAACCCAGCCTAAAACCCCAAACAGCAAGCAATGCAGGTGTAGAAGCACGGTGGCTAGGAAAAACTCCCTAGAAAGGCCAAAACCTAGGAAGAAACCTAGAGAGGAACCAGGCTATGTGGGGTGGCCAGTCCTCTTCTGGCTGTGCCAGGTGGAGATTATAACAGAACATGGCCAAGATGTTCAAATGTTCAGAAATGATCAGCATGGTCGAATAATAATAAGGCAGAACAGTTGAAACTGGAGCAGCAGCACAGTCAGGTGGACTGGGGACAGCAAGGAGTCATCATGTCAGGTATTCCAGGGGCATGGTCCTAGGGCTCAGGTCCTCCGAGAGAGAATTAGAGAGAGCTATGTGGGATGGCCAGTCCTCTTCTGGCTGTGCCGGGTGGATATTATAACAGAACATGGCCAAGATGTTCAAATGTTCATAAATGACCAGCATGGTCGAATAATAATAAGGCAGAACAGTTGAAACTGGAGCAGCAGCACGGCCAGGTGAACTGGGGACAGCAAGGAGTCATCATGTCAGGTAGTCCTGGGGCATGGTCCTAGGGCTCAGGTCCTCCGAGAGAGAGAAAGAAAGAGAGAAGGAGAGAATTAGAGAACGCACACTTAGATTCACACAGGACACCGAATAGGACAGGAGAAGTACTCCAGATATAACAAACTGACCCTAGCCCCCCGACACATAAACTACTGCAGCATAAATACTGGAGGCTGAGACAGGATGGGTCAGGAGACACTTAATAAGAAACATCTTATGAGTGTTGAGTTTGGTCAACAAAAATGGTTATTGTTAATTTGCTACGTGAGGCTTATTTGATCAAATAGAAGTTTCGTAATGATTAGGTTGTCAGAAATGCTATTAAATATTCAAATTCCTAGTTCTGTGCACTGATATAAGTGGATGCACATGGCACACACCTACTCCCATTGCCTGCTGCACTGCTGCTTGGATTCCACCTGTGGATCTGTTCACCGTCTGCCCTGGCCTGTCTCCCCCTGTCTGGTACAGGTACCTCCACCACACTCACCCCTCTCTCCCGAGCTTTCGCTCACCTCCAGCACACACGCACTGTTGGGGCTAGTGACTCTGAACGTACAATGGCTAGCCCAAAGTCGTTATATGTATATTTTTTTAATCTTGTGCATTTTGCTATTTCCCTCATGACTCCTGCATACTTTGTTGGCTACAAACTTTCTTTACCCAACCGTGGGACAGACTATGTTAGTTCCCATACTCGGAACTCTGACTCTCTATTGGTTACACAGACTTTTGGCCTCCCATCCTATTCTAACCACCTCTCGCCGGCTTTGAATTCATGTTACCTGATGAAATTGCTGTACAATATGATCTTGTTGCCATCTGATGCACATTGATGTCTTAAATCAGCACTGCAGAGCTCTCCTTGTCCTCTGCCATGCCTTGATTGTATTACTGTTGATGATATCTGGAAATGTGCATGTACACCCTGGCCCACCTACTGTTGCTAGCCCCAATTCTGACTTGTGCTCTGATATCTGCCTCACTGTTTTCTGCTCTCGTAATAGCCTGGGTTTTCTGCATCTTAATAACATTAGAATGTATCAATTGAAAGTGTGGGTTCACAGCTCCAATCCAGATGTGTTGGTCAGTACTAAGACGTGGTTAAGGAAGAGTGTTTTGAATACAGATGTTAACCTTTCTGGTTATAACCTTTTTCGGCAAGACCGATCTTCCAAAGGTGGGGGAGTGGCAATCTTTACCAAGGATCACCTTCAGTGCTCGGTTGTCTCCACCAAGTCTGTCCCCAAACAATTTGATTTGCTAGTTTTAAGCATTAAACTTTCAAATAGCTCTTTGTTGACTGTCGCTGGGTGCTATTGTCCTCCATCAGCACCAGCCTGTACCCTACCTGCCCTAAGCTCTCTCCTGGCCCCTTACACTAAGTCTGAATTTGTAGTGGTAGGTGACCTAAACTGGGACAATCTTAAACCACCTGACCAAGTCCTAAAGCAATGGGACTCCCTAAATCCTTCTCAGATTATCACCAATCCCACAAGGTATGACTCCAAGCACCCAGAAAAGGCTACTCTCCTCGATGTTATCCTCACAAATAATCCTGATAGGCATCAGTCTGGTGTTTTCTGTAATGACATTGGTGATCACTGTTTTACATGGCCGAGCTCTTTAATCACCACTTCATTGAGTCAGGATTACTATTTGACAGCCATGCCTCCTTGCCCGTCCAACATTTCCTCATCTCCCACCCCTTCTAATGTGACTATCCCCTATGCTTCTCCCTCTTTTTCCCCTGCCCTGCTACAAAGTTTCTCCCTGCAGGCAGTCACTGAGTCCGAGGTGCTAAAGGAGCTCCTTAAACTTGACCCCCCCAAAAATCTGGGTCAGATGGTTTAGACCCTTTCTTCTTTAAGGTTGCTGCCCCTATCATCGCAAAACCTATCTCCAACCTTTTTAACCATTCTCTCCTTTCTGTGGAGGTTCCCATTGCTTGGAAGGCAGCCACAGCTCATCCTTTATTTAAAGGGGGAGATCAAGCTGATCCTAACTGTTAAAGGCCTATTTCTATTTTGAACCTGTTCATCAAAAGTTTTGGAAAAACTTGGCAATAATCAACTGACTGTCTTTCTTGATATAGTATCTATAGTATTCTCTCTGGTATGCAATCTGGTTTCCGCTCAGGTTATGGATGTGTCACTGCAACCTTAAAGGTCCTCAATGATGTCACCATTGCCCTTGATTCTAAGCAATATTGTGTTGCTATTTTTATTGACTTGGCCAAAGCTTTTGATACGGTAGACCATTCCATTCTTGTGGGCCGGCTAAGGAGTATTGGTGTCTCTGAGGGGTCTTTGGCCTGGTTTGCTAACTACCTCTACCAAAGAGTGCAGTGTATAAAGTCAGAAAATCTGCTGTCTCAGCCACTGCCAGGGAGTAGCCCACAAGGCTCAATCCTAGGCCCCACGCTCTTCTCAATTTACATCAACAACATAGCTCAGGCAGTAGGAAGCTCTCTCATCCATTTATATGCAGATGATAAAGTCTTATACTCAGCTGGCCCCTCCCTGGATTTTGTGTTAAACAACGTTTTTTTAGTGTCCTACAAGCTTTCTCTACCCTTAACCTTGTTCTGAACACCTCCAAAACAAAAGTCTGGTAAGAAGAATGCCCCTCTTTCCACAGGTGTTATTACTACCTCTAAGGGTTTAGAGCTTGAGGTAGTCACCTCGTACAAGTAGTTGGGAGTATGGTTAGATGGTGCACTGTCCTTCTCTCAGCACATTTCAAAGCTGCAGGCTAAAGTTAAATCCTGACTAGGTTTCCTCTATCGTAATCGCTCCTCTTTCACCCCAACTGCCAAACTAACCCTGATTTTAGATGACCATCCTACCCATGCTAGATAACGGGGACATTCATTGATCGGCAGGTAAGGTTGATCTCGAGCGGCTAGATGTTCTTTACCATTCAGCCATCAAATGGCCACCAATCCTCCTTATAGGACACATCACTGCACTCTATACTCCTCTGTAAACTGGCCATCTCTGTATACCCGTCGCAAGACCCACTGTTTGATTCTTATTTATAAAACCCTCTTAGGCCTTACTCCCCCCTATCTGTGATATCTACTTCAGCCCTCATCCTCCACATACAACACCTGTTCTGCCAGTCACATTCTTTTAAAGGTACCTAAAGCATACACATCCCTGGATCGCTCCTCTTTTCAGTTCACTACAGCTGCAACAAACACTCAAACTGGACAGTTTTATCTCAATCTCTTCATTAAAAGACTCAATCATGGACACTCTTACTGACAGTTGTGGCTACTTTGCGTGATGTATTGCTGTCTCTACCTTCTTGACCTTTGTGCTGTTGACAATAATGTTTGTACCATGTTTTTGTGCTGCTACCATGTTGTCATGTTGTGTTGCTACCATTGCTGTGTTGTCATGTTTTGCTGCCTTGTTATGTTGTCTTAGGTGTCTCTTTCTGTAGCGTTGTCTCTCTTGTTGTGATGTGTGTTTTGTCCTATATTTATATTGTATATTTTTATTTTTTTAATCCCAGGCCCCCGTCCCTGCAGGAGGCCTTTTGCCATTTGGTAGGCCGTCATTGTAAATAAGAATTTGTTCTTAACTGACTTGCCTAGTTAAATAAAATAAATGCATTTCAGCCTACTTTGAAAGAAAACAACTTTATATCCGAGTTGTGCCTATTGTTTACGGGTATCTACCCTCTCATTGGCTAGAATTCCCCCACCTGATCTCGCCTCCTCCCGCCTGCCTTCCTTCTTTGATGACATATATTTCCATTGTAGAGTGGTCACTAGACTATCTTGTCATTATAATAGATTGTCTTTTTTTGACATCCTCAAACACAGATAGGGGTCTTACTGGAGAGGAGCAGGCGTGTACATTCCTGAACTTGACGTGAAGATATGTCAGATGAACTGTCAGTAAACTCAGTTGAACTGTTGGCGATAGTAGCTGCCCTCTAGTGGGTGGAGGATGCTCAACCTGTCAGAATTATATTATGATCAGTTTCCTTGTCTGTGTTGAATAGCTTATCTGGCAAATCGAAAATGATTTGGGTCCCTGGGTCCCAGCTCACTTGAGAGTGGGTGGGAGTGAAATAGTAGACCAGGAAGAAAAAAATGCTTTAAAACAAGATATAATTGGGTAGAGGTGAGACCAAATGTAAGATTAGAGCCATTATGATAGATGTGTGGCAGAAGAGGTGGGACAGCGAGCCCAAAGGCCAGCATTTATTTTCCCTACAAAGAAAGGTTGGTGGACCAAGATTCAATGATCAGATTAGGAAGGAAGAGATGGTGCTGTTTGCTCAGTTGCGTCTAGGGCATTGTACATTGAACTCGTCATTAGATCTGTTTGGCAAGCATGGGAATGGTTTGTGTACGGAGTATATGGTTGATGAAACAGTCAAGCATGTGTTGATGTATTGTTGTAAGTACCGGTATTGTTGTAAGTATTGGTATGTGGAAGGGAGGGAAAGATTGAAGTGTAGGGTTATTGAGGTTGGATGAGGATGTGGAGTTGGAAGGGATTTCAAATCAAATCAAATCAAATTGTATTTGTCACATGTGCCGACATGACCTATATACTGGTACAGTATATAGGTCCTGGACGTAAGGAAGCTTGGCCGTACGCACTACCCTCTGAAGCTTGGCGGTACGCACTACCCTCTGAAGCGTCTTACAGTCAGATTCCCGAGCAGTTGTCATACCAGGCGGTGATGCAACCGGTCAGGATGCTCTCGAAGGGGGATGGGGAAGGGTTTGTTACAAGTTACTATGACTCTTTTTTATTTTCTTAGTAGTACATGATTAGATAGGAGGGTTTAGTTTATTTGAATGTTTATGTATTTATTCATTTAGTCTGTGAACTGTGATAGACTACACACTCCAGTACAGTAGGTGGCGGCATGCACCTCTAACTTTTGTTTGCGATGTCCATTATATTATAGAAGAAAAATAAGACTTCCTCAATTTCTCACTAGCAAAATGGTTCCTCCAGTTGCAGTCTCTCCTGTCATCAAGGTAAACCTATATTCATTTTAATAACTTGTTGTACTAACTCATTTGAATGCATATGGTGAATATAGCAGGTTATTTTATGTCATGTTAAAATCAGACGTGTAGCTTGTTAGTAAGTTTAGCTAGCTAGCTTCTAACATATGTTAATCGTATGACATTGACTGGTTCAATCCAATGAGGGTTAGCTAGCCAGCTAAATTACGATATACCTGCCATAAAGATAGTATAACTAAATAATCCAGCCAAAATAGATGACAATATGTTACTTTGACCCAGGTTTAATAGTTCAACTCACTAGTCTATAATAATTCTGAGGCAAGGTCACAGTATTGGCTACTTGCCGAGTACGCTCGCTAACGTGCTAACTTATTAGCTAGCATGGCTAACTGGGGCCGTTCCAGGTCATCTCACATGTAGTCTAACGTTAGCGTGCAAGACACGAATTAAATCTTCTGCCAAAAGACGATTGAAAGTCAACCAGCATAAATAGATAGTGGTCAAGGCAATCGCATACGTTTGAACTGTGTAAGTTAACTAACTAGCTAATCAATTTTCTTTATTTCAGACGGCCAGGTGGTCATTCTTGCTCATTGGCATGTTTTATGGCAAACAAAGATATGGTAAGTAGCTTACTACCAAGATATACGATTGTTGTAATGTCACATGAGGGTATTTTGAATGATCATTATTGCAGTGTCAGTGTCATTGCTGTATTTCCCTTAGACTATCTGAAGCCAAGAGCAGAGAAAGAGAGGCTTGTTGAGGAGGCAGAGAAGAAGATCCGAGAGGAGCAAGAGAAAATTGCCAAAGCACTTGCAGAAGGTACATTTTTTAAAAACGCATCAGAATGTTAGGTCTGCAGTGAAGATGTAACTGAGGAAATGTTGTGAAACATGTTTTTCTGTTTTTTTACAGCCTCTGAAGACACCATCCTGAAATGAACTGCCTATGGATTCTGTTTGAAGAATAATGAAATAAAAAACATAAGTAATTTAATGTATTAAATAATTATTCTTGGATATATCTGTTAAGATAGTGATGTGTTTTGACATCCAGATTCATTTTTATTTATATATATATGCGCCAGATGTTTCCCAAATATTCTATATGAAACCTAGCTGAAATGTTTTGTATAGTTAGAGGTGTTAGTCTCAAATCTGAAAATACACTGCTCAAAAAAATAAAGGGAACACTTAAACAACACAATGTAACTCCAAGTCAATCACACTTCTGTGAAATCAAACTGTCCACTTAGGAAGCAGCACTGATTGACAATACATTTCACATGCTGTTGTGCAAATGGATTAGACAACAGGTGGAAATTATAGGCAATTAGCAAGACACCCCCAATAAAGGAGTGGTTCTGCAGGTGGTAACCAGACCACTTCTCAGTTCCAATGCTTCCTGGCTGATGTTTTGGTCACTTTTGAATGCTGGCGGTGCTTTCACTCTAGTGGTAGCATGAGACAGAGTCTACAACCCGCACAAGTGGCTCAGGTAGTGCAGCTCATCCAGGATGGCACATCAATGTGAGCTGTGGCAAGAAGGTTTATTGTGTCTGTCAGCGTAGTGTCCAGAGCATGGAGGTGCTACCAGGAGACAGGCCAGTACATCAGGAGACGTGGAGGAGGCCGTAGGAGGGCAACAACCCAGCAGCAGGACCGCTACCTCTGCCTTTATGCAAGGAGGAGCACTGCCAGAGCCCTGCAAAATGACTTCCAGCAGGCCACAAATGTGCATGTGTCTGCTCAAACGGTCAGAAACAGACTATGAGGGCCTGACGTCCACAGGTGGGGGTCGTGCTTACAGCCCAACACCGTGCAGTACGTTTTTCATTTGCCAGAGAACACCAAGATTGGCAAATTCGCCACTGGTGCCCTGTGCTCTTCACAGATGAAAGCAGGTTCACACTGAGCACATGTGACAGACTGGAGATGCCGTGGAGAACGTTCTGCTGCCTGCAACATCCTCCAGCATGACCTGTTTGACGGTGGGTCAGTCATGGTGTGGGGTGGCATTTCTTGGGGGGGGCATAGCCCTCCATGTGCTCGCCAGAGGTAGCCTGACTGCCATTAGGTACCGAGATGAGATCCTCAGACCCCTTGTGAGACCATATGCTGGTGCTGTTGGCCCTGGGTTCCTCCTAATGCAAGACAATACTAGACCTCATGTGGCTGGAGTGTGTCAGCAGTTCCTGCAAGAGGAAGGCATTGATGCTATGGACTGGCCCGCCCGTTCCCCAGACCTGAATCCAATGGAGCACATCTGGGACATCATGTCTCGCTCCATCCACCAACGCCACATTGCACCACAGACTGTCCAGGAGTTGGCGGATGCTTTAGTCCAGGTCTGGGAGGAGATCCCTCAGGAGACCATCCGCTACCTCATCAGGAGCATGCCCAGGCGTTGTAGGGAGGCCACACACACTACTGAGCCTCATTTTGACTTGTTTTAAGGACATTACATTAAAGTTGGATCAGCCTGTAGTGTGGTTTTCCACTTTCATTTTGAGTGTGACTCCAAATCCAGACCTCCATGGGTTGATAAATTTGATTTCCATTGATAATTTTTGTGTGATTTTGTTGTCAGCACATTCAACAATGTAAAGAAAATTTCATAATAATATTTCATTCATTCAGATCTAGGATGTGTTACTTTAGTGTTCCCTTTATTTTTTTGAGCAGTGTATTTGTGTATACCCACCCTTGTTTTCTTCTGTGTAAGTTGAGTGAAATAACTATAAAAGATACACCTGGGAACCAGATGTACATGTTAGGCTTGGGTGGTATACCTTATATGGGTATTTGGAAAAAGCAATGGGATCCTTTGTCAATACCATCAACTATTTATTTGATGTTTTTCAATACATTTTAATATTTGTAGCTACTTTTTAAGTTACACTACATGACCAAAAGTGATCAAACATCTCAATCCAAAATCATGGACATTAACATGGATTTGGTCCACCCCTTTGCTCCTATAGCAGCCTCCACTCTTCTGGGAAGGCTTTCCACTAGATGTTGGAACATTGCTGTGGGAACTAGCTTCCATTCAGCCACAAACATTAGAGAGGTCAGGCACTGATGTTGGGCGATTAGGCCTGGCTCGTAGTCGGCATTCCAATTCATCCCAAAGTCAGGGCTCTGTGCAGGCCAGTTAAGTTCTTCCACACCGATGTCGACAAACCATTTCTGTGTTGACCTCGCTTTGTGCACGGGGCATGCTGAAACCGGAAATGGCCTTTCCCAAACTGTTGCCACAAAGTTGGAAGTATAGATTTGTCTAGAATGTCATTGCATGCTGTAGTGTTAATATTTCCCTTTACTGGAAGTAAGGAGCCTAGCCTGAACCATGAAAAACAACCCCAGACCATTATTCCTCCTGCACCAAACTTTTTGAAACTATGCATTGGGGCAAGTATCATTGTCTTGGCATCTGACAAACCCAGATTTGTCCGTTGGACTGCCAGATGATGACGAGTGATTCATCATTTCAGAGAACGCGTTTCCACTGCTCCGAAGGCCAAGGGCGACGAGCTTTATACCACTCCAGCCAACGCTTGGCATTGCGCATGGTGATCTTAAGCTTGTGTGCGGTAGCTCAGCCATAGAAACTTATTTCATGAATCTCCCGACGAACAGTTATTGTCCTGACGTTGCTTCCAGAGGCAGTTTGGAACTAGGTAGTGAGTGTTGCAACCGAGGACAGACGTTCTGTGAACTTGTCTGGCCTACCACGTCGCGGCTGATCCGTTGTTGCTCCCAGACATTTCCACTTCACAATAACAGCACTTACTGTTGACCGGGCCAGGGCTGAAATTTGATGATCTGACCTGTTGGAAAGGTGGAATCCTATGACAGTGGCACTGAGGCAATTCTACTGCCAATGTTTGTCTATGGAGATTGCATGGCTGTGTGCTTTATTTTATATACCTGTCAGCAACGGGTGTGGCTGAAATGGCCAAATCCACAAATTTTGTATATATAGTATATTACCTTCAGTCAACTTGTGCAATACCTTAGGAGATGAAGCAGATTGGGTTCTTCATTTCACCATTGTTTTACAGTAAATAGCACAACCAGAGAAAGCGAGCTGGTGAGTCCATAGCGTTTTATATCTAGTGGCGATTGTTGTGCAACGCACATCAGATGAAGTTACACTTGTATACAATTCACTACTAAATGTTTGCCATCAGTTATCTAATAATGGCGATCTGACAGAAGTCAGAGCTGTGCAGCTGCCATTTATTCCCCCCTGTGCTTCCTACTAGTGTTTTATTTTTTCTCCCCCATCTGCTCCGTACAGGCCTACACATGCTGCTCTTTCTTCAAAGGCATGCATCACAAGTTTGGTCATTTGCATAATTTCTCTCGTTCAACTTTCGCTTGTAAATGTCCACACTCACCGAAAAGGATATTCGGTAGCTACTAGCTAATCCTGTATGACTTTATGAACTGGATTTACCAACCATTGAATTTGTTTATGTTCGTTTTTGCTCGTTAGCATTCAGATAACGGTGTCTGTCATTTAGCTTGTTTGTCTTTTTAATGCCCCCTTGTGTGCTATGCCAGTAATACTGTATATCCTGGTATGAGAGCAGGACAATATGAAAATCTCTGTCACCCTGCCCTTCACTGTGAGATGACCAGAGTAGGGGCTAGGCTGTAATCCAGGCCCAGTATAGCATAAATCCCAGGATTCAGGTCATAGGACAATCTAAGAAAGTGCTGAGTGAACATTACTGCCACACACCCTTCGACCCAGGTTTAACACACAATAGACCTGGTCAATTTTACATTACATTCATGAATATTCAACATGCAGTTTTTTGTTGATAATCTGAAAGCATTTGGCTGGGAGGTTTTCTACTTGTAATCCTGAATGACAAGCAGAACAATGGCAGAATTTTACTTATGTTATGTAGGCAAATAACACCAACACTGTTTAATGTTAATTAGGTTTTCTCAATGGTATTAGTGAGCTATATCGTGACACTCACAAAGGGTGTGTGTGTATATATATATACATTTATATAATTCTGCAACAGCCATAAATAACATGGCTTAAAATGTGTTCCTCTGTACAACTCGGTACTGCAACTGTGCCATAATAATGTATATGGGTCAGGTGATTGGTGGAAACTGCTGAGAGTTAGTGCTGGTTAAGAGGCTTTATTTCCAGATGAGTCATGAGCTGGATACTGCCTGGAGACAATGGGAATTTCAGCTGCAAATTATACTGTGGAGCTAATATCAAGAAAAAAAACATTCCCAAAATAGAAAAAGGGTTCAGATTGACCAGGGGTGATTTAAACCTTGTTCACATTGGCAGTTTGAAGTGACTCACCCAATGATTTTGCATATCTGAGTTGAATCTGTTCTATTTCAAACGACCTTCGGGGGTTTAAATCAGATGTGGATTCCTGGCCATGCGACTTGTCTGAATGGTCAAATCTGATTTATTTGCCCTTAAATGTTTTTTAGACATATTTGGCATATCTTGTTGCTTGCTAGCTACTTTGTTGACAGTTTGATGAGAACATGACATGGTAGCTACCTAGCTTGTTAATTGTGTACAAACTTCCCGTCGGGATGTATCACAGCCCGGTATGACAACTACACCATCCTCAACCGCAAGGCTCTCCAGAGGGTGGTGCAGTCTGCACAACGCATCACCGGGGGCAAACTACCTGCCCTCCATGACACCTACAGCACCCGATGTCACAGGGAGGCCAAAAAGATCATCAAGGACAACAATCACCCGAGCCACTGCCTGTTCACACCGCTTTCATTCAGAGGGTGAGGTTAGTACAGGTGCATCAAATCTGGCACCGAGAGACTGAAAAACAGCTTCTACATTTGGAGTCGGAAGTTTACATGCACCTTAGCCAAACACATTTAAACTCAGTTTTTCACAATTCCTGACATTTAATCCTAGAAAAAATTATTCCCTGTCTTAGGTCAGTTATGATCACCACTTTATTTTAAGAAGTGAAATATCAGAATAATACTAGAGAATGATTTATTTCAGCTTGAATTTCTTTCATCACATTCCCAGTGGGTCAGAAGTTTACATACACTCAATTAGTACTTGGTAGCATTGCCTTTACATTGTTTAACCTGGGTCAAACAATTCAGGTAACCTTCCACAATAAGTTGGGTAAATTTAGTCCCATTCCTCCTGACAGAGCTGGTGTAACTGACTCATGTTTCTAGGCCTCCTTGCTCGCACATGCTTTTTCAGTTCTGCCCACACATTTTCTATAGGCTTGAGGTCAGGGCTTTGTGATGGCCACTCCAATACCTTAACTTTGTTGTCCTTAAGCCATTTTGCCACAACTTTGGAAGTATGCTTGTGTCATTGTCCATTTGGAAGACCAATTTGCGACCAAGCTTTAACTTTAACTGATGTCTTGAGATGTTATCCACATAATTTTTCTCCCTCGTGATGCCATCTATTTTGTGAAGTGCACTAGTCCCTCCTGCAGCAAAGCACCCCCACAAATGATACTGCTGCCCCCATGCTTCACGGTTGGAATGGTGTTCTTCAGCTTGCAAGCATCCTCCTTTTTCCTCCAAACATAACGATGGTCATTATGGCCAAACCGTTAAATCGTTTTTGTTTCATCAGACCAGAGGACATTTCTCCAATGTGCAGTTGCAAACCGTTGCAAACCGTAGTCTGGCTTTTTTTATGGCAGTTTTGGAGCAGTGACTTCTTCCTTGCTGAGCGGCCTTTAAGGTTATGTTGATATAGGACTCATTTTACTGTGGATATAGATACTTTTGTACCTGTTTCCTCCAGCATCTTCACAAGGTCCTTTGTTGTTATGGGATTGATTTGCTCTTTGCTCTTTTCGCACCAAAGTACGTTCATCTCTAGGGGACAGAACGTGTCTCCTTCCTGAGCGGTATGACGGCTGCATGGTCCCATGGTGTTTATACTTGCATACTATTGTTTGTACAGATGAACGTGGTACCAGGCATTTGGAAATTGATCCCAAAGATGAACCAGACTTGTGAAGGTCCACAATTTCTTTTCTGAGGTCTTGGCTGATTTTCTTTGGATTTTCCCATGATGTTAAGCAAAGAGGCATTGAGTTTGAAAGTAGGCCTTGAAAAACATCCACAGGTTCACCTCCAATTGACTCAGGCTAATTTACATAATTTATCAGAATCTTCTAAAGCCACAGTCACCTTAGTGTATGTAAACTTCTGACCCACTGGAATTGTGATTAAGTGAAATAATCTGTCTGAAAACAATTGTTGGAAAAATTGCATGCATAAAGTAGATGTCCTAACCGACTTGCCAAAACTATAGTTTGTTAAGAAGACATTTGTGGAGTGGTTGAAAAACGAGTTTTAATGACTCCAACCTAAGTGCATGTAAACTTCCGACTTCAACTGTATCTCAAGGCCATCAGGCTGTTAAACAGCCATCACTAACTCAGAGGCTGCTGCCTACATTGAGACCCCATCACTGGACACTTTAAACAATGCCACTTTAAATAATTCCACTTTAATAGTGTTTTCATATCTTACATTGATCATATGGGGCGGCAGGGTAGCCTAGTGGTTAGAGTGTTGGACTAGTCACCGAAAGGTTGTAAGTTCAGATCCCCGAGCTGACAAGGTACAAATCTGTTGTTCTGCCCCTGAACAGGCAGTTAACCCACTGTTCCTAGGCCGTCATTGAAAATGTGTTCTTAACTGACTTGACTAGTTAAATAAAGGTAAAATAAAATATCACATGCATATTTTATGCCGCTCATCCATGTACTTTTATTTGTACATATTCTCATTCGCCCCTTTAGATTTGTGTGTATTAGGTAGTTGTTGGGGAATTGTTAGATGACTTGTTAGATATTA
Organism: Oncorhynchus mykiss; assembly: GCF_013265735.2. Classification (NCBI taxonomy): domain Eukaryota; kingdom Metazoa; phylum Chordata; class Actinopteri; order Salmoniformes; family Salmonidae; genus Oncorhynchus; species Oncorhynchus mykiss. Next base: position 40,214,970 of record NC_048569.1, read on the forward strand.
CTGCGCTGTCGGAACTAGAAGCACAAGCATTTTGCTACACTTGCATTAGCATCTGCTAACCATGTGTATGTGACCAATAAAATTTGATTTGTTTTCAACAAATTAGTGAATGAGCTGGAAAGATAAACAGCTACCTAGCTAGCTAGTTGACTGCTGTGGCTAACAACCAAAAAAAGTTTGGATAATCTTATCCTTTGATCCTTGAAAAGAGTTCTCACACTATGATTAGGAAACATTCAAAGCAACTGGGAAACGTCCATGGCGGGCATTGTTGTCACCTTAACTTGCTACAACTTTTGAGTGATAGGAAGAACGAGCACCACCACCAATCAGCCTATACCACTGAGCACACCTGTCGTTACTATGATAACTAGCTTAGCCATGTCAGCAAATGACTGCTGTCTAAACACACACATCGGATTTGGTCACTTGTAACTTCCTGTTTGGAAAGTCAGTATTCCAAAACTGATTTGAGAATTAAGGCCTGGAGCATGAATAAGGCTTTAGATACTTTGGCCCAACCTCTGTCCATATAAATATATATAAATATAAAAACAATAGGATACAATGGATATTTAAATTGTTTCCTGTTGTATAAAACTAACAAGATATCCTTAGACAAAATGCATCCTTAAAAATAAATGTACTTTATTTTGGTCATTGTAGACAAAACACATACATTGAGATTTAGAACTTGTCATATCTACGCTAAAGTATTTTTAACAGCAAATTGTGGAATAAAATGTTTGTTGCAATGTTTAATGATGTGGAATTGAAAAGAGGAAGTGCATAATTACTGCTTCTAATAAAAGGGTCCTTAATATTCCCTTCATGCTATAATGTCGGCACAGATCGAACATAACAGTAATGTTGCACTGACGCTCATAGAGGAAATGAAGTATTAATCATCTGAAAAAAAATATACTATTATTGAAATATATTTACAGGAGAAGACTATTTACAATTGATTCCATCTATAAAAGCATAGGTACCCCATTGACAGTGGGGCTGCTGTAAGAGCAGGATTACCCTCTGTTCATAATGAACACTAGGAGATTCTATGGATCCAGTGAGTAGGCTCAAGAGTAACAGAATCAAGGCCACTGGCTTCAATCACTCTACTGAGGGATTGGACTTTGACCACTACTCGCAGTGGACTGGACCATATAAAAATCCATCCAATATTGTTAGATATGCATATACTGAGACATACCGTATCTTGTTTTTACCCTAAAAGTATGTCTCATTCTTCAACAATAAACAGTGAACAGTTACATAGAGAGAACGATGGGTTTCTCAAAATGAAGCATTTCTAGTTAATTGTGGATAGCCAGGGACAGACCTTCCTGAAAATGTCAACTCCTTTCTCTCCTATCTCAGAACAATAAATGACAATGTACACACACAGAAAATATACTTGTTTTCAACTGCTTGACTGCAGTCGTTCTATAACAGCACCTCTTACATTGCTGTACTAAAAGTGCTACAGACCATTATTTCACCCAACACAGCATGGGACAATAGTAATATACCGCAAAACCATCACTTAGCATCCCACAGCAAGGGGTCACATTACCCTGTAATGAAGTAGAACCATAAAACGTACTTCTTATGGCATATGTGGATGCTAGCCCTATACCCTAGTATTGCATCATCTACTTTTGATTACCATTAAAGTAATTGTCCAGTGAAAATCTCACAAAAAGCTCCTTCTGTTAACTCATACTAATAATGTTGTTGACTCGTCCTATTCTCGTACTCGTGGCCAAAAGCATCAATAAAAGAAAAAAATACTTGAGCCCCAGCTCAAAAATGCTAGCTATTTCCTCATTTAACATGTCACGTTGGGTCATTGGCTGAGCTGGCCAATCAGCTGTTTACTTGTCATTCATATTTTTATGACCGGTATATGCCACAACATTCTGTTGTTGGGGTACGCCCACACCATTCAAATGCAGAAAAGCTTATTTTTAACTACCATTTCTTGGGAGGAAAACTATTTCACTCATTTTGTATTTAATTATAGGTCATATTTCATAGAAATCTGGAAAAACTGGAAAGTTGTGTAAATGACGACTGACTGGAAGGAGTAAAGAACAATGTAAGTCACGAGTTATTACACTGTTATTATAACATACATAAAAGTAAAGTTGGATCCTTGATGAATCCACCAACATTTGGTAAAGTGTTATTTAAAGGTAGGCTCAGCGTTCTGACGTAGATGTAGAAAGTAAAGACCATAGTGGGTCAATGTCCGCAACAACTAAGTGTTGAAGCGCGAGGCTCAACTTAACAGCATGAAGCAAACCCAGGCACAGATACTGTATGTGACTGTGTAAGACCGGGATCTTGCTTCTCGCTCATCTCTATCTGCGGTGCTGCTCGTGGCAACGTCATTTCGTTGAGTCTACCTTTAATGTGATAACTCTAAAAACAAGCCTACTTGTTTTAAAAATCTATACAAATAACAGCGTAAAATATTAATGTAAAACAAAAAGTATCCCTGTGCATTTCATACAGTATTCTGTACGAAAATGTTAGTTAAGAAACAGTAACCTGTTTAAAACGAAAAGCAATCATAATGAGCTAACAGGTGCTAACATGTGTCCTTTGTCCTGATCTTGTCCACAGTCTGATTGTTCCCACAATTTTAGACAAATGCAGTCATAGGTCAGCTCTTCCTGACCACCTCCAGAGGTAGTCAGACACACATTGTGTCTGGATATCTACGAAGTGTAGACTGATCTGCACAGCGAATCCATTTAAATAATCATTCTTTTGGCCTCTTAAAATCATTTACATGTGGCACCATTGACTTCTGCCATGTGTCTTCAAATAAATAAATATTATTTGGAAAGAATATCTGGGAAATAATTGCATACAGGCAGGGACCAGGAAATCTGGTCACAATGCAGACACAGTGGATGGATGAGACACACTTTTAATAACATATGTCTGAAAATGGAGCCACAATCAGAATGTGGACTAGATCAGGACAAAGAACGTATGTTGGCACCTGGTTTAAACAGGGCTTTAGTGTCATATTAATGACATTATACATACATATGGAAACATTTCAGAAGTTGTTGACTTCTTGTTCCTTTAATTGGTCAATAAAAACCTTCCAGGAACCTACTGTACATACGTTAAAAAAGTTAGTACAAACAAAAATGAACTCCACTAAGACCATGAAGGATTCCTCAGAATGTCGTGAAGCATAGTGAAAGGGGTAACTTCCAAAATGTGAATATGCCAATGCAACTAATGATAACTGCTCTTCAGTTGAAGGCAGGAAATTGACTGTTGTGGCCATAATGTGCCAACATGGGTCTGGAACCAGAAGGTCCAACGGCCTTGCTGCGTGACTGATAAGGAGTCCCTCTGGCTCTTCTCTAAAGTTCTGATGCTGTGAGGGGAGGCTGTCCTTCCACAGCTGTTCTGAGGTGAGGCTGGTCCTGCCCACGGCCGGCAGTAAGACTGTGTGGCTGTGATGTATCCTGGAGTGACCTACCTCCAAAACAGGTCCTGAGCTTCAGCACACTGAGCACGTCTTGGACCCTTTACATAGCAAGAATACAAAAAAACAATACATGTTTAAGGATAATCTGTATTAATTTTAATGCACAGACAAAATGCCCTCTAAACTAGAGAGCAATAGTATATCGTCCACTCTGACCTGACTGGGCTTTCAGGATGGCCTGTTGTGCCTCGTACTCTTCCTGCTTGGCCTTCCACTCCTTCCTGTTGTTCAGCATGCCATCATACATCGGCTGGATGGCCGGATGGAAGCGGGACAATTCCTAAACAACGAAACAAAAACTTGAGAGCTCTATTTCTGACAGTCAAGCCATCTCACCAAATAAGGCTTGTCTGAAAGGCAACGATTTGTGCATTTGGTCATTCTACACATCCAATAGAAGGTATGCCAACTATTTGACCAAACACTAAGATCTATTGATTCATGGTTTACTTGGTGCTTAGCAGTAACTGTGAAGCTGAGGGATGTAGCTAGTCTGAAGGAGTGGTAGTACATGCGGTGACGTTACCTTGTAGACAAATGTGCAGACAAAGTCAATGAAACCACACTGCAGCTTGGGCAGTTCACCAGCGCAGTTTCTGTCCATCATTGTCTGGTTGGAAAGGAGGGAGGAACAACACACACACGCACAAAAAAAACGTAGTTCTTCATCAGGCATCTTGGATGTGTAAAAATGTATGTGGATATACGGAGAACAGACACACACACGTTGATATACTCACAATGGGTTGTTTTTCAAGAACTTCTCTTTCCAAATCACCCTGCACCCAGAACTCAGCTGCTTCAGACAGCGCCACCTGGAACGAAGCCAGGTAGTCCATTGTATTTCACTATATTGGACAGCTTTATTCACTTACAGAAACACAAAAGCATCTACTAAAATGTTGCATATATAATCAAGGGAGGTTCTCACCTTGCTTTGTACCTCCCATGGCTTAGTGAGGGCTGACAAGTCACATGCTGTCATCATCATGGCCCTTTGAGGGGAATCATTGAAGGTTCAGCGTAAAATAGAAATGCTAAAATAAGATCCAATGTGCATGTTATTATCCTACATATCCCCCTATCACTACTATCCTCCCCCTACCATGAACTGCACTCACAGGACAATCTCTTTCCTGGTCGTCTCCAGGGACATCCAGTCCACCCATTTCTTCTCATCTTCGTAGGTCTTTGATAGGTCGACAATCTTCTGGAACATTGTTCGCTTCCTGGTGACATTGGAAAATGTCCAAACAGAGAGTTACACATTCAGTTAAAGTTATAAGCGCTGCATTGTGAAATCTTGTTCCCTCAACTTTACAGGACTAAGTAGGCTTGATCGTCGTATCTAAACCCGTGCTTTAATATGCAGAAAAAGAGTCCACATTAACAACAATACATTCTTCCTAAGATCTGTATGGGGAATACAATATGTATTGCAGTTAAGTAAATACAGATGTAGGATCTTAATATGATCATGCTTTTTTTGAGGCGAATTTTCCTGCACAGCACGAAATGCAAACTTGCAGTGAATTCAAGCTTTAGAAAGTCTTCTAAAGTTTGCAATTTCCACTTTAAAATGTCCGACTAGATTTTCCCTGACAAAAAATGTATAAACCCCTTCAAAAAACATCCATAAATTTTAATACACATAATAATTCATATTTTCTGTTGCTGCAGGATTATTTCTGTGCTGTAGCAAACTTAATTGAATTGGAGTTGCAAGTCTTACTTGAAATAGAGTTGCAAGTCTGTTGCAATGATGGCAATGTCCATGAGGTGGATGGCATGCTCGTTCTGTCTTCTGTTGAGGTTCTGGTATATATTCAAGGACTGGGGGGAGGATGGAGGAGTTAGACTAGAGCATGTGATCAACATGGAAGCATAAAGTACAAATAAATAAATAATTGACCTAAAATGTTCTACTGTAGTAGTGAATGTTTATGGCTGAGATACAAAACCCTTACGTACCTCGTCTGCCAGGAGGAACTTGCTAAATTCTAGATGATGCCTCTCCAGGACGGAT